>NW_027493177.1:0-397650 GCF_021521415.1 Bidens hawaiensis | reverse complement strand
CCTCAACAACAACATTTCCAGCCTCAAAGAAAGGAAAAATGGTTTTTATTGGTCCCAACCTTTTCATTTTTGCCAGCGCTGGTCCCAACTTTCATTTTGGCTGGCAACGGTCCCAACTTCAACATTCGTTGCTTCCACCAGTCCGCGACTGACGGAGCACTAACTCCGTTATGTTTTTGCTTACATGTCAATCTGAGTTGTCAAAAACATATTACGTGGCAGCCACCGTGGATTATTGGTTTATTACGTGGCAGCCACCAGAACCCTAACTCTTTAACGCTCACTCAAAACCACCGGGTCCACCCTCTCCGTCTTCGCTTCCGGCGAACCCCTCGCTGTCGCTGACCAAACTCCCGCCGTCCTCCTCCCCACCCCTTCCTCCACCTCCACCAAACCCCCTTCAAACACCACTGAGTCGCCACACAACACACAGAGAAAGAGAGAATGACGAAGTTCGATCCATGGCCCGTATTCTTCAAGCGAGAGTTCAACCGGAACTGGCCGTTCCTCGTTGGATTCGCCATCACCGGCACCATCATCACCAAATTCTCCCTTGCTCTTACCGGTACGCATCCAATTCCTCTTCAAATCAGATTCGATTTAAAACAGGTTCATTGATGGAGGTTAACGGCAGCTGCTGGAATCGATCTGGGTTTTGAGCTAGCAACAGATGGAGACCAGGTCGACGGCGCCGGCGGTGGTGGTGGGGATTGGTGGCGGTGGAATGAAGGGGGTTTGGTGGAGGTGGAGGAAGGGGTAGGGAGGAGGACAGCGGGAGTTTGGTCGGCGACAACGAGGGGTTCGCCGGAAGCGAAGACGGAGAGGGCGGATCCGGTGGTTTTGAGTGAGCGTTAAAGAGTTAGGGTTCTGGTGGCTGCCACGTAATAAACCAATAATCCACAGTGGCTGCCACGTAATATGTTTTTAGCAACTTAGATTGACACGTAAGCAAAAACATAACGGAGTTAGTGCTCCGTCAGTCGCGGACTGGTAGACGCAACGAATGTTGAAGTTGGGACCGTTGCCAACCAAAATGAAAGTTGGGACCAGCGCCGGCAAAAATGAAAAGGTTGGGACCAATAAAAACCATTTTTCCTCAAAGAAACAATCAATTGCAGATCCAGAACAATCAAAATAGAGGAAATCAAAATGTTGTGAATCAAGTAAGGGATCAAGGGAATGTTGCTGTCACAAGAGTATCACAAGTTGGGGAATTTGATTGAAGCAACCATGCGGCAGAAATGGAAAAAGCAAACGTTGCTTTCATGCCCAAGGTGCAGGACAAAGCAAAATCTTCAAATTCCCAGGTGCATTCTGATATTTCTATTTCTGATCTTCTATTTACAATTGATGAGCTTAATCAGAAGATTGGAATGTGGAAGTCAGAATGTGGGAGAAAGGAAGCATTTCTAAATGTATATGAAACTAGTTAGGCAACCTATGAAAGCCAAATCAAAGGCCTGGAAGAAGATTGTATGCAAGCATACAGAACTCAATCAAGAATGACTGTTGAGATTGAGGGACTGAAAAGGCTGTATGCTGATGAGAAACTCAAGAATGCTGAATTAATGATTCAAATGGAATTCCTGAAAATCTGGTATCTACTGGAAATATTGTTGAATTCATGGATAAAATGACAGATGAAGAGAAATACAAGAAGGTTCCACCACCTTTTTGTAACAGTTATCCACTAAGATTAGACAAGGAGTACAGGAATGAGTATTTGAAACAATTTAAGAATGTTTTTGAAGATAGAACTGAGTTTTTAAAGCAGTATGAAAAAGTGACTCTTGATGAAGAGGGAGAGTTTGCAATGAAGCAAAATGATGAATCAGAGGAGAAGAAGATTGTAGAGAAAAATAAAGTGAAGAAGAAATGGAGTGAATACTCTAGAGAGGGGAGTACTTGCAGTTGTGGAAGTACCAAATCATCAAAAGGAAAGAAAAAGAAGAAGGGATCAAGCAAAAGGAAGGAAGAAAATATTTCATGATTGCCTAACATAACCCCCAAAATGAAGAAGAATTTTGAAAGAATGAGAAGAGAACATGAAGTATTTGACATATGTGCCAGACCTCTATTAGAACTCAAGAAAAGAAATGATGTTCCAAGAAGTGTGATGCCTACGGACATCACACTGACTCTTGCTAGATTGTTGAGGATACATTTGAAATTCCAGATGTAGTGAGAGGTTTCGACATGAAGAGCTATAAGGAAATGTATGAGAAATACTTGAATGGAAACAGAAGTTCATTTGACAGTGAGGAGCAAAAGCTGATCCTAGAAAAGAGGCTCAAGACTATAGACTATTCTGAAGATCTAGGAGAGTGAACAAGAGTCAATTAAAATCGTGAAGAACAGAAGGTCAAATGATAAAGGAAAAGCCAAAATAAGACCTGGTGTTCTTAATGGTTATGAGAAATTTTTGATGAAGCAAGGGTTTAAACCTAGAGGGTTTCAGTGGAAGACTAAGAAGGAGTTAAATGAATGGAAAGATTGTGTGATTGATCAGATTGAGAACAGCATTAAGTCACCAGCTGCGTCAATTGGGTCAGACTCAGACTCAGATGAAGATTGTGAGACAGTCTATGAAGATCCACTTCCACTTCCAGTTCCTACTCCTGATGAATCTCCAATTGAAGCTGATTTACAAACTAATACAGTTTGTGAATCAGAATCTAACTAATCCTCTCATGTGTACTTGTGCATGAACAGTCCTTAAACAACAATGACTTATGGTATATAGACAGTGGATGTTCAGGAACATGACTTGTGACAGGGGAGCCCTTGTCAATTATGAAAGAAAGTATGAAGGTCCAGTTTCTTTTGGGAGTGATGAAAATGGAGGGAAGATTGTTAGAAGAGACACACTCACAAATGGCAAGGTATCCTTTGAGAATGTGCTGCATGTTGAAGGACTACAATACAATCTACTCAGCATTTCTCAAGTTTGTGATAAAGGGTACAAAGTGGCTTTCAATGATGAACACTGCCTAATTCTGAAGCCTGAATTTGTGATTCCAACTGAGATGATCATGAGGATGGCTCCAAGGAATGGCAACCTCTATGAGCTTACTGCTACATCTAGAGGTGGTTCGTGCTTTGTTTCAAAGGCCACTGAAAATGAGACCAAGTTGTGGCATAGGAAGATGTGTCATGTCAACCTGAAGAATATGAACAAGCTAGTGAAAGGTGAACATGTTGTTTGCCTTCCAACAAAAGAATTTAAGCTTGAAGAAAAATGCACATCTTGCCTCAAAGGAAAACAACACAAATCCTCTCATAAATGCAAACTGATAAATACTATTGATGAGTTATTGGAACTACTCGACATGGATCTGTTTGGTCCTGTGAGTGTTCCAAGCATTGAAAAGAAAAGATACTGTTTAGTCATCACTGATGACTACTCAAGATTCACATGGGTTTACTTTTTGGGATCAAAGGATGAGACACCTGATTTGATCAAGGGGTGCGTGATAAGGATGGAAAATCTGCTTGACAAGAAGGTAAAGGTCATTTGAAGTGATAATGGCACAAAATTCAAGAATAATTTAATGGAAGAATTCTGCACTTCTAAGGGAATTTCTCAACAACACAATGCTCCAAGAACTCCTGACCAGAATGGGGTTGCAGAAAGAAGAAACAGGACATTGATTGAAGCTGCAAGGACCATGATTGCTGATGCTAACCTGCCAGTTACATTCAGGACAGAAGCAATCAACACTGCTTGCTATGTGCAAAACAGGGGAACAAAACTCAAAATAAGACCCCATATGAGGTTATCTTTAAAAGAAAACCTTATGTAAAGTTCTTAAAGCCTTTTGGATGCAGATGCTCACTTTTGAATACAAAGGACTATCTCAATAAATTCCAGTCAAAATCACTGGAATGTTTCTTTGTGGGCTACTCATCTCATTCAAAGGCTTACAGAGTCTATATGAAGGAGCACATGGTGGTCATTGAGTCCTCTGACATCATATTCAATGAAAACTATTTCAATAATGTTGAAGGACCCAAATGGCTATTTGATTTGGAGAAGATGATCAAATCCTTCAAGATCTATAATGAAGACATGGATGACAGTATGTACAGAACAAGCTTTTAAGACAAGGGAAAACAAAAACAACTTGATCTGGACAAATTGTGGTCATCAGTTGCTCCTGAAACAAATGGGTTTACTTTTGAAAGGAACAATCATGGAGCATGTGAAATAGATATCACTGGTTAAGAAGCAGCCATTGAAGTATCAAATGAAGAACCAAGTGATATGGAGAGTGAACCAGTGCCAAGTCAGCAGCAGGCTCAACCTGAAATGACAAATCAAGCTGAAGACAGGTTCCAATCTCTGTTTGACTCTCTCCAAATTGGTTCAAATGAGGCATCATCTTCTGCAAAACAAGAGGGATATGAAAGTGAAGCAACTGAATTAAACATGACCAATCTTGAAACAGAGGTTCCAGCACAACAAGTTGTGCAGATTACTTCTGTTGAAAGAAATCATCATGCAGAGAACATCATAGGAGACTTGTATGAGAGAGTGACTAGAAGTTCTTCTGAAAGAGCAAACATCTGTTTGTATGCCTGCTTTCTATCCCAAGTTGAACCAAATAACATTAATCAGGCTTTAGAAGACAACAGCTGGTTAGAAGCTATGCAGGAAGAGTTAGCTCAATTTAGAAACTTACATGTATGGGACTTGGTTGACAAGCCTAGAGGCAAGTATGCTATTGGCACTAAATGGGTATTCAGAAATAAGAAAGATGAAAGAGGAATTGTCATTAAAAACAAAGCAAGACTGGTGGCTCTAGGGTGCTTACAAGAAGAAGGAGTGGATTTTGAAGAAGTATTTACTCCTGTTGTAAGATTAGAGGCCATCAGAATCTTTCTAGCATATGCAGCATCTATGAATATAAAAGTCTATCAATTAGATTTGAAATCTGCATTTTTGAATGAAAAGATAGATGAGGAGGTGTATGTTACTCAACCTCCTGGATTTGAAGATCCAATCCATCCTAACATGGTTTATAAGCTCAGCAAGGCTTTGTATGGACTACATCAAGCTCCTAGAGCTTGGTTTGATTAGTTGTTAAACCATTTGTTAGACAATGGCTTCTGTAGAGGAGCTATTGACAAAACTTTGTTTTACAAAAGATGGAACAAGGATTTGCTACTTGTACAAGTCTATGTAGATGACAATATATTTGGCTCTACCAATGAACAAATGTGCAAGGAATTGAGCAAGTAATGAAATCTAAGTACAAGATGAGTTCAATGGGAGAAATGAATTTCTTCCTTGGACTTCAAGTGCAACAGAAGGCTGATGGAATATTTATGAATCAATCAAAATATGTCCAAGAGATTCTTAACAAGTTCAAGTGCCAGGACTACAAGACGGTGTCTACACCAATGGACACACATGAGAAGATGGTACCTGATGAGAAGGGCGAGCCAGTGGACCAACATGAATATAGGGCCAAGATTGGATCACTAATGTATCTAACAGCATCTAGGCCAGATATTACGTTTGCTGTGTGTGTCTGTGCAAGATTTCAAGCCAACCCCAATGTCTCACACATGCTAGCAGTTAAAAGAATTTTCAGATATCTCAAAGGAAAGCCAGATTTAGGGATTTGGTATCCAAAGAACTCTTCTTTTGACTTGATGGCCTACACAGACAATGATTATGATGGTTGCAACGTGAGTAGGAAATCAACTTTAGGAGGCTGCCAGTTTCTAGGGAAAAGGTTGGTGTCTTGGCAATGCAAGAAGCAGACTATAGTGTCCATCTCAACCGCTGAGGCTGAATACATTGCTGCATCCGCTTGCTGTGCACAGGTTCTATGGATTCAGAATCAACTGCTCGATTATGGTCTGAATTTCTTACTTACTCCAATTTTAATTGATAATACTGCTGCTATGTTCATTGTTAAGAATCCAGTCCAACATTCTAAGACCAAGCACATTGAAATTAGACATAATTTTATTAGGGATTGCAATGAAAAAGGCCTAATATAAATGAAACGGGTAGATGCATCTGATAATCTTGCTAATTTATTAACCAAACGATTAGATAAGACTAGGTTTCACTTTCTGTTAAAATGCCTAGGTATGATAAATGCTGATGAAATTTGATTGATGATGTGTGCTTATGTGAGGTGCTTACTGATTATCTTTGTCTCTCACTATGAATGTTTGCATGATTTATTGCTATGCTTGACTGATTATTCTGATTGCATGAATCTTGTTTGTGACTGTTTCATTTTATGAATTATCATGAACTTGATGTTATTGGTTTCTTTACTTAGATCTGTGCTTACATGATACATTTAAGTGATCTAAGTATTTGAGCATGAATACGTAAATGATGCTATGTTTATTGCTTTTCGAGCACCTACTTTGCTACTTGACAACTTGTCTTAAGTACTTCGAGCACAGATAACATGTCTCAGCTGCTTGAGCATAGAAAGATGCTTTGAAAAACCTTCTTAAGTTTTTCGAGCATGCTTATTTGTTTGATGGTGTGTTTGCTGCTCCTCGAGCACAAACTGTCATCATTGAGAAATTTCAAGTAATTCGAGCTTAGGTAACTTCTATATGATGTTCGAGCATGGAAATATGTTTTGAAAGCTTTTACTTGCTTTTCGAGCATATATCTATGGTTCGATCACAATGATTGTGTTTTGAATCAACTATTTGTATTTCGAGCATATGACCTGTACTCGAGCAAATTGAAACTTCTAGGAAGTACATCGAGCACATGCAACGAAATGACAAATTTGAGTTAAGTCTATCAAGCACACACATTGACATGATAAATTTTGAAGTTTGCTCGATAGGATACTTGTGTGCTCGGAGTGATAGTTCACTCAAAATTGACTAAGTTTGCTAAATTAATGTGTGAAATTTGTGGGCTGTCTAATTAGTCTTATGTGCTTCAATGACAAATTGTGTTTCAAAGTTAGATGCAAAAATAATTTCTTGAGGAAAATATTTTGACACAAAATGTTTTTTACAATGTAAACAGTTTTTGTGAACGTATATGAGAAATAATAATATTATTCAGTTCCAAGCTTTGAAGAAGCTTAAATGTTTTAAGTAGAAATAGAATCCAACCTTATGGGATATGATAGTATATTGGTTAAACTCCTAACCCATGGATTATAGACTTAAATTACTTCTGCTCAGTAAATTGACATTATGTACGACATCTTTTCATGAGTGTAGGTAGTGACATACGTGATACAAACATAATGATCATGCTAAAACCGATGTGGTGACTCATTCTAAAACCAAGGTATGTGTCCTTACACATCTCTCCAAATGATAGGCAGAAAGGCAATTATCCGATCATACACGAGCCTGTTGGTGTTTTTGGTCACACAAAAATATTTACAAAATATCTGAGCAGATATATAATTATTGCTATACAAAAGCATATCAAAAGGAAAAAGAAAGAAAAAGAAAAATATGAAAAAGAAAAATGATTCAAAAGATAGTATATCAAAAATATTATTAGTTGTCAAATAATAATATATCATGACTTAAGGGGCACTTCGGGAACTACAAGGGTGGGGCACTCAAATAAGTCCTAAACACGCTGAATGTAAGGCATGTAAGTCCGGATGGCATGTAAGTCCAACGTTCAACCTTATAGTCTGATATCTATATATCTATATATAGATAAACTGCTCATAAAAACAAATTTTGACCAAGGCATCATGAGGTTGAAGTCAAATTGGGGTGATTGAAGAAAACTAAATAAGCTTTGAAAAGAGATTAGGAACAACCTGAAGTCTAAGATGTAACCATTCTATGTTAAGCAACTAATTGAACTCTAAGTATATCACAAATGTTATGATAATCATGCCAAGTGCTACTACCCAAAGTCAACCTGACCAAAGTTGTAATAAGGCCAAAAATGAAATGGTGTGAAAGTTTTTAACCAATCTGATCCCATGTTGAGATCTTTCTAAATGAATTTTTAACTGAAATTTGATCTCTTATTCACCTTAAATTTATGCTTAAATTGTAACAATGGCTCAAATGATTTATCTACATAGTTTAGACTGAATTTAAGTGTGGTATTTGTCTAGTCTGCTAGGCAAACAAAATGTGTTCACAAATGCAATCTGTTTGTTCTAAGTGATTTCGAGTATAGTCTAGGTATTAGGGTGTACTTCGAGCTCACTTTACCTGTTGCCGCTTTTCGAGCACAATGATATGCATGGAAACCTTTCTTAAGTGTTTCGAGCATGGATATCACATTTGTTGCTCTTCGAGCACAATGATATGCTCTGTATACTTGAGAAGTATCCCGAGCATAGATATCTCATATGTGGTCTTTCGAGCACATATGTTCACATGTTAACTTCTGTTAAGTATTTTCGAGCATGCATGTACTTCACAAGCAAATGTTTTGACATGATAGATTTCTAAGTGTTGTCGAGCATGCATATACCATTCGAGCATAAGTGTTCACTGAATTATCTAAATATGTTCGACTAAGAATTGAGTTGTGTGAAATGTGTCTTGAGTATAATTAATTTACTGATTATTTCTTATATACTTCGAGCATATGGATTGAGGGTAAGGAAATGTGTTAAGTTGTTCGAGCACAATTAGTCTCACGAGCATACTAATTGAGATCTCGAGCATGATTTTGTGCTCGAGTATGTATGACCACATTGAAAGTGGCTAAGGGGCTCGAGCATGGGGGTACTCCAACACAGTGATGAATTGTTTCAAAAGGATAAACTTTTCCTAAGTGTCAATCGAGTATACTTACATTCGAGCACACCATAAATGAACAATTGAACCAATATTCGGTGTACATCGAGCATGTACTAGAATGTGTACTCGAGTACAGTGGGTGACAACTGTCTATTTGGCTATATGCTCGAGCAAGGGAGGTACAATTAATTTGAATTAAATGACAACTGTCGTGCAATAGATGACAAAATCATACTGTACCAACCAAACGTTAGGTATAAAAGGGGGACTTAGAAACTTTTTCACACATTTCATTTCCCACTCTTAACCTAATTGCAAAAACCCTCTTGCTCGTTCATCTCCTGCTTACTCGAATACTCGATTCTTGCTCGATTACACTTCGAAATTAGCCATTAGCTCTGTTTCGACTTTGGTAAGATATCGATACTCGATTATTGTCTCACCAATTTCTGAACCAGGGTTTCTGCTTGGTTATCTTACTAATCGTTTACTTGTTTGTGCAGGTGCGCATATTACTACGGATCAGGTTATTGAAGACACCATTCTCTCTGACTATCATTGATTATCGTTTATGCATCTATGTTTACTGACTAATCTTTTCTGTTGCAAAACTAATGGTGATGAAATTCGAAAAGAGACAAAACATGTGTGCACAGTTGGAGGTTGATAATGATAACCGGGAAGTGGAGCTGATGATACATTTCCTAAATAACTCCAATTTACGAGTAGCTTTGACCGAGAATCCAACGATTTACAGGAATCATATTTCTGACTTTTGGGAATCCGCCACAAATGTGAATGATGTAAATGGGGAAAGAATTGAGGCCTCTGTTCTAAATAATGATATTGAGGTTACTGAAGCTTCAATCAGAGTTGCACTAAACTTAAATGACAATCATGCGGTGCAACCATCCTACTCTGTTCCAAGGCTGTTGAGAGTATTTCAGGAAACTATGGGTTACCAAGGGGAGGTTAAGGAAGGATAGTTTCAAAAGGGCAGTTTCCCACTCATTTACAGATTCCTTATTCATCATGTTATCCAGTCTCTATCTCCAAGGAGAGGAACTTGGACCCTGTTAAGCAAGGAGCTTGCTACTTTGACAGTAGCTATTCTTTATCAACAACCGTTCAATGTGTCAAGACTCATTTTCAATGGTTTAGTTTCTAATGCTGAGAAGGCTGTGAACCAGAGATTCCTCATGTATCCGAGATTCTTATAGATTCTTATAAATAGGTCTTTGCAAGATCTACAGCAGACGGGTGAAGTTCTGAGATTACAAGATCCAAACATTTGTCAGAGGATAACGGATGCCCATAGTAAATTCATTGACAATGATGATTGGGATGTTCTCCCATAGCTGCTTGTTCCTGCCTTAGCTTCTATTAATGTACCTCGCACTCTGGGAAATAGTGATGATGAAACTGATGATGAGGGTGAAAATGATGCTATTGAAGGTGGAAATAATGATGACAATGATAACAATGATGGAGGTGCTGAACCAATTATTGAACTAATCGCCCTTGAGGCTGCAAATATTGAAGGTGAAGATGCTGGTGATGAGCCTGTGAATGAACCAATTGCATTCGAGGCTGAGAAAGTTGAAGATAGAGATAATACTGGTCCAGTTGGAAATGAAATGGTCATCTTTACTGGTGATAGTTCTGATGTACGGATGGAAAATGAGGAAGGGGATAAAAGACCAAAAGTTGATGTGACTGATCCGGTTGATGAACAAGTTGTGGGTCCAAGTCATGCAGCAATAGCACTTGTTGATGAGGATGGTTTCATTGCCGATGTGGTTGCCATTGTGACTGATACTATCAACAAAATCACTCCTCCAGATTCACCAAACCCCGCAGTAGACAATATGGATACTGATTCTCTTGACTCTGTACCTGCATATAATGACATACCTTCATCTCCTGCTACCACTGATCCCATTCACTCAAAACCTGAACAAGATCAAGACACACATATTCCAAACCCACCTACATCTCCTATCAAAGAAACAGTTATATTCACACCGCCTTTGTCACCACCAGCCAAAACTACTGAAAATGTACATATTCCAACTCCACCAACATCCCCTATTAAAGAAACACACATCACACCACCAACCTCACCTCTAAATGTAACCATACCAACTTAACCCATTCAACCTATCCAACCCATCTCACATGAACCAGTAGCTTATAAACTACCTTCACCTGAAACCTCTTCACCGGAACCTTTCTCTAAACCTGAACCTAAACCTACTCAAGAAACTCCACCATCCAGTCCAAATGTCTATGACTTGATTTCTGAGAATGCTGCCCTGGAATTCAAAAACATCATGTTAAAAGAGAAGAATGCATTTCTGGAAATGCGAAACACAGCTCTTGAATCAGCCTTGCAACATGCGTTACAGAAGATTCAAACCCTGGAGCACTCTGAGGTTGAAGACCTCAGATGCACCAAAACAGGGGGGAGAATATGGAGAATGTAGGTGGATTAAAATTAATTGAAAATTTAAATGCAAGTTCTAATGAAGATGAAGCTAAAAATACTGGAACTTCAGATGATGCTCCAAAGAGATATATTGAAGTTGAGAGAAATGTTGAAGTTGGGGGGGGGGGGAGTCAGGAGAGAAAGAAGCTGAAAAAGAAGAAGAATCCCCTGAGCAAATTGAATTGAGAAAATTGAAAGGAAAAGGAGTGGCTCAGACTGAAGAAGACTTGCATCCTAAGGCCACTCCAAGGGTAACTTCTGGAGATAAGATACTGCATAAAGAGGATATAGTTAACCCCGATGTTGCAAAAGTTCAATCAGTTCAAAAGGTGATAGAATTGATAAATCAAGAAAAAGACAGAGTTGTGGTTGAAAATGAGGATGATGACATTGATCAAGAAGTGCTTGAGGCACTTATGGAGATGAGGAAGAAGGAGGAAGAAGAAGAGAAGTTAAGGAGAGAAACTGATGAAGCAATTAGGGAAACATTGGAGTCATTGAAAGCAACACAAATTAATGAGCATACTCCAAATGCACAAAAAGATTATGAATAAGAGCCCATACAAACTGAGCCAGTAATAACTGAACTAGAAACTGAAGAACCTGTAACTAAAACACCAAAATATCAGGAACTTGGCATGGCTCTGATAAATCAAACATAAGAAGAGGATGAACAATAGAAATATCTGCAAGTTCAATGGTAAAGCTAGTCATAATGAAAGATCTGATAGACAACATGAACAAACCAGAAGGGCATCATCTAGAAATTGTAGAAGCAGCTAAAAAGGCAAAGAAAGATTTTATCAATATAACCAGAAATTCAGAACCAGTAGTTGAAGAGCTAGTTGAAACTACTGAACCGGTCGTTAATAGAGTGACTGAAGAAAATGAAGATACACATGTGGAAGAACTAGTGGTTGAAGACATATTTGATAAAAAACCTAGAACACAAACCAATGAACCTATAATCATAGAAACTGATGGTGATGAAGTACAAATGACTGTGATGAAGAACAAATTATCACTAAGCCAATAGAACCTAAATCTGAAATTGAGAAAGGTGTAAAAAGAAAAGAGACAACTGAACTGGAACCTCCAAAAGCAAAAAGACAAAAATATGTGTACAAAAGAGGTCTGAAATCCAAGTTTGTATTCAAGCCCCTGAACCTGAAATTAAAGAACCAATAATTGGGGCACTTCACAATTTGGATGAACAGCTTGATGACAATGAAGAAGAAGAAGGATCGAAAGATGATGAGAGGGAGGATCAAGATAAAGCTTATTTGATAAGCCTTGACTATGACTTGAAATATCTTCAAAGATTATCAAAAGAAGAAATTGACAAAGAAGCTGAAGGATGGAGGAAGAGGGAATCAAAAAGAAAATTTCTAATAAAGGCTGGAAACAAGCTTGCCTTCCTAAATCTCCAATCATTTGATTCTATTGACAAAATCTACAAGAGAGCTCTTGTAGATGACATTGCTAATTTTGTTGAAAAGACAAACAAAAGAAAGAGGACAAGTGATGATGCTGAGTATGAGTCTACAAAGACCAAACACAAAGATATCCAATTTCTGCATGTACATGGTTTTGAATACAGCTCGTTAATCAAGCTTTCTCTGGATGATCTAAAAAGAAAAGTACAAATGATTAAGGACTCACATAAAGCTCAAAACAACACAACTGACAGTGAGAGAGAAAAGGATATGAAGATGCAGATGGGGAAAGAGAGGAGGCTGCAAAGAAAGAAGACGAAGTAAGAGTATGGTTTGAGGACCCTCAAAGTGGAAACTTTAAAAAAGGTTGTGATGGAAAAGGGTATGACTGAGGAGGAGTTTGACAACATGCCCCATGCTCAACTCCTTGAAATTTATCATAGAGAGAAAAGGATGTACTTGGAAACACATAAAAGGTTACAAGAAGAAAGAAGGAGAATGGATGAGGTGGTTAGAACTGAGATGATGAGTGTACTGCATAACAGGGGTGCCAACATGGGAAGACTCATTGTACAGACTGATGATACTATAAAGAGATGGTTTGAAGAGTCTGAAATAAAAGAAGCCAAAAGGAAGAAACAGGGAAGCACTAGCAGAACCCCAAGGTCAGAGATTGTAAGGCCAGAACCACCAAGAAATTTAAACTTGCCTACAAATCTCTACTATGACAAAAGATCCAAGAATTGAGGGTGATTACTGAAGACGAGGAAGAGACTCTGATCATTTTCAGAGATGATTTGAGAGATTTTTCAGAAGAACAGTTGAGGAAGATGGCCGAGCTAGATCTTTATGATAATCAAAACAGAAGTCAACCTGCCGGGCAGCAAAGAAATGATCTATCAAAATTTATCAAGGAACAATCTTAAAAAGGATTTCCATTTCTAAGGCAGAAGAGAAGAGAGATTCACAGCCAAGCAGAAAGAGAGAAAAGGCGCAAAAGAATTAATGAAGTACATACTTTGGAGCTTTCTATCTTTGATTGAAAGAAAAGAAAAACTCAAGCTAGCAGCTCTACAGGAAAAAGGATGACTCTTAGGGAGTGCTTAGCAAAGAGGAGGGAAATGTTAGAACCAAATTCCATTGCACAACAAAATGGAAGAATCTCTCATCTTACTTACAACAGACATAATGATTCAATCACCTTGAGGAATGCATCTGGAGGCACAATTGTAGTGATCTTATATGACAAGGACCTCCAATTCATGCATCCTCAAGATCTACAACATATAGTAGATGCTGAGTTTCCCATTGACTCCTCTGATGTTGTGGAATTAGACATGATTAAACAAAAGGCAGCCCTTGTCAAACTGAAAAAGGAAAAATCTAACACAAGGAGAATGAGGAGGAGATAGCAGAATGGAGATTTAATGATGATTAATTTAATTCTGTTTATCTTTGTAATTTTGTTTTATTTGTATTTTGAAATGTAAAATTGATGTGTAACGCCCAAGTGGCATAATTCCGTTATGTAATGAAAAGATATTTAGCCTAAATTGATTATCTTAAGTAGGCTGATACATTTGTAACTATATGCAGGTGTGTTTTGGTGCATCTAAGCTTGTTCCAATCTATGGGGAGATTGTTGAGTCAGATATTCACCAAGGAAGATTGGAATCTTCTCAACCTACTCAGTAAAACAACTAAGTATGGACTTCGAGCAAGCTTGGACGATCAAGCATGGTTTACTACCCTGAGCAAGGTCTTCAGAAAGTGTGGTTAATTCTTCTAAGTGTTAAGGCTTCGAGCAAGCTACACTTCAACAAGCAAGAGTATTCTTCTATCGAGTATGGATTGTCAATCGAGCAAACAACTTGATCATTCAAGTTATAACTAAGTGATTCTGAGCACATGATGTTCGAGCACATGGTGACTAGCATGGATGCAATAATAAGATGTCATATGTTCAAGCAAGGACTCCGAGCATGGTTTAGTCCCCCGAGCAAGATTTACATCCGAGCATGCTAAAGATTGTTCAATAAGTCTCTTAGACAAGACTGAAGACATCAAAAAGAATGGACTTTCTCGATGGACTAGTTCGAGCAAAGCATGAATTAGTCAAGAGGAATGAAGCTTGCTGGAGGAGAATATCTTCACTGAAGAAATTCTGAGTAAAGTATGCTCGAAGACACTCATCCAGCATACCTAGCATAGTGAGTCTGCTCGAGCAAGATACTTATCATGCTCGAAGACTCTTACACTTGTATTTGTTTTTATCTTTCATTATGTAATAGATAGGGATTCTAGAAGGAATGTCAGGGTCTATAAATAGGATCCTAGGTTTTCATTTTAGGGTAATGTTGGCACGCACGGAATATGAGAAACATTCTAACAGAATATTCATTTTGTTTCCTCATACAGCCGCCGCCACCTTCACGAAACCCTAGACATTCCTTTACTGTTTCATTAAATGATGCATTAAATACAATAAATCTTTGTCTTTGAATATTTCCTTACTGATTATCATTTAGTGTTTTGTTTGATATTATATCACGCCTTCACTCCCATCCATTGGATATCCTGATTCTGCCGGGATATTCAATAAGCCTTTGGGTTATAGAGTTGGTGTGTTCTTGTCGACCTTATCAAGGTTTGCACCCAAATCACGGTCCTGACAGAATTTCGACAAGTTTGGATAAGTTTGAATCTGGAAATTATGAACATGAACATGACGAATGTTCATTCGTAAATTTCTTGAGCTCATTCGTTATTTTTCAATCTCATTCGTTAGAAGGTTGTAACCGTTTATGACAGCTTTTTAACAACCCATTCGTGATACTGTAGCACAATCGTGATACTGTAGCACATGTGTGATACTATAGCTCATTCGTTACCTTGTTCACATTTTTCCTTTACACATTCGCTCATTATCTCATTCGTATTCTCACATTCGTACACTTTCAAATTAATTGAAGTTAAAAGTATTCTCATACGTTAATCAAGTTTCACAAATTGTCATCTTATACCCTCAAACTTTCAAATTTGATAGTTTTAACCCTTAAACTTTCAATCATGGCAAATTTCAATGCTCTTGCGTCTCAAAATGAATTAATGCAACAGATGTTGAACTATGATGTTGAGATTCGGTCTCACACTAAATGCCTGAGGCTCATGAATATGTGTGATTTTCCTAAATGGGAACCGAGATTCAAAGCACATTTGGGCGTTGTTCATCCAGAATGCATGTAAATTCTAGAACCTGTGTATCAATCATTGTTGGTTGGCAATGATGCCACTGGTTTTAAAGAGAAAGAATTTATTAACATGTCGATCGAGGAAAAGAAAGCCTACGAGATTGAAATAAAGGCTTATTAGACGTTGACGATGGCATTACCAGAGTACATTTTCCATCAGATGAGCAACATTAGGATTTGTGCTTCATTGTTTCTTCATCTAAGAATGAGAAGCATGGGTAACACTAAGGAAAGCAAGAAATCTATGCTAAAATTTTAGTTTAGAAACTTTTGTCTCTTGAAAGGGGAAATAGTTAGTGAATATTGTCAAGATTTTGTCATTTAATTGATGAAATCACTAACATTTTATACTTCCTGATGATTGTGATTAGATTGACACCTTGAAGAATGCATTACCTTCTTCTTATTCCACCTATCTTCTAGTGCTAAAAGAAAATGGCTTTTTTAAGAATGAAAATCTTACTGAAGTGGAGTTTGTACAAAAGCTGGAGGAGAGAGAATATGATTTGAAATGCCAAAATTCTTCAAAAGACAATCAAGATCCAACTCTGTACGGTGGAACACTTCCTATGAGTAGTTCATCTGCTCCAATCAGAACTTTCTATTCCCAAACTAATCAAGAGATGCCACAAGGGATTGAATTTAATCCTAATATATCATTCATGTCATCTGGATCTAGTACTTCTTCTGGTACAATTCCTCAAACTTCACAACCACCTAATGCGAATATGATGGAGGCTGAACAACAATTTGCCTTCATGTGTGCTTTCATGACATCATACTAGCAACTGGTGGGTAGCGAGATTGCTACCAATGATTTAACTGATGAGGATTATGATCAGATTGATCTAGACGATCTTGAATTGATGGATCTAAAATGGAGTATGGCGAAGATTGTGAGGAAGGTTAAAAGGTTTATGCAGAGGACGAGTGAAGATCTACCAACCATGCACAAAAGAAATGGCTTTGACAAATTGAAAGTCAAATGTTATAATTGCCAAGAGTTTGGTCACTTTGCCAAAGAATGAGACAAACAGTAAAAGGAATACTCTTTTGGGTCAAAGTCTCAAGACAGAAACTACAACATGAAGTATAATAAATTTGAATCCAAAGAGAAATCAAAATGGAGCTGAATCAGCTAAACCTGGTGGGTCATAAGCCTTGATTTCATAAGAAGGCATTGACTGGTCTCAATGGTTGTCGGGTAATGTTCCAACTGAGGGAAATCAAGCAAATTTAGCAATGTTTGAGCAAGCAGATAAATTTGAAGATGCAAGGGGTGATAAACTAGTGGATAAGAGTGAGGATTCAGAAATTTAATCAAAGGATTCAAGCTTAGAGCAACAGGAAACCTTTGCGTGTATGGAAAAGATAGAGGAGGTTAGTTCTAACCCTTCTAGTTCTATTTCAGTTGGATCTGATAATGTAAGTGAATCTACAGTTAATGCACAAAAGCGTGCTAATTGGGTGAATATCAATCAAAACTTGATTCACTTCGTCACCACAATGACCAACTGGTTTGTGGGTTAGAAATGATTCGTGACAACTACCAACAAGCAGTTGAGATTGATGAGAAATCAAAAAAAAAATATTAATGCTTTGTCGGATAGTAATCATGATTTAAAAGCAAAGGTACATTATTGACAGTAAGTTTCAAGAAATTTTGAAACTCAGAACCAATGTTACTAAACTTGAAAATGAAATACTGGAATTAAAGAGTAAACTTGGTAAATTCAGAGATTCTTCGTTTCTACTAAACAAAACCATTGAAGTGAGTAATAGTCAAAGAGAAATGACAAAGTAGTCTTAAGGTTTGTTAAAATCCCTCCTCCTTTCCATAATGATTATACAAGTATTCCAGACATAGGAGATCTTAAGAAAATTGATTTAGATAATTATCCAACTGTGGATCCTCGTATGACTAAGAATAATATCATCAAAGAGGAAAAGCCTAAAATTGTCAAATCTTCAGAATCTGTCACTAAAAAGACAATTCCAGTAACTCAAATTCATAGTAATGTTATTTTCTCTGCAAAATTACTGTGATGGTTTAGTTGAAGAGGTTTTTGAGCCACGTGTAGTTCACAAAGATAAAAATATTCCAAAAGAAAATCATATTCTATGTGAACCACATGAATTTGAGAAAGCAGTTTATGATTCAAAAGCTTTTGTTGTGAATTCAAAGAAATCAGAAAAGCAATGAACCACTTGCCTTACACCTTCACATCTATGTGAACTATATCAAGCATCTCTAAGAGGAAAGAAAAAGGAAGTGAATCATATTGACAAAATTGATAATACTGATATTGTGTTGAATATCTCACACTTTATCAATGAATCAGAACCCTGAAAGTTATATTGTTAAATCTTATATTGTATAATGAATAGTGGTGCTACACATACTATCCTAAAATATCAAAAACACTTTTACGAATTGAAACCAACAAAGGGAAATATTAATACAATATAAGGTCCTTCAAACATAATAGAAGGACCGGGAAAATGTAATTTAGAATAATCGAATGGTACAAAGATTTTAATAGAAGATGCTCTATTTTCCCAAAAATCAACCAGAAATTTTATAAGTTTCAATAATGTATATCATAATGGGTATGATATCCAACCGAGGACAATTGATAATGAAAAGTATTTACATATTGTAAAGAGAAATCGTAACTGGAAAGATCACCAATGCTCCATTATGGTTTGCATTATACATATATAAATGTGCCTCAAGCACATATGACAGCCAAAGAAATCTGTTATGATTCTAGCATCGTAAATTTGTTGCATGAAAGATTAGGCCATTTAGGATCTATAATGATAAAAAGGATTATTGAATATACACATCTGCATCCATTGAAAGATCAAAAATCAAAAGATACACAAAATAGATAAAATGCCTAAATGTATATATTGTTCTCTCGGAAAACTAATTACAAGTCCTTCGACAATGAAAGTCGATAAAGAACCACCAATGTTTCTTGAAAGAATTCAATGTGACATATGCGTACCAATTCATCCACCATATGGACCATTTAGATACTTCATGGTCTTATCAGACGCATCCAGCAAATGGTCTAATGTATCTTTATTATCAACTCGTAATGTTGCCTTCGTAAAATTCCTTGCTCAAGCTATAAAATTGCGTGCACATTTCCCAGATTACTCTATTAAAAGGTTAAGACTTGATAGTGTTGGTGAATTTACATCTCATGCTTTCGATGATTATTGAATGTGTATGGTAATTGTTGTTGAACACCCTGTTGCTCATGTACACACACAAAATGGTTTAGTTGAATCGTTAATCAAACATCCACAACTAATAGCTAGACCACTAATAATGAGAACAAAACTCCATGTGTCTATTTGGGGTCATGAAATCTTGCATGCTGGATCATTAATTCGTGTGAGGCCAAGTGCAAATCATAAACACTCTCCCATACAACTTGTTTCCGGCTATTAGCCAAACATTTCCAACCTTAGAAATTTTAGGTGTGTTGTATATGTTCCTATTACACCACCACAACACATAAAAATGGGTCCCCAAAAACGGTTGGTAATATATGTTGGATACGAAATATCTTCCATCATAAGGTACCTTGAACCTTTAGCAGCTGATATATTTACAACACGTTTTGTTGATTACCATTTTCACTAGGCAATTCTCCTGGCATTAGGGGGAGAAATGAAAAGGCAAGAAAGTGATCTATGATGGTGTGCACCGTCATTATTACACCTCGATCAAATGTCAAAAAAGAATGAGACCGAGGTTCAAAGGATAATACATCTGCAAGAAAGTCCAAATCAATAGCCTGATGCATTTACTGATACAAATAGGGTCACTAAATCTCAAATACTCCAGCTCGAGTTGAGATTCCAAGTAAGCAAAAGCATGATAATGTGCCTCATAAATCCTAGATACGTTTAAAACGTGGAAGACCAAATGATTCAAAGAATAAAATCCTCATAAAGAAAAAGGCCTTGAAAAGGAAACTAACCATAAGAAACGAAAGAATGACAAAACCTTCCCCCCAGGAAGAAACAAATGGTGTAAATACCGCTTAAGGAGAAGTAAGTTATTACAACAAAGAGTTGTCAATCAATAATGGTCAAACACATATAATGTGGGATCGAGATGACATAGAAAATGTTGATGATATATTTTCTTATTCCGTGGCAAGTGATATTATGGGAGGAGATGATGATCCTTAACCAAAATTTGTAAATGATTGTCAAAATAGTCAAGATTGGAATAAAGGGATAGATGTAATGCAAGCTGAATTAAATTCAATAAGCAATCTGAAGGTTGTTGGACCTATTTTCAATATACCAAGTGAATAAAGCCCGTAGAATATAAATGGGTTTTTGTGAGAAAAAATAATGAGAAAAATGAAGTTACAAGATATAAAACTAGACTTGTAGCTCAAGGTTTTTCTCAAAGTCCAGGAAATTGACTATGAAGAAACATATTCTTCTTATATAGATGCTATTATGCTTAGATATTTAATCAGCTTGGCAGTTTCTAAAGATTTAGAAACGCGTCTTATGGATGTTGTTACAACTTACTTTTATGGATCATTTGATAGTGACATCTATATGAAAATTCCAAAATAATTTAAAATCCCTAAAACATTAGGCTTAAAACCCAAAGAAATTTGTTTAATCAAATTGTAAAGATCTTTATATGGGTTGAAATACTCTGGAAGGATGTGGTACAATCGTCTGAGTGATTATTTGATAAATAAAGGCTATAAAAATAATCTTATTTGTCCATGAGTTTTTATTAAGAAGACAACTGTTGAGTCGGATAATTTACAAGGAAGATTGGAATCTTCTCAACTTCCTCAAGAAATCAGCTAAGTATGGACTTCGAGCAAGCTCGGACCATCGAGCATGGATTTACTACCTCAAGCATGGTGTCTTTGACTAACTTCAGTGAAATCTTCTAAGTGTTGAAGGCTTCGAGCAAGCTACACTTCACCGAGCAAGAGTGTTCTTCATCGAGTATGGATTGCCAATCGAGCAAACTACTCGATCATCCAGCTTAAACTTGGTGCTTCGAGCACATTGGTGGGTCGAGCATGGATGCAATAAAGAAGATGTCAAATGTTCTAAGTATAGACTTCGAGCATGGTTCAGTCCCGAGCAAGCTATCCATCCGAGTATGCTAAGATTGTTCAATAAGTCTCTTAAGGCATGATTGAAGACATCTAGAAGAATATGCTTACTCGATGGATCTATTCGAGCAAAGCAAGGATTGGCCAAGAAGATTGAAGCGTGCTGGAGGAGAATATTTTCTATCTGAAAATATTCTAAGTAAAGTGTGCTCGAAGAATTGCATCGAGCATGCTGGGCATATCAAGTCTGCTCGAACAAGATACATCATACTTGAAGACTTGTTTTACACTTGTATTTATTATGTCACTCATTATGTAATGATTAGGGTATTCTAGAAGGAATGTCGGGGCCTATAAATAGCGTCCTAGGTTTCCATTATTGTAGGCTTGGATGGGCACAGAATACGAGGGCACAAACATTCCAGCGAATATTCCATTTTTGTTTTCTCGTACAACCGACACCGCCTTCATGAATCCCTAGACATTCCTTTCACTGTTACATTAATGATATATTCAATGCAGTGAATCTTTGTCTTTGTTTATTGATATTTCTGATTATCTCGTATTGTTTCGTTTATATTTCATACCTTCACTCCCATCCCTTGAATATATTGATTCCTTCGGGATATTCAGGAGCCTTTGGGTTTATTAGATCTGTGTGTTCTTGTCAACCTACTAAGGTTTGCACCAGGTCCGGTCCTGACAAGTGGTATCAGAGTATTGGAAGCTCGCTAAAGGCCATGGGACTGAAGGTTTTGAGATAAAGGTTGAAGGTTTACAGAGTTTTCGTTTGTCAAAGCTCAGATCTGAGAAGATGGATGACCAAGAAGTGTCTACAAACAAGATTCCATGGTTACTTGGTCAAGGAAATTACATTAAATGGAAAGTGCTATTGAGGCTGCTATGAACTACAATGACACAGAACTATGAGTTCTATCAGAGATGGCCCCTATGTTCCTACTGAAACATCATGGAACAATCAAGCAATTGAAAGACAAATGAAGAAAAGAGATGACAAAGCATTGTCTATGCTGAAATTAGTGCTCTCATGGGAAATATTGACCAGTGTGAATCATCACACAAATGCCAAGGATATGTATAATGTTGCCATAGAGATGTTTGAGGGAAATGTTGAGCTGAGAGACATAAAGAAAGACAGATTGAAGCAACAGCTTGACAGATTCAAGTTTAAAGAGGGTGATAGACTGAAATCAGTGCTGCAGAGATTTATGACCATTGTGAATGAAATCAGAACTACTGATATGCAGATCTCTGATTTTGAGCTGAACAAGAAACTACCTTCATCTTTATTTGGTGAAAGGTATACAACCAGCAAGTTCATCAAAGAGAAAGTAAACTTTCCCAATTTCAAACTTGATGATGTCATTTCGTTCCTGCAAGCTTTTGAACATGAGATGATTGAAAACAACATGATACGAGAGGAGAAGCCAAGCTTTCCTGTTACAAATGGTCTTGTAGCACCAATGAACAGTCTCTCAGTCAAGAATCATCAAAATCAGCCAATCATAGAAGAACCAACTAAGACAGGATCATTCTGTGGAGGAAGCCAGTCAAGGTTCAATGTCCAAATGATAGAAGATAATAATGCCTCAACTGCCAGTGGACATCCTCCATTTGTCCAGAGTTCAAGTCAAGGGACCGATTTCCAAGCATTATTCTCAATGTTTACTGATTCCTATAATGCCTTTGTCGCAAAGAATCTGATACACACAAGTGTGGTGCAAGAGGATCTAGAGCAAATTGATGCAGATGATCTTGAGGATATGGATCTTAAATGGCAGGTAGCAATGTTGGCTGTGAGAAGTAAAAGACTATACGATAGGACTGGAGTTAACCTTTTCTGGACTCAATGACAGAATAGGTTTTGACAAGTCAAAAGCCATCTACTACAACTGCCAGAATCCAGGTCATTTTGCAAGGGAATGCAGTTTACCAAAACAACTTGGAAATTAAGTGAATCAGGCCCAATTCTACCAAAATCAGCATCAAAACTATCAAGGATACCAACAGAGAAACCAACCCACAAATCATAATCCCTATCAGCATCAAAACAGGTCTCAACAGCAACAACCTCAGCAAAGACATAATCAGTTGCAGATACAGGGAAACCAAAACAGAGGTGCTGCTGCAGTGAACCAGAATAGAGATCAAGGGAACATTGTTGTGACAATAGTTCCTCAGGATGGGAATTTTTAATGGAGTAATCATGCCGCTGACATTGATAAGGGAAATGTAGCATATATGGCAAAAGTTCACGAGACTGGGGAACACTCAGGTAACCACTGAACCTTCTATTCCTGATCTTCTAAATATTATTGATAATCTGAACATAGAAGTTGGGAACTGGAAGAGTGAATGTGGAAGAAAAGAAGCAATGTTGAATGTTTATGCATGAAGTGAGATAACCTATGAAAATTAGATAAAGAGCCTTGAAGAAGATTGTGAGCAGGCTTATCATACTTAGTCAAGGTTAAATGTTGAAATTGAAGGATTGAAGAAAATGCATACAGAGGAAAAACTGAAAAATACTGAGCTTCAGATACAAATAGACTTTATAAAGAACCTTGTGTAAACTAGTAATATTATTGGACACATTGAGAAGATAAAACCAGAAGAAAGATACAAGAAGGTACCATCACCCTTCTTTGATAAGTATCCACTCAAAGTTGACAAGGAAAGCATAGAAGAATACTTGAAGCAATTCAAGAATGTGTTTGATGATAAGAAAGAATTTGTGAAAATGTATGACAATGTAGTTGTTGATGAGAATGGTGTGTTTATAATGAAGGAAACAATGAAACCATCTGAAAAGGAAGAGAAGCAGGTTGATGCAAAGAAGAAATGGAGTGAGTATTCAAGTGAGGAGAGCACTTGTAGCTGCAAGAGTGGAAATTCATCTGATAACAGGAAAAAAAAGAAGACCTCAAAGAAGGAAAATAGTGAACAAACTCCAAAGTTGCCAAAAATGACTCCTAAAATGAAGAAACATAATGAGAAGATGAGGAAGGAACACAAAGTGTTTGATATTTGTGAGAGGCCTCAATCCAAGAACAAAAATAACCAAACTGTGGGCTACACAAATGATCAGTTTTATGCTCCTATCTACCCTATGTTCGCTAACCATGAGCTGTTTGATATTGGAGATATTGAATATGCTCCAAGAAGAAGATATGTAGATGAGAAGGAACCAAGATCTTCAAACACTTCAGCAAAGCTAAAGAAGATCAAATTTGTAAAAGAAAAAGATCCCCACAAGCCTGAAGTGAATAGACCCATCAAAATGGAGTTCAGTGGATCTATGTATCCAAAAACATCTTTAGGCTTTGACTTCCCAAAGCCTAGTGAAAGAATCAAAGACAAACAACTTCTAGAAGACATGGGAAGTTTTGTCAAGGTATGGTGCAAGAATTGTGATGCCTATGGACATCACACTGATTCATGTTGGGTTGTAGAATAGATATTTGAAATTCCTGACATTGTCTGTGGATTTTCCATGAAATGATACAAGAAGTTGTATGGGAGATATTTGAATGGTGAAAAGAACCAATCTGATGGTGAAGATCATAGACTAAAGCTGTAGAATAGATTGAAGTCAGTTCTGAAGATTAGTGAAGCATCATATGTATCAGACAAGACTGTCAATGGAAGAAAGTCAAGCATGAAAGGAAAGAGTAAACTGATAACAGGAGTGTTTAATGGAGTTAAAAAATTTCTCCCGAAGCAGGGCTTTGAACCAAGAGGATTCAAATGGAAAACAAAAGAGGAGGTGATGAAAGAGAAGGAAACTGTGGTTGAGCAAGTTGAAACTAAGAATGTTAAAGCACATGTTGTGTATGGATATGAATATGATGATTCATGTGAAGTAGTGCATGAAGATCCAGTTCCTGACTCTCTTGTAGTGTCAAATGAGTCTGATGAGCAAACAGTTGTTGTTTGCAAGTCAGACACTAACTAATCATTATATCTTGTGTGTGTGCAGGAACAAACCACTAATTTGAATGACATATGGTACATGGACAGTGGATGTTCCAGGCACATGACTTTGTGACAGAAGTGCACTAGTCAATTATGAAAGCAAATATGAAGAACCAGTAGCCTTTGGCAGTGATGAAAACAGAGGGAAGATTGTAGGAAGAGGCACACTGACCAATGGCAAAGTACCCTCTGAGAATGTGCTGCATTTTGAAGGACTACAATATAATTTGCTCAGCATTTCTCAGGTGTGTGATAAAGAATAAAAGGTTGCCTTTAATGATACACATTGTTTCATCTTAAAGTCTGAATTCATTATACCACCAGAAGTGATAATGATGATGGCTCTTAGAAATGGAAACCTCTATGAACTGAGAATGAAGAATGCTATTTCTAGAGGAGGTGCATGTTTTGTTTCCAAGGTAACTGAAAATGAAACAAAGATGTGGCATAGAAAGATGTGCCATGTAAATCTCAAAAACATGAACATATTGGTGAAAGGAGAGCATGTTATAGGACTTCCTACAAAAGAATTCAAGCTGGAAGAAAAGTGCTCTTCATGCATCAAAGGGAAGCAACACAAGTCCTCTCACAAAAGCAAAATGATTAACTCAATTGATGAGGTACTTGAACTGTTGCACATGGATCTGTTTGGACCTGTTAGTGTCCCAAGCATAGGCAAGAACAGATTCTGCCTTGTAATCACAGATGATTACTCAATATTCACATGGGTATTCTTCTTGGAAACAAAAGATGAAACAGCTGAATTGATCAAGGGGTGTGTGATCAGAATGGAAAATCTTCTTGATAAAAGGGTGAAGGTGGTAAGAAGTGATAATGGAACTAAATTCAAAAATGGAATAATGGATGAATTCTGCACTTCTAATGGCATATTCCAGCAATACAGTGCACACAGAACACCTAAACAGAATGCAGTTGCAGAGAGAAGAAATAGAACACTGATTAAAGCTGCAAGAACCATGATAGCTGATGCAAATCTACCATTGACCTTTTGGGCTGAAGCCATTAATACTGCATGCTATGTTCAAAATAGGGTGCTATTGAACAAGACTCACAACAAGACTCCATATGAGATCATGTTCAAAAGAAAACCTTATGTCAAGTTCCTAAAGCCATTTGGATGTAAATGCTCCAGTAGCCAGATTAGAAGCCATCAGGATCTTCTTAGCATATGCTGCATCAATGAATATCAAAGTCTATCAACTGGATGTTAAGTCTGCCTTCCTGAATGGGAATATTGATGAAGAAGTTTATGTGACTCAACCTCCAGGATTTGAAGACCCAAACCATCCAAACAAGGTGTATAAATTGAGCAAGGCATTGTATGGACTACATCAAGCTCCTAGAGCTTGGTATGATGAGCTCTCAAACCACCTTTTGGATAATGGTTTCAGTAGAGGATCAATTAACAAAACCTTGTTCTACAAAAAGAACAAAAGAGATCTACTACTAGTTCAAGTGTATGTTGATTAAATCATATTTGGTTCAACCAATGAACAAATGTGCAGAGATTTTGAACAAGTGATGAAGTCAAAATACAATATGAGCTCAATGGGAGAAATGAACAAGTGCAGCAGAAGACAGATGGAATCTTCATCAATCAATCCAAGTATGTTCAAGACATTCTAACCAAATTCAAGTGCCAAGACTACAAGACAGTGTCCACTCCAATGGACACACATGAGAAGATGGTACCTGATGGAAAGGGGGAACCAGTGGACCAACATGAATATAGGGCCAAGATAGGATCACTGATGTATCTAACAACATCTAGGCCATGTGTATGTTTGTGCTAGATTCTAGGCAAACCCCAAGGTTTCTCACAGGTTAGTAGTGGAGGATTTTCAGATACCTAAAAGGCAAACCTGATTTGGGAATTTGGTATCCAAAAAACCCCTCATTTGACTTGATGGCCTACACTGACAGTGACTATGATGGATGCAACATAAGCAGGAAGTCAACATTAGGAGGATGCCAATTTCTTGGAAATAGGCTAGTGTCATGGCAGTGCAAGAAGCAAACAATAGTGTCCATCTCAACTGTTGAAGCTGAGTACATTGCTGCATCTACTTGCTGTGCACAGGTTCTCTAGATTCAAAATCAACTCCTGGATTATGATCTAAATTTCTTACTTACTCCTATCTTAATTGATAATACAGCTGCTATGTTTATTGTCAAAAATCCTGTTCATCATTCTAAAACAAAGCACATTGAAATTAGGCATCATTTCATTAGAGTCTGTAGTGAAAAGGGCTTAATAAAAATGAAAAGGGTGGAAACAACTGTTAATTTAGTTGACATGTTCATCAAACCCTTAGACAAAACCAGGTTTCATTATCTATTAAAATGCCTAGGGATGATAAATGCTGATGAAGTATGCCTAAGTGAGATGCTAATTGACTGTAAGTTTATTACTCACTGTGTTTGATTGCATGATTTGTTTATATATGTTTAAATGACTATCTGTTTGCATGAATCTTGCTTGTTGATTTTGGTTGTGTGAAATGTGAATTCTGGGTGCTGATTGTGACTTGAATGTTTGATTGTTTGCTTATATGATCTATTTTTATTGATTTGAGTGTTTCGAGCATGAATCTGTGCTTGAAATTGTTTTTGTTGCTCTTCGAGCACAAACAATGTGATTTGAAAATTTCTCTAAGTATTTCGAGCACAGATGAAATGGTTCTACTGTTCGAGCACAAACATATGTATTGAAAATTTTTTTAAGTATTTCGAGCACAGGTTTGTTGCTCGAGCACAAAGAAATGTCTTGAAACTTTTTCTAAGTATTTCGAGCACATGCATTGAAATGATAAATTCTGATTCTACTGGATCGGATTCATATGTGCTCGAGTGAAATATACTTTATTTTGGTGGAATATGCTGATTATGTGAATCATAGGTGTTGTTTGTAAGTTACATGTTCTTAAACGACAAAATTGTTTTTCAATATCAAGTGGAAAGTGATTTTTTTTAAAGAAAGTGATTTTTAAAACAATTAATATGGTTTTTGACTTAACAAATAGTTTTTGGTGATACCTCTACGAGAAATGATAAGATTATCCAGTTACAAGCTTTGTAGAAGCTTAAATGTTTTTAAGATAGAGATTGTATCCAACCTTTGGGAAATGATAGAAAATTCTTTAATCACCTAGCACATGGATTATAGGCTTAAACGATTTCAGTTCAGTAATTGACAATTTGTATGGTAACGTCTCATGAGTGTAGTTGTCTATGTCATACAAATATAATGATCATGCTAAGTCTGATGTGGTGATACATTTGAAGATTAAGCTATGTTTCCTTACACATCTCTCCGAATGATGGGTAGAAAGGTAATTATCCAGTCATACACGAGCCTGTTGATGTTTTGGTCACACAAAAATTCTTTTTCATTGTATCTAAGCACCTTTAAAAACAATTACTATATAATAGCCTATTATAAAAAAAATTATTACAAGCAAAGTATTATAACAATTATAAGTTTCAAAATAATCAGACTTAAAGGGGCTCCAAGGGAACTACAGAGGTGGGGCATTCAAATAAGTCCTAAACACCCTGAATGCAAGGCCTGTAAGTCCGGATGGTATGTAAGTCCAACGTTCAACCTTAAAGTTTGTCTTTAAATAAACTGCTCAAATTATCCAAACTATTTTGACAAAGGCATCAGGGAGTTGAAGTTAAATTGGGGTGACTTGGAGAAAACTAAATAAGCCTTGAGAAGAGATTAGGGACAACCTGATATCCATAGTGTTGGCCATTCTAACCTTATGCACTAATTGAACTTTAAGTATATCACAAAAAGCTATGATAATCATGATAAGTGCTAATACTTAATGTCAACCTGACTTAAGTCATAATAAGGCCGACCATGAAGTGGTGTGAAAGCTATTGAACAAAATGATCCCATGTTGAGATTCTCTATAAATTGCTTTGAAGTGACCTATCAACTGAATTTTGATCTCTTATTCACCTTAAACTTATGCTTGAGTCAGATACAGTGTCTAATTTGATAAATCTTAGTGATTTAAGCAAAGTTTTTGTGTGAACATGTCTAGAGTGTTAGACATATGTTTATGTGTTTCAAAACTAAGTTCTGAAATGGTTCAAGTGTTTTCGAGCATGATTCTATGTTTCAAACTGTTTTATTGCTCGTCGAGCACAATGATATGGTGTGAAATTTGTTTTAAGCATTTCGAGCATAGATCATGTACTTCGAGCACGAAGATATGTGATCTAAGTCATTCGAGCACAGATTCATTTATTTCTTTATAAATTTGCATTTCGAGCACATGTTCAACAATGATAGATTTTTCTAAGTGTTTTCGAGCATGTAAATACTTCACGAGCACATGCTTAAACATGATGGATTTTCCTAAGTCTTGACGAGCATGCATATACTCCACGAGCATAGGTGATCTCAAAATAAAATGTTAAGTATGTTCGAGTAGAGCTGAGTTGGATGTTTTAATTGTGTTTCGAGTATGGTTGATTGACTGAATATTTCTTTAAGTACTTCGAGCACAGGAAATGGTTGTTATGATTGAAAATTTGTTTAAGTACTCTCAAGTATGCTAAACATCACGAGCTTGCTGACTTGTATGTTTGAACTAAATTTGTTAAGTGCTTGAAATGATCTCGAGTACGGTGTTGTACTCGAGCATATGAACTTGTTTTGTTGAATCCATAAAACTGAAAATGTGGTTAAGTAGAAGTATCGAGCACGGGTATCTTCGAACACAGTTTTGGAAATATCTCAAAAAGAACTAAGTTCTTCTCTCGAGTATACATATGCTCGAGCAAATCTAAATGAAAATACTACTTAACCATTTCATTTAAGAGTATGTCGAGCATGATTTCAAATAAGTATTCGAGTACAATGGGAGACAGCTGTTCATTTGGCTATATACTCGAGCAAAGAAGGTACAATAAATTTGAATTAAATGACAACTGTTATGCACTAGACGAAAAATCAGAGATGTACTAACCAAACGTTAGGTATAAAAGGGGGACATAGAAACTTTTCCAAACATTTCATTTCTCTCTTTCAACCCAACTCGAAACCCTCTTGCTCGTGAATCCCCTGCTCATTCAGAATACTTACTTGTGCTCCATACTTACTTGATTATAGCCATTAGCTCTGTTTCGACCTTGGTAAGATATCGATTATCGTATCCCCGAGTTTCGAAATTAGGGTTTGTATTGTCCGCATACTAACTGTCTAATTGATTTGTGCAGGTTCGCAAACTGTTACGAAAAAGGTTACCGAAGACGCTTTTCTTCTCTACCTACTAACTGCTATTGTTCTGCTATTCGATTCGAGCCTAAGCACAATATGTGCGCTAGGTTGGAGGTGGATGACGAAAACAGGGAGTTGGAATTCATAATCAACTTCCTCAATAACTCCAACCTAAGGGTGGCATTGACAGAGAACCCGATCATTTATAGAAATCATATCACCGATTTCTGAGGTTCTGCTGCATACATGGATGACATAAAAGGAAAAAGGATCGAAGCATCTGTTTTGAATCAAAATATTGAAGTAACAGAGGCATCAATTAGAGAGGCACTGCAGCTCAATGACAATCATCAAGTGGTGCCTCTATACTCAACTCAAAGACTGTTAAGAGTATTCCAGGAGATGCTTGGTTATCAAGGGAATGTGCATGAAGGATAATTTCAAAAAGGAAGTTTTCCTTTGATATACAGGTTTCTGATACACCATGTCATCCATTCCCTATCTCCAAGAAGAGGCACATGGACGCTGTTGAGCAGAGAGTTGGCTACTATGATAGTGGCAATATTATTTAACCAACCATTTAACTTCTCAAGATTTATATTCAATGGTCTGGTTAGCAATGCTGAGAAGCAGTCACATCAGAGATTTCTAATGTATCCAAGATTCCTTCAAATTTGATCAACCGATCCTTGAAAGGTCTGAACTTGGCAGGAGAACCTTTAAGGTTGCAGGATCCGAATATTTACAAGAGAATCAAAGGGGCAAGAAGTCTATTTAATGAGAATGCTGAATAGGACCTCCTTCCTTGGTTGCTTGATCCAAATATTGCAGTAATGGACGTTCTTCCCTCACCTGATCAAAGTGAAGATGAAGACGATGCGGATGAGAGCGATGAAAAGTCTGATGATAGTGAAGATCAAGATGATCTTGATGATGGTGCAGATAATGAACTTGAAATTGTTGAACCACAGGCAGAAGAAGTGATAGATGAGCCTGTTGTAGAACAAATTGGCCATGAAGATATGGGTCATGATGATGAAGGAAATGCACCAGTTGTTAACCCGGGTGGTAATGAAGTAGTTGTGTTTGTGGGTCCTGAACCAGATGTTCATATGGAAAGTCTTGAAGGTGTTAGTGAACCAGCTGCAGAGGTTGAAGAACCAATTGGTGAATCATCTATGGGTTCTAGTGAAATGGCAACTGCACAACTAGATGAAGATATTTTTGTTGCTAATGTGGTCTCAAACGTAACTAAAACTATCCAAAAGATCACACCACCAGATTCCCCGGATCCTGTTGAAGACATAGTGGATAAGTCCTCTCTTGGTTCTGAACCAGCAGATGATACAGTTCCCTCATCTCATGCCACTACTGAACCAATCTATTCAAGCCCTGAACCCATTCAAGATACTACATTTCCAACACCACCAATCTCACCTATACCAGAACCTATTCAAGAAACAAATATCCTTCATTTTCTGCAATTCCCTGGCTATCTCGGGGGATATCCACTTATCCTGCACAGATTCACGGTTAGTGTATAAATTAGTATTAAGTAAAATGTTACCGAGATCGTGGTTAGGTCTCTGGTATCCTGAGTCTCGACGGCTAGTTCCTCCATTGAGGGTATCCTCAGGATACGGTGATGTCTGCATAGGGATGTCATCTCCAACATGCACTTCAGATGACACCATGGGAGATCCTGAGGAGAATATGCCGGCTGGCATGGTTGAACGAGGCTGCATGTTGATGGATTCTGGCCTCGTTGGTTTGGGGAACTCCGAGGTACCGGAGGATAAGTTCCCCAGTATCCTGACTGCTGCTGATTGTGCCCCCAAGGATTCGGGATTCTGAAGGATAGATGATCCTAGAGAATCATAATCAAGAACCCTGGGCATGATTGGAGTGTTCTCCTGCCCCGGCTTCTTTTTGATCCCTTCAATTTCTTTGAATAGCCTTGAGTTGGTCTTCTCTTTCTACTCCATGTGAGTTTTGACCTGTTTCATCAAAGCAAAAATATCATTATTAGAAATAACCAGATCTACCCGTGTAGAGGTTCCCAGGTACGGTGGAAGTTCTCCTTTGGGCCGAGTGCTCTTCCTTGGAACTGGTGGAGGACCAGGGTTGGCACTTGAAGCAGTGGTGACCACCGGAGCAAACACAAAACCAGTTTTTGGTTGTGAGGCCATAATGAAGGGAATGAAAATGGTTGAGAATGAAATAAACGGTTTTGATGGATTAAAGCACCGATTGCCCCATGGTGGGCGCCAAATTGTTTTGGTCAAAAATTGACAAAGGTGATTGCGTAACCAAATTAACAAATGGGACTTGGTGCTTGCTTGAAATGAATGTAAAAACTGCTAGAACCCAGAGATTTGTTGCGAGGAAAAAACCCGTTATCTTGAGGATAACAAGAAAAAAACCCCGGGTGGCGAAAACTATCACCACCAGTTTATTAATAATCAAAAAAGGTTACAAGTGGTGGAGCTTTTCTCTTTGGATCGTGTTACAGAATTTACTAAGTCTAGTGTGAGAATTGTGTGTGATTTGATACAGAGATAGCTGCTCAATTTATACAAAAAATAGGCTAACTAACATGCCTAAAAATCGGGAAAACCTAGACTCCTTCTCAATTAGCCGTTATTCCCTTATTAAGCACGTTCTATTTGAAGTAATCCCTATAATTCCGGAGATAACAGACTCTTTCCTATTAGCTGCTTGATTTCCATGTTTCCTTTTTTAGCACGCTTTATTTGAAGTAATCCTAGCTGTAAGTCCGAGTCTTTAGGGAGTCGTGGTAACGTCTCTTGACCTGGTAAATAAGGAAGGAGAGCAAACAATCCGTTAATTATAGAATATATCTAGGATACCTATTACCTTGTAGGATACCATATCCTGGAATTATCCTGAACATATTGCTTGCTAAGGATACCGAAAATCCGAGCCCTAACAAGTCCCATTCTCTGTTCGAGTTAAAGCATGTAGGATGCTTATTTTCTCGAACTTATGCTCTGATACCAACTTGTAAGGCCCTGAGCCCAGTGCCCTACATTGAGTGTTGGATTTACTCATAAACACAGTTCTAAAATCACAGTTAATTAAAACCATTCGTAGAATATAAAAGTCAACCATTCTTACAAACCAACAAGTACTAGTTTTAAACAAAAAAACAAAATTATTAACAATTAACATAAACGACACGTGAGTCTTCCTTCTTCAGGTGACAGTCTTCTCTTTAATGTCACGTGTCTCTCCTCAAGCTACCTGTCTCATTCTATTCACCTGTGTGCATACTAAAAGTCAGCTATGCTAAGTGAGTTCTAGATAGTCAGTTAGCATACATTACATTCATATTCTTACTTATACGTATCCAAAGGTACGTATTACATACTTAACTTACTCACTTTTCATACATACATACATATTGTCACACCCCGACTAACACAATGCGGAAGCGTAAAACGAGAATGTAACAGACACCTCAGGTATCAATAACATTGTTTATAAAGAGACATTACAAATTAATTTACAAAAATATTACATTGATCTATCTTTTTTTACAAACTAGGTGTTACAACAAAATATGTTCGTTAAACTATTCTACTTGTACTAATAACCTTGCGTCTATTCACATAGCATCGAGCACATTCCACGATAGATAGCACGACATCACTTTATTCCAACTTTGGTAATCCTGAAAAGCAGTTTAAAAACGGGTCAACTACTGGAGTTGGTGAGTTTCACGAGTTTCAAGAAAACAGTTATGAATATTCACAAGTTAACACTTGTAATCATGATATAAGTATGTATGTATGTAAATGATGTAATTGTGCTAAGGTACAGTGAAGCCTTGACTATTTGTGATGCGTGCATCCATTTCCCACGCCCAATCAACCACTATGGCTCCCCTTCCGCCCACAGCATGCCTAGTAGCTATGTTTAACACTACATAGACTGTTTATATAAGTATGGTTATGTGCAAATGGCGCTATGTGACACGGCAACCAGGCCGAATCCGTTTGGGTTTGTCAAACCAATAGTACTATTCACAAGCCACCGGCTCGAAGTTAATCACGGTGTTAGTGGGGACTTTCGTGTGTTAGCACTTAGACAATTCACATCATTACACGTTTCAGAAATGTATACTAAATCAAACATGCTTTTCACCCCAAAATTCCGTAAAACTGTTTAACGAGAGGGGTAATGAAACTCATTGTTTAATCAGTAATCAGTAGTGCGACAGTTCAAGGTTTGCTTGACTCGTAATCACTGGTCCCTATAATCAATATTATAATAATATTAATATTTTAATATTATTATAATGTCAATACTAAACTGGGATGTATATCTAATCTGGGTATAGTTGTTACGCCCATAAAGTGTTAATAGGCTTAGGTTGTGATGTTGTTCAATGTCTAATACTTAAAACTGAACTTGGCTCAGTTTCCCCGTTTTCCCAGCTAGGCCAAATTGTTTGTTTACGCGTTCAGAAAACAGTTATGGGGATGTAAGCTTGGGTAAATGTGTTGATTGATAAAATGATTAAGTTACAAAGAAAGATCACATATCGGGGTTCTGGATTCACTACGGGGCTCGTTTCCATTTATTCAGTTTGATTTGAGAAAGACGCGCACAATCTATCCAAATTGTCCGATTTTCTCATAAAAAGTTCGTTTTTACTTAATTAATCCAAAAATATGATTTTTGGTCACTCTTGTTGTTCTGATATTCCAACCGTTTCGTTAATCACGAACTTGTCGGTTTTTATCAGAATTGAATTTGTTTAATCTTTAAATTAGCATAATTAATTATCCATTAATCCTTAAATTATGAAAATTTAGTAATTTATAAATTAAAATATGTAGATTTTTATAAAAAATATTTTGGAATTATTTACTGATTTATTAATTTATAAATCATTTTATATGCTATATTTAGCCCGAAAATCATCCGTTTATACTAAACGACCTCCAAATATTCCACCAAAATTTTTAAGTGATCAGAATATGTTCCAAAACAACCTGAAAAAGTTCCAAACTCTAACAATCTTTCCAAATATCATTTCCGAGCGAAAAACGACTATGAAAACTCAAATAAACGCCAATGCACAAAACCTACTTAGGCTTTTCCAAATGCTCCTAAATTTCATATGTGATAAAAATATACCAAATATTAGTTCTCCACAAAATTTCATAATCTTTGAAGCAATTTAATTATTTTTCCCAAATAAACGCCCCAATTCGGTAATAAATTCGTCAAATATTCTCGGATGGTCGAAAAATTACCAAATTTGAACAGGGACTCAATGTTATGGTCCCTGATATCCATGAAAAATTTCATAATCTAACAATATGCACATCACAACCTTAACCTAAACAACACGTGATCGAATGATTCGGTATTACCTTTGCGGTTTTGGTTCGTTTTTGCCCTTCTGATCAAGTTTTTCGGGTTCTTGTGCTCCTATGAAAGCTAGATACAGGTCCTATATCACAAACCAAGAAAGTTTCATCAACACAACAGCCCCCTTAACTTAGGGTTTCGGCTAGGGTATGAACCCGAACTTTTGAACCGTAAAAACGCCGTTTAAACCCGCAAATCCGTGTTTATCGCCAAAAAAAACTATCAAATCAGGTTTCTAACCATGTGTATGATCAAAACTTGTTTATGGACCATTTTTAGGATTTTTACACGGTTAGTAATGATTTTTGGCGATTAAATCATGTTTATATGATATTAAACATAATTAAAACTAGTTAAAAATGATAAAATTAATCAAAATACCTAGGTTTTGTTGAGTCTTGCTAAAGATCAGAAGAAAATTTCCAAAATTTGTTGATTATGATGTAAAAAAATATCTTGTATATTATATATATAAAAAAAAAGTAATCCTTGGGAGGGGGTGTTCCTTAGCTTGCGGCCGGACCACTTAGGCCCCCTTGGGCCATTTTTAGCCCAAATTTCTTGGTTTTCATTCCCAGACGTGAAATCCCAACTCCAAATTTATTACAGGTTCGGTTTTTGGTGTGAAAAATTTATCGGGTACGATAAACAGCGCGAAAACGAGTGTTTTTCGGCTACTTTTGTATAAATTTATAAAAACATACTATATGTTTGTAAAATTCAAAAATATTTTCACAGATCGCTTAAAACATTTCAAATAAGTGTTTGGTAAGTCTTTTTCTACTTAACGGACGATACAATGCTTGGTTTGTAACTATTTTTCGCGTTTAAATCTATGGCGGGTAGTTAAACGGGTATGTTTTCATTTAACTTGTTTGCTATCGAACTAAGGCCATAATACTAATATATTATCTTATATTAATCATATATCACTTATAGATAGCCCCCGAGATATCTGGGTCACAACCAGACCCGTTCGGTTAATCGTTCGATCGTTACGAAATAAACGTTTATTTGCTTAATCGGTAAATACGTACTGAAGTGTATCTAGTTTTGGCTCAAATGTCACACATACATAATTTCTTTCATAATTTCATAGGGAATACCATAAATTATTCTATCTCTACTGTGACATTTGAGCCAAAACAAGGTACACCTCAGTACGTATTTACCAATTAAGCAAATAAACGCCTTTTGCGTAACAAACGAACGATTAACCGAACGGGTCGGGTTATGACCCAGATATCTCGGGGGGCCATTTATAAGTGATATACGATCTATACAAGCTAAAATATTAGAAATATGGCCTTAGTTTGATAGCAAACAAGTTAAACGAAAACATGCTCGTTTAACCACCCGCTATAGATTTAAACGCGAAAGATAGTTACAAACCAAGCATTGTATCATCCGTTAAGCTGAAAAAGACTTACCAAACACTTATTTGAAATGTTTTAAGTGATCCGTGGAAATGTTTTTGATTTTTACAAACATATAGTATGTTTTTATAATTTTACACAAAACTAGCCGAAAAACACTTGTTTTCGCGCTGTTTAACGCACCCGATAAGTTTTTCACGCCAAAAACCGAACCCGAACTAAATTTGGACCGGGCTTTTCGTATTTGGGCTTGAGAAATTAGAAACTTGGGCCAAAATGGGCCCAAAGGGGGCCCATGATGGTCCGATCGCAGCCGCCACCCCCCCCCCCTGTTTATTCTTTCACATTTAAACTAGGTTCAAGCCATTTTAACATCATTTCTTGGAAAAATCTGGACACCCCTTCTGTTTCAGCCAGAAAACTTCCAAAACCCTAAGGTAAGAGCTTAAATAAGTAGCTTTTTTACTTGTTTGAACTTGTTTAATACCATAAAAACATGTCTTGGTTACTAAAAATCATTCCTAACCGTGTAAAAATCCTAAACATGTTTTGGTTACTAAAAACCATGTCTTGGTCCATAAACATGTTTTGATCATACACATGGTAAGGAACCTGTTTTGATAATTTTTTTGGCCATAAACACGGATTAAAGGGTTGAAACGACGTTTTTACGGTTCAAAAGTTCGTTTTTGTGCACTAGCCGAAACCCTAACTTAAGGGCTGTTATGTTGATGAAATATTGCTTGTTTTGTGATATAGGACTTGTACCTAGCTTGCTTAGAAGCACAAGAACCTGAAAACTTGATTAAAAGGTCGGAAACGAGCCAAACCCGCTGAGGTAATGCCGAAACACTCGCTTACGGGCTATTTAGGTTAAGGTTGTGATGTGCATATTTTTAGGACTTGAAATTTTTTAGGGACATCAGGGACCATGTCAATGAGTCCCTGTTTAAATTTGGTAATTTTTTGACAATCCGAGAATATTTGGCGAATTTATTACCGAATTGGGACGTTTATTTGGGAAAAATAGTTAAATACTTCAAAAATTATGAAACTATTCTGGGAACTAAGATTTGATGTATTTTGGTCACATATGAATTTTGGGATCATTTGAAGAAATTTAAAGGTGTTTTGTTTATTTGCGTTCGTGTGAATTTTTACAGCCGAATTTGGGCCGAAAAGAATATCGCACGAGCTTTTTACATTCTGGAATTGATACAGGTTGTTTTGGGACATGATTTGAGTATTCAGGAATTTTTAATGAATTTTTGGAAATTGTTTGGGGTAAACGGACGATTTTCAGACGAAATATAGCTGATAAAATGAATTTTTATAAATTAATAAATCAGTAAATAAATTCCAGAAATATTTTTATAAAAATATAAATATTTTAATTGATAAGTGGTTAAATTTTCATAATTTAATGATTAACGAATAATTAATTATGCTAATCTGAATATTAAACAAATTCAGTTTTTATAAAACCGGCAAGTTCGCGACTAGTGAATCTGCGGGAATATCAAAACACCAAGAGTGATCAAAAATCATATTTTTGGACTAGTTAAGTGAAAATGAACTTTTCTATGAGAAACATGGACAATCCGGGTGGACTGTGCGCGTTTCTTCTCAAATCAAACTGAATAAGCGGAAACGGACCCCGTGGCTAATCCGGGACCCCAGTGTGTGATCTTTCTTTATAACTTAATCATTTTATTAACCAATACATTTACCCAAGCTTATTTTCCCATAACTGTTTTCTGAACGCGTAAACGAACAACTTGGCCCAGCTGGGAAAACGGGAATCTGAGCCAAGTTCAGTTTTAAGTATTAGACATTGAACAACATCACAACCTAAGCCTATTGTCACTTTCTGGGCGTTCCAGCTACACCCAGATTAGTTATACAGCCCAGTTTAGTATTGAGATTATAATAATATTAAAATATTAATATTATTATAATATTAATTATAGGAACTACTGATAGCGGACTGAACAAACCACGAGTTGATACAGTACGGAATATCTACAAAACCGTGAGTTTCATGACCCCACTTTTAAACTGTTTTACGAACTCTTGGGGTGAAAAGCATGTTTGATTACATATACATACCTGAAACATGTACTGATGTGAATTATCTAAGTGCTAACACACGAAAGTCCCCACGATCACAGTGATTAACTTCGAGCCGGTGGCTTGTGAATAGTACTATTGGTTTGACAAACCCAAACGGAATCGGCCTGGTTGCCGTGTCACATAGCGCCGTTTGCACATGACCATATTTATACAAACAGGCTATGTAGTGTTAGACATAGCTACCGGGGCATGTTGTGGGCGGAAAGGGGCCACAGTGGTTGATTGAGCGTGGGAAATGGAGGCACGCAGCACGAACAGTCCAGGCTTCACTATAGCTTAGCATAATTACATCACATACATCATTTACATACATACATACTTGTTTCATGATTACAAGTGTTGACTTGTGAATACTCATTACTGATTTCTTGAAACTCGTGAAACTCACCAACTCTAGTAGTTGACCCGTTTTAAACTGCTTTTCAGGTGTACCTAAATTGGAATGATTTGGTGACCTGTTACTTGACTGAAGTGTGTGGTTGATACTACGTGAATATAAGCAAGGGCGATAGTAGTAAGAACGTTTAGTTAACGAACTAGTTTTGTTTGTATCGCTTAGACTGTTAAACAATGATAGAACAAAGAAATGTAATATATTGTAAATTAGTTTGTAATGTTTCTTTATAAACAATGTATTGATATCAGAGGTGTCTGTTACATTCCCGTTTTACGCTTCCGCATTGTGATAGTCGGGGTGTGACAGAAGTTGGTATCAGAGCCATTGGTTATAAAGGATTAGGTTATCCCTTAGGGTACCTAAAATATAACCGTAGGCTCGATTAACTCTGGGAAAATAATTAAATAATAAATTAATATTATATACTGATGGATGTCGGGATGAACTTGTAGGGCAAGTGAGTTATTGTGGTCCGGAACATAATAACAGACTTGCTTGTACGAGGGAATTCTGGGAGAAATCGCGGAACGTGTGGTTAGGTAAAAGTGGCAACATATGTGTATAAAAGGTAATGGGAAAGTATATATATATATGTAACACTCATACGTGTTTATGTGGAACAAGGTGTATGAATACGTGTACGTACGATACGGTTGATAATGATACATTTTACTATGAATATTATATTCAGTTATATTTAATATTGATTTAAATAATAATAATAATTAAAATCTTGATAAAGCTAATATTATATTCTAATATAATTAGTATTAAATTTGGTTTAATTAATTAATCTCCTCAACAATAGTTAGTCATAGCAATAGATATTATTCTTATAACTAACCTTTGTGCAGAGTCATGTCAAGGAACAACGACTACATACCGGAAGAAGAACCGGTAATATCTGTACAGGAGGATCCCGAAGAAGAATCAGAGGAGGATCCAGAGGAGGAGGATCCAGAAGAAGAAGACCCAGAAGAGGAGCCGGAGGAGGAAGAGGAAGAGGTGGAAGAAGAAGTTATTTGTAGAGAGCTACCCAGGAATGTGCCTGATCTATCTGGTTACATATGCGATAGTTATCCACCCAGGTCACCACGTAGGGATCAAGGTGAAGTTAATAGTCAGTATCGTTCACCAGCTAGAGTAGCCAGAGTACCCACTCCACCTATACACCTGTCGCCGACGACTTCAGCTACTGCGCGAGTCTGGCAGACTGCTCGTATTCGGGTAACCCCGATTGACCCTACCTCGATTCCATTCAGATCTACCCATGACCGGGGAGGACCTTCACGCCCTAGGGTAGATACTTCATCTTCTCGTTCATTGAGTATACCTACCCCTCGTCCTGACCTCCCAAACGCAGGAAACAACTCTTGGATGGCTGTCCTGACTGACCGTGTGATAGACCACTCGATAGCCATAGCTAACATTAACCGGGAGAGGAGGGACGTGACTCAGTGCCTATCGACATTACAGCAGACGGTACTGAACTTGCAGCAGTTAGATGCCTACCACCATTGGTGTTTGGATAGGGTGACAGTTCGGCTGTGGAACTATTATTGGGTGATTACGGTGCTGTTATTTTTATGTTTGTGGCTAGCTTATCGTCTGTATGGATAGATGCGGAATATTACAACTATGTGTACATGATCTTTTGATACCCCATGTATGTATATAGTAATATGTTATGTTAATATGGGACACAACTTTGTACATTATTACAAGCACTGACCCTTATAGGGTTAAGTCTAACAGTCACGTAGTGACAGATTTTAATATATACATGCAAGCACTGGCCTTTATCAGGCTAAGTCTATGTACTTTTGATATCAATGTACAGGACAATTTGTGAAATGTCAGTATGTTATTTGGTTTACCTGTACAACATTTATTGTGATTATTATAACACAGTGCCGTAGACTGGAATTAGTACTAATTGGCTTATATTTGTTTATCATTATAGAATGGCCCCAAAGAAAGCAAACCCTATGACTGAGGCAGAAATAGCCGAGATGATTGCTCGGCAAATGCAGGCAGTAATCCCGCTTATTGTAACACAAGTAACTGCCGGCGTAAACGCAAATATGCAAACAAACCAACAACAAAACAATAATGCTCCCCCAACCAACAATGAAACAGTTGCAAATAACAATCCCCCACCAAATGCAAATACCCCTACCAATGCAAATAATCCCCCACCAAACCCAAGCAATGACAATAACACCCTAATCCCCCTCGAAGGGAATATTCGATCAAAAACTTCATGGCCTGTAAACCGATTGATTTCAAGGGCACTGAAGGGCCAAACGGGTTAATCAAATGGATCGAAAAGACTGAATCTGTTCTCAATATTAGCAATTGTCCACCCGAAAACATTGTCAAGTATGTTGCTTCTACTTTAACTGATCACGCATTAATGTGGTGGAACACTACGGTACAGATAAAAGGTCAAGATACGGTGAATCGCATGACATGGGCTGAACTCAAAACACTGATGCTAGAACATTTCTGCCCAAGGAACGAAATTCAAATATTAGAACACGAACTCTGGAGTTTGGAGATGAGAGGAGCGGATCATTTGGGATACACGAACCGCTTCAATGAATTGGCCCGCTTAGTACCATGGTTAGTAACTCCTGAAAATAAACGAGTTGAACGTTATATTTGGGGTTTAGCCCCGGGAGTGAAGGAGTTTGGTGAACTCTGTGGGTCACACTTCGTTTGAGAATGCCGTGACTCAGGCCGGCATCGTAACTTTCGACTTGGTAAGAAGCGGAGTGTTGGAATGGTCGGGGAATCATCAGGTATGAAACGAAGTGACTATGGGACGAGAGCACAAGGAGGACAATCAAGTAAACGTGCACGTCCAACAATCAGAAATTATGCTATAACTGGTTCCGATACGAAGCAAGACAGGTATAAGGGAACCTTGCTAAAGTGTGACAAATGTAATTACCATCACGTGGGAGAGTGCAGATTACTAGTATGCCAAAAATGTGGTCGAACTGGGCATTATGCTCCTAATTGCAGAGCAGGTGTAGAGATTGTGAGCCGACCAGCCCAGACAACCCAACCCCGTCGTCCCCAACTACCGAGACCACAACCAATTCGTCAACAACCAGCTCAGCAAAACTCAACTGTAGTGAATCGCCGTGCTTGTTTTGAATGTGGGAGCACGGAACATTTTAGAAGGGACTGCCCCAAGCTGAATCGAGGAGCAGTCACCGGTCGAAACCAAGCATCGACTTCAGGTGCGTCTCGGGGACGCGCGTTTGTTATTGGGTCAGGAGAAGCACGACAAGACCCGAACGTGGTAACAGGTACATTTGTTGTTTCTGATCAATATGCTTCTGTGTTATTTGATACTGGTGCCGATAGAAGCTTTGTTTCCACTAGTTTTGTATCCTTGGGTAACATGCCAGTTAGTGAACTAACAAATCCCTATACTATAGAGCTCGCTAACGGTAACTCTATAACTGTCAACCAAATAATCCAAAACTGTTCCATTATTCTTAACAACTACCCATTCCTTATTGACCTACTCCCGGTAGAGTTAGGAAGTTTTGATGTTATTGTCGGCATGGACTGGTTAACCAAGAATAAGGCAGAGATTGTGTGTAACGACAAGACGGTTAAAATTCCCTTTTCGAATGGTGAGGTGATTGTAGTACAAGGAGAGAAGTCTGGTTCGATATTACCTCTCGTGTCTCATCTCAAAGTGTTGAAATGTTTACGCCAAGGTTGTATGGCATTCTTGGCAAACGTGACTATAAAGAAACCTGATGAGAAACGCGTAGAAGAAATTCCCGTTGTACGTGAATACCCCGATGTCTTTCCTGACGATTTACCCGGATTACCACCGAACCGACAGGTTGAATTCCGCATAGACTTAATTCCAGGATCAGCCCCTATTGCTAAGGCACCTTATCGATTGGCACCTTCTGAAATGAAAGAACTATCCAACCAGTTACAGGAATTGTTAGATATGGGTTTCATTCGTCATAGTTATTCTCCTTGGGGAGCACCGGTATTGTTCGTAAAGAAGAAGGATGGAAGTTTTAGAATGTGCTTCGATTACCGGGAATTAAACAAAGTTACCATCAAGAACCGATACCCTTTGCCACGAATAGATGATTTGTTTGACCAACTCCAAGGGGCAAACTATTTTTCGAAAATTGACATTCGATCCGGTTACCATCAAGTTAAAATCCAAGAGGAAGACGTGTCTAAAACGGCGTTCCGAACTTGGTATGGCCACTACGAATTCTTAGTTATGCCGTTCGGACTGACTAATGCTCCCGCAGTTTTTATGGACCTTATGAATCGAGTTTGTAAACCATACCTCGACAAATTCGTTATCGTGTTTATAGATGACATTCTGATATATTCGAAAACCAAGGAGGAACACGAACAACATTTACAAACTATTTTGGAGCTGTTGAGGCAGGAAAAGTTGTATGCCAAGCTGTCAAAGTGTGAATTTTGGCTACAAGAAGTACAATTTCTAGGGCACGTTGTTAGCCGACACGGTATCCATGTAGACCCAAGTAAGATTGAAGCCATCAAAAGTTGGCAAGCCCCAAAGTCACCAAAAGAAATCCGCCAATTTTTGGGTTTAGCTGGGTATTATCGGCGTTTTATTGCTAACTTTTCCAGCATAGCCCAACCTTTCACTCTTTTGACTCAAAAAGATCGCGCTTACGTGTGGGGAGAAGAACAAGAAGCGGCTTTTCAATTGCTGAAACAGAAACTATGCCAAGCCCCGATACTGAGTCTTCCAGAGGGAACTAATGATCTGGTAGTTTATTGTGATGCGTCCCGGAAAGGTTTAGGGTGCGTACTTATGCAAAGAAACAAAGTCATAGCATACGTTTCTTTTGGAAATTGTTCGGGGTAAACGGACGATTTTCAGACGAAATATAGCTGATAAAATGAATTTTTATAAATTAATAAATCAGTAAATAAATTCCAGAAATATTTTTATAAAAATCTACATATTTTAATTGATAAGTGGTTAAATTTTCATAATTTAATGGTTAACGAATAATTAATTATGCTAATCTGAATATTAAACAAATTCAGTTTTTTATAAAAACCGGCAAGTTCGCGACTAGTGAATCTGCGGGAATATCAAAACACCAAGAGTGATCAAAAATCATATTTTTGGACTAGTTAAGTGAAAATGAACTTTTCTATGAGAAACATGGACAATCCGGGTGGACTGTGCGCGTTTCTTCTCAAATCAAACTGAATAAGCGGAAACGGACCCCGTGGCTAATCCGGGACCCCAGTGTGTGATCTTTCTTTATAACTTAATCATTTTATTAACCAATACATTTACCCAAGCTTATTTTCCCATAACTGTTTTCTGAACGCGTAAACGAACAACTTGGCCCAGCTGGGAAAACGGGAATCTGAGCCAAGTTCAGTTTTAAGTATTAGACATTGAACAACATCACAACCTAAGCCTATTGCCACTTTTTGGGCGTTCCAGCTACACCCAGATTAGTTATACAGCCCAGTTTAGTATTGAGATTATAATAATATTAAAATATTAATATTATTATAATATTAATTATAGGAACTACTGATAGCGGACTGAACAAACCACGAGTTGATACAGTACGGAATATCTACAAATCCGTGAGTTTCATGACCCCATTTTTAAACTGTTTTACGAACTCTTGGGGTGAAAAGCATGTTTGATTACATATACATACCTGAAACATGTACTGATGTGAATTATCTAAGTGCTAACACACGAAAGTCCCCACGATCACAGTGATTAACTTCGAGCCGGTGGCTTGTGAATAGTACTATTGGTTTGACAAACCCAAACGGAATCGGCCTGGTTGCCGTGTCACATAGCGCCGTTTGCACATGACCATATTTATACAAACATGCTATGTAGTGTTAGACATAGCTACCGGGGCATGTTGTGGGCGGAAAGGGGCCACAGTGGTTGATTGAGCGTGGGAAATGGAGGCACGCAGCACGAACAGTCCAGGCTTCACTATAGCTTAGCATAATTACATCACATACATCATTTACATACATACATACTTGTTTCATAATTACAAGTGTTGACTTGTGAATACTCATTTCTGATTTCTTGAAACTCGTGAAACTCACCAACTCTAGTAGTTGACCCGTTTTAAACTGCTTTTCAGGTGTACCTAAATTGGAATGATTTGGTGACCTGTTACTTGACTGAAGTGTGTGGTTGATACTACGTGAATAGAAGCAAGGGCGATAGTAGTAAGAACGTTTAGTTAACGAACTAGTTTTGTTTGTATCGCTTAGACTGTTAAACAATGATAGAACAAAGAAATGTAATATATTGTAAATTAGTTTGTAATGTTTCTTTATAAACAATGTATTGATATCAGAGGTGTCTGTTACATTCCCGTTTTACGCTTCCGCATTGTACTAGTCGGGGTGTGACATCTACTATCTCAGATACTATTAGGGTCTGGTCTCTTCTGCCTTAGATATTATTAGGGTCTGGTCCCTTCTGTCTCATATATTATTAGGGTCTGGTCCCTCTTTCACGAATAACCATACAACCATACATATCCCGTCGAGCGACCATACATTCGTTACCATACATCCATGCATACTTTACATATCCTTCAGTTATATATATATTCATACACGATAACAAACATACTCGTACTCTATTAATATCATTCAATTCGTAAACATTCATGTAACATACACTTACCACTTAAGGTAAGTGTATTAACTAACACATAAGAGTATGCACACAGCTCCGAAAAACATCACAGAGAAAACGGGGCTAGAAAATCACCTGAAGGGGGTTCCTCTCTGAGTTAATAGTGATACATTTCTTCAACTGAGCATGACTAACTGTTTATCAATTTACAAGTATTAATCATCTAGTACTAACTATTTCCTATTTCTAAGTTAACGGACCGAACTTATAAGTTAGTGAAACCGAACTTGTCGGTTATGGAACCGAACATATAAGTTAACATGCCCTTTAGTAAATCGGATCTTGGGTCAAGTTCATGGTTCAATTGAATCAAAATTTGGTTCGAGTCCCCCCCCCCCATATTCTAGTCGACTCATTTGAGTCGAGTCCCTTCAATTCCAATCGAGCCACTTGGATTCGGGTTCCCCTTTATTCCACTTGGAGTCGGGTTCCCCTTCTGTCCATTCGGCTCGATCTGATTTGGACCGAGTTCCACATTCAATCCGATTTGGGAATCGGATTCCATAACTACTCGAGTCGATTGGGACTCGGGTCCCCTTAAGCCATTCAAACCAAATCCCTTACGAGCCGAAAACATTCTATTTAAGTCCAACAATTCAAACCGAATCTAACCAATTTATTTGGTTCGGATGAAGTTTATTCGAGTCGGGTGACTTGGTTCATTCCGTTTTCTAACTTACAAGATCTGTTTGTTTATTATTACTTCATAACACAAACCAACACCAAACTAGAAATAGAAATAGCTAGATGAATAAAAAGAACTAATCTTTATCCTATAAGATACCTTTATAGATTTGGTTTAATTTGGATCTTAGATCACTTGTAAACTTAGACGGGTTCTTCTTTGGTGAATGAATAGGAAATCAACTTTGCTACCTCTTTAGATCTTGAATGAAATAAGAAGAAACGAATGTTTGTGTGTGTACAGGACGTGTGTACGTGTGTCTGAGGTTGATGATGGTGAAATGAGAATGTTTTAGGGTTTTAGGAAGGTTTATGAGTTTAAATACTCTAGACCCATGGACTTAGGCCCGTAATAATTCTTAGATCCATAAACAGTTCCTAAACCTACTACTTTATCCCATTATTATTTAATAGAATTAAATAACAACACACGACAAATAATTAAAAATTTATTTTATTTAATAATTTTCAAAACGCGGATGTTACACATGATGATTGTGCAAACATAAAATCACCAGCTAGAACGTCACTCGTGTACCATAAGGCTGATGAATAGTTTCTTTGTCTGCATATGGAAATAAAAATGCTTATTTTATAAAATCTTTAAAGGAGATTATCAATTATTTGATATTAATAAAATTATAATTATATAATCATGAAACATATCTATGTATTTAAAAGATGAAATTATAATTATATAATCATAAAGCTTATTTGTGTATTTAAAAGCTTTACCTCTTCTCATATCACTTTAGTTATTTTCTCTCAAATTTCAGCAATTTAACACAAGCTAAACCTCAAATTTGAATATATATCACTATTAAAAACCAAAACTTAAACTTCTAATGTTACCTTGGCATGTGCATAGTCGCTTTACGATTCACCAGACACAACAAGAGGCACGAAAACCTGGGCTTGGTTAAGTGGTAGGCACATCATTTGCTTTTGCTTCCAACCACATTTGTATAATAAAGATTTATAGCATCATCATCACAATATTAAGTGATAGATTTAATATATATAACTGTACGTTTGACCCTCAAAAGTCAAAAGAAAGAGTACCAATTGATTTAAACGATCTCGAACACGTCTAAGCTTAAGCTTGGCTCGTTTAGCTTAAAAAAGCTCATGCTCGGCTCGATTAACTTTCAACATCTTGAGCCCAGCTTGTTTCAAGCAATCAAGCTTTATTTATACATCTCAGGCCCAACTCATTATTGTTAATTAAATAACTTATTTACATTTATAACTATTTTTATATTATTTTAGTTATAATTTTTATATATAATATGATATATTATTTAGCTATTTTTATCGTAACTATATATTTATGTAGGGGAAAGATCAAGAGAAACTCATCTTTAGAGAGAAAACTTAAATCCTAAAGAATTATTTTTAATTAAAAATAAAAAAAAAATTCAAATTTCTGTGTTTGCCATTAATCTTATATTTTCTTACCATTAACTCGAAAAAAATAAAAATAATTAAAAAAAACCGTTGTAATGCACATACGTATACTGTGCGAAACCGTTGTATTACACATGTGTATTACTATGTATTTTTTAAGTTTAATAGTGTTTAATCGTATATATTTAATATTTGTGTATTGTATATGTGTAGTAGTGTTGTATTATATGCAAAAATAATAATAATAATAATAATAATAATAATAATAATAATAATAATAATAATAATAAAACAAAAGTCGATGTAGTTGTATTAAACATACGTACTAATGTGTATTCGATATGTGATTAGTCTTATATTGCATATATACAATAGTGTGCATCAAATATGTGCCATAGTGTTGTATTCTATGTAATACAACACTTTTGCATATATGAAATGTACACTATTACACATGTGTAGTACACCGACGATGTTACCGACGAGGTTACCGACATTTTTTTTTTTTTGAAACCAATAACAACATATAAGAATAATGGAAAAAAAAAACCTTCAAAAAAAACTTTTAAAAAAATTAAAAATAATTTTTTAAGAATTTTTAAATTTTCTTTTTAATAGGAGTTTTCACTTAATCTCATCCATATATATATATATATATATATTAAATATGTTAGTTATAATTTTCAACATCCGTATCACCTATTTCCAAAAAAAATCTCAACACTATAAATCATCATGCAAAGTAAAAGCAATTTTAGTGTTCAATGTTCATACCGGAGGCATTCCGGTCCCGAATGTGGGTCCCATCCCATCTGATGCACAATGTGACATCATACATGCACCAATTCTGTTACTCAATATCTCTTTCATCAATATTAACAGTATTATTTATATGCTGCAATCATAGAACTTGGAAGGGCCCACCAAACTTGAGAGTTTTCATGGCACCTGTGTAAGAGAATTTCCTCAAAGCATACTGCTGCATTTTTTTTTTTTTTAATTTGAGTTTCAAATAATTAAAATATAAAACTGCATGCAGCAACGAAGAACCTTGATACAAAACTGGCACCTACAAAAGAATAAAATAACATAAACAAAACACCTCAAATCTCACATTAATAATAACATGAGATGATGAGAATTTGGTTAATCCATTTTCTTAAAGCATAGAGAATTGTTTATTAATGACAGTACCTGAATGCACCAAGTCTTGTGGTTGTGTGTGTAGCTTGCCTAAGTAATCCAACAGATAGGCCCTGCTCAAAATAATACACTTAATGCATCATCAAATTACCAAATGTATGATAAATTAACAAAAATAATCAAAATTGTAGTCAGATCAACAAAGGTATAGCGTTAGAGACTTAGAGTCGTTCAATATAACATAAAGTGAAGTATTTCAAATGATCTTTGTCAAACTGCAATGAAATAGTGGTGATTCAATAAAATATAACAACCTAAACATCAATCATTGCTAGCAATTATCAAATAAACATAGACAACACATGTTGACCATTGAAAGAGCAAACCTTATAAAAAGCACTAATTCCATCATTTTTCAGCATAGTTTTAGTCACCTAGCCTGCGGATTCTTGACCTAACTGAATCCTCACCTGTGAATCAGATTTGCTAGTTGTTCAATGGAAGTTCGTTGTAGGCTTGTAGCTGAAGCAAACATAGCTGTAACGATCACATAGAAGAAGACTGTTTAACTATTGATTATTTTGATAAGTGTTTTAATGGTAGAAACAGAAGTTATATGATACATAAAAAGTAAGCAGGGTGCTTAAAATATCACCAGAGGGCTGTTTTTCATGTTAAAAGCTGCACACCAGATGTATGATACGATATAATTCCTATGAGATGAAACAAAAAACAAGTGGAGTTATGTTCCAACTTTAGTTCTCTTTTAACAAATTATGTCTGATACCGTAAATAGAGAGTTTGGCATAAGAAATTAAAATGACAGACTAAGGAGATCTCCGCGCCTGAACACTTTACCAAACAAAACCTGTCGCCACGAGGCACCCAACTTCAATGGATTATGCTAGAACCCGACGATGGCGCCAGAACCACAATCTCCAAACCTTCAGCGGTGACGATGGTGATTTCTTCGGCGGTGCTAGACAACTTCTGGTTCACAATGGTGCTGGAGACTTTTTGAATCATGAAAGCAAAGACAGAGAAAAGCGCTTTTTATGAGAGAAAGGAAAGGAATAGAATGGAAAATATTGGGTGTTTTAGTGTACAGAAGTGTCTGGTTCCTATTTTGTTGAGTCGGATATCTACAAATGAAGATTGGAATCTTCTCAACCTCCTCAAGAAATTAGCCAAGTATGGAATACGAGCAAGCCTAGATCATTGAGCATGGTCTACTACCTCGAGCATGGTCTTTCAGCATATTCTTCTAAGTGTTGAAGAGTTCGAGCAAGCTACACTTCTCCGAGCAAGAGTGTTCTTCTACCGAGTATGGATTACCAATCGAGCAAACAACTTGATCATTCAAGTTTTAGCAAAGTGATCCGAGCACAGGATGTCCGAGCACATTGGTGACGACCATGGATGCAATAAGAAGATGTCATATGTTGCGAAGTATAGACTTCGAGCATGGTTCAGTTCCGAGCAAGCTTCACATCCGAGCATGCTGAACATTGCTAAATAAGTTCAAGACAGAATTGAAGACATCAAGAAGAATAGGCTTGCTCGAGGGACAAATTCGAGCAAAGCAAGAATTAGTCAAGAAGGATGAAGCATGCTAGAGATGAATAATTTCTATCAGAAATTATTCAAAGTAAAGTGTGCTCGAAGTCACTCATCGAGCATGCACTGCATAAGTGTCACACCCTCAAAATCCACTAACGGAGTTTTACCGTCAGAGGGTGTGAACTAACAGGATCGGAATCATTAGTTATAATCAAACCATAAAACAAAGTTTCAAAACCATGAAAACGTTTACGAGTAATTAAATGCGGAAGCGTAAACCATAGAAAACAATGTTACGTCACGCAGGACGACTTAAAACCCAATGATGACAGTTAAAAATAAGTTTGCATAGTTAAAAGTGTTTCAAGCAATGCATGTTCCTAAACCGCGCGCCCGCCTCGGCTACCTGAGAATAACATACTAAAAGTGTCAACACAAGGTTGGTGAGTTCACAAGTTTATATAAAATAAAGCGTTTAGCGTTTGCGTTCAGCGTTTTGCGTTACAGCGTTTTGCGTTACAGCGTTTTGCGTTACAGATAGTGTTATGTCAATTATATATCTATAGGTAGCTAGCCTATAAAACGAGTATCACTAAGTGTTCGACACCGAAGCTGACTGTTTATCATTTGCCTTGCCACTAGGTCATCCAGACCATGGTATGTGTTTAGCCAAGATTACACCCACTCGACCTCCAGTCGAGTTTAGCGTTGGGTGGGGTTTGTCAAACCCAGTAGTACTACTCAACAATGACTCGCTATTATCCAATATTAAACGGTTCGATGTGAATGAAGGACTTTAGTTATTGCGTTTGCCACTTAGTCTTTACAAGTGATATATAATCTATATTAACAAAATCTTAAATGCGTTTCGGAGTATGTTATCTCCCCCAAGTGAAAAGCGTTTAAAAAGTTTAAAAGGGGAAAGTGAAACTCACTGTTTGCGAAGTATTCCCAAAATAATTCACCAAGATGCGCGTCACAGAAAAACTCTCTCTAGCGTTCTAAAACAACAAAGAGATTTTTCTAAGTGTCGGAATATTATCGAGTCTCTAGACCCGGCACATAATACCTATGCACATAACATGTTTCGTGTTTCGTTTGTGAATCGTGTGTGACTTTAACAAAGGTATTTGTGATACGTTACATGTGTAAGAAATTATTTACGTGTCATGTATTCATAAAGTACATCACTAGCAATTACTCCCCGTATGGGCAATTTGGTCAACACATAACAATTAACTAGCAATTATTCCCCGCAAGGGCATTTTGGTCAAAACATGACAATTAATTAGCAATCATTCCCCTCAAGGGCAATTTGGTCAAAACACGATAATAAATTGGCAATCACGTTGTTTCATGCAACTTTCACAAAACTCAGCAACTAGTTTCTTAACGACAGAATTCTACTTGAAAAACTAGTCTATCTCACCGATCATAGCATCACAATTAATTTACCAAAAATCATCACAAAAGCATATATGTCTTAGGTTTCCAGAACATATTTTATTATATTTTTATTCCACATAGGTTTCTCACAATCGTCAAATCATTACAGCAAACTCGTAACAGTCAAATTCATGCGCAACAGAATGTTATTTGAAATTCCCGTTAAACGAAAAATCCAATAAATGCAAGACCACTTGGGTTAGGTTCCTAACTCAACAAGTCAACTTCCAGAAGTGGAACCAACCCAATTGGTCTCGTAGTTCATGAGATATAATATTTACAAAACAACCTAACAGCAGGTCTAACAATTCAGCTTTGCACAACGTTTTTGTAAAATCATAAAGGTTAACTTTTACACGTCCAAAAATTACAAGTTTGGACTTTATGAAAACTAGACTCAACAAAGTACCCTGTAGTGTTAACAACCTCAACCAATTTCCACATTAACATTTATTTACAGTCGTCTAAACATCACTTACAATCTGTCCAGTACCAGTTTTGACCTTTAATCACAATTAAATCGTTTGACCAACCAAAACACCTCCAAATTTGGCGTGGTTGGACTTTCTGAAAACTAGGCTCAGAGTACTACCTTGTAGACTCATAATTTTCTCAGTTTGCTTTTATATTCAACAAGTTACGCATCATTCAATCTTAACAATCACTGCTGTCAAAAAACTCAGCAAGCCAAAACAATCATCTAACATGCATCCTAAGCATACGACATAACCCAAAACATGTAATACACATAATTAATCATAGAAAATCAGTAGCAACCCTCTAGGGTTTACAAACAATCAACGATTCATCAATCTTTCACCGTTCAAAATCACATATGATCCTCAATATCAACAACCAATACATAATCAATCATAAGAACACTTAATATGATATTCAATAGTTAGGGTTTCATATTTATACCTTAAAACGCAGGAATAAACCAAGGGAAACGTGAGGGGTGCTTAGAAACGAGTGTAGGATGCTCCGATTATGACGAACAATATCAAAACGAGGTGATATGTGGGTGTGTGTGAGCTGCCGATCGCAAGGATGAGGGAGAGAGAGGGCTGCCGATCGGGGTAGAGGAAAAGGAAAAGAAAAGTGAGTTAGGGTTTAGGTTTAGTATTATTTATAATAATAATATGTTACACTCAAGTCCCTCAACTTTCAATTGTTGCTTTTCTAGCTTAACTAACTAGTTCTAGTACATTGAGTTAACGTTTATAACGATGTTATCACATAACACATAAGTCTAACACATAATTATCACATAATTATTGTTTTGACGTTTTTCGTTTATTCACCAATCATTTGCGTCAACTCGTTTGCGTTTCGGTGCAATTCCCGAAAGGCTACACATGTAGTAAGTGTTAAGCGTCATTTAAACCCTAGTTTAAATGTAATGAGTTAATGCGTTATAGATTCAGTGATCTTTAAGTTTGAATTGACGGAGTTGAGTTAACGGAGTTAACCTGAAATTGACGATTGTCACAATAAGTCTGCTCGAGCAAGATAGATATCATGCTCGAGGACTACTACACTTGTATTCTACTTTGTCAATCATTATGTAATAATTAGGGAATTCTAGAAGGAATGTCAGGGCTATAAATAGAGTCCAAGGTTTCCATTTTAGGTGAGCGGATAAGAACGGATTATGAGAGAGAAAAACATTAAACGAATATTCCCTCTGTCTCCTCGTACACCCGCCGCCATCGTCACGAAACCCTAGACATTCCTTTCACCATTTCATTGAATGATGTATTAAATGTAGTGAATCTTTATCTTTAATTCTATTCTTACTGATTATCTATTATTGTTTCGTGTCCATTGTCACATACCTTCGTTCCCATCCGTTGAATATTCTGATTCTGTCGGAATATTCAATAGGCCTTTGGGTTATTAAATCTGTGTGTTCTTGTCAACCTGCTAAAGGTTTGCACCAGATTTACGGTCTTGACAAGTGGTATCAGAGCTCTGGAAGCTCGCTTAAGGCCACGGAACTAAAGGTTTGTGATAAAGTTTGAAGCTTTACAAAGATTTTCGTCTGTGAAAGTTCAGGTCTGAGAAAATGGATGATCAAGAGATATCAACAAACAAGATTCCAAGACTGATAGGACAAGAAAACTTCATCAAATGGAAAGTCTTCTTTGAAGCTGTTGTCAACTATAATGACCCTGAGCCGTGGAACTCAATCAGTGATGGACAGTACATTCCTTCTCTCTCACCAAACTACAATGCCACCATTGAAAGCAAGATGAAGAAAAGAGACGACAAGGCACTGTCAATGTTGAAACTAGGTCTCTCTTAGGAGATATTGACCAGTGTCAATCATTACAAAACTGTAAAGGAAATGTATGATGCAGTGCTAGACATGTTTGAAGGTAACACAGAGCTCAAACACATCAAGAAGAACAGACTGAAGCAGCAGTTGGACCGTTTAAGTTCAAGGAGGGTGAACGACTTAAGTCAGTATTGCAAAGGTTTATGACCATTGTAAATGAAATCAGAACAACTGACTTATAGATTTCTGATTTTGATCTGAATAAGAAACTGCTATCCTCTCTGTCTGGAGAATGCTACACTGCCAGCAAGTTCATTAGAAAAAAAGGCTAACTTTCCCAATTTCAAATTGGATGATGTCTTAGCATTCCTAAAGGCTGTTGTGCATGAGATGATAGAAAACAACATGATAAGAGAAGAGAAACCCAGCTTCCCAGTGACTAATGCTTTAGTGGCACCTATGGGAAATCTCATTCTTAAGTCACAACAGCAGCCAATAGTGGAAGAGCCTATTGAGTCTGGATCAATGTGTGGAGGAAGTCAAGCAAGATTTAATGTCCAAATGATTGAAGATTATGCTGCTTCTATAGCCAGTGGACAACTTCCTTACACACAAAAAAACTCAAGTCATGGAACAGATTATCAAGCATTATTCTTCATGTTTACAGATTCCTACCATGCCTTTGTTGCAAAGAATCTGATAAACACAAGTATAGTGTAAGAGGACCTTGAACAAATAGACATAGATGACCTTGAAGATATGGACATAAAATGGCAAGCTGCAATGATGGAAGTCAGAAGCAAAAGGCTGTATAACAAGACTGGGAGATCATCTCTCTCGGGACCCAATGACCATATTGGATTTGACAAGTCCAAAGCCATCTGTTATAATTGCCAACAGCCAGGGTACTTTGCCAGGGAATGTAATCAACCAAAGCAATTTGGTAATCAAGTAAATCAGAATCAGTTCGACCAGAGTCCACATCAAAACTATCAAGGAACTCAACAGAGAAATCAGCTGGTTAATCACAACCCCTATCAGAACCACAACAAATCCCAGCAACACCAAGTTCAGCAACAACAAAGAAACAATCATCTTCAAATTCTGGGCAATCAGAGCAGAAATAATGCAAATGCTGTGAATCAAGCTAGAGATCAGGGACATGTTGCAGTAACTATGGTACAACAAGATGGGGAGTTCGACTGGAGCAACCATGCTGCAGAGATTGAAAAAGCAAATGTTGCATTTATGGCTAAAGTGCAGGATAAGGGAGAATCTTCAACATCACAGGTACAATCTGAACCATCTATTTCTGATCTTCTTATAACTATTGATGAACTCAACATGGAGATTGGAATGTGGAAATCTGAGTGTGGAAAGAAAGAGGTCTTTCTGAACGTCTATGAGATAAGTGAAGCCACATATGAAAATCAGATTAAAAGTTTGGAGGAAGATTGTATGCAAGCCTACATGATTCAATCAAGGATGACTGTTGAGATTGAAGGTCTAAAGAAGATGTACACAGAAGAGAAGCTCAAAAATTCTGAGTTGCTAATCCAAATGAAGTTTCTAAAAAACCTTGTATCTACTGGAAATATTGTGGGATATGTTGAAAAGATGACACCTGAAGAAAAATACAAGAAGGTACCACCACCTTTTTGTGACAAATATCCACTCAAGGTAGACAAAGAGAGCAGAAATGAATATCTAAAGCAGTTCATGAGTGCATTTGAAGACAGACAAGAGTTTGTGAAGAAATATGAAGAAGTAACTATGAATAGTGAATGAGAGTTTGTCATGAAAGAGCCCGTTAAGACAGATGAGAAGGAAGTAAACCAGACTGAATTGAGAAAGAAGAATGGAGCAAATACTCCAGTGAAGAAAGCAACTGTAGTTGCAGAAGTGACATTTCTTCAGTTGACAAGAAGAGAAATAAGAAAGCTTCAAAGAAAAAGAACAGTGAACAGATTCCAAAGCTACCTAAAACAACCCCTAAACTCAAGAAGCACTATGAGAAGATGAGAAGAGAACATAAGGTTTTGATATATGTGAAAGACCTCAACCAAAGAACAATAATGATAAATCAGAGAGCTACACATATGATCAACATCCTCCTATTTACCCTGTGTTCTCCAACCATGAGCGGTTTGACATTAGGGATGTTAAATATGTACCAATGAGAAGGTATGTAGCTGATCAACTAGAAAGTTCCTCAATCGCTCCAACCAAACTGAAGAAGATCACCTTTTTCAAAGAAAAGTATCCTCAAATACCTGATGTCAGCAAACCAATCAAGATGGACTTTACCAATTCTTTATGTCCTAAAATCTCGTTAGGTTTTGACTTTCCAAAGCCCAGTGATAAGATCAAGGACAAGCAACTGCTTGAAGACATGGGAAGCTTTGCAAAAGTGTGGTGCAAGAAGTGTGATGCCTAGACATCACACTGATTCATGTTGGGTGGTTGAAGAGACATTTGAAGTTCATGACATTGTGAGTGGATTTGATATAAAAGGATACAAAGAAATGTATGAGAAATATTTGAATGGAGAGAGGAATTCTTCTGATAGTGAGGATCAAAGATTGGCCTTGTAAAAGAGGCTCAAGTCAGTTCTGAAAATTAATGAAAAATCAAAGGACTCTGACAAGCTTGTCAAGGGAAGAAGGTCAAATGATAAGGGGAAATCAAAGATGAGACCTAGAGTCCTGAATGGAGATGAAAAATTCCTCCTAAAATAGGGTTTTGAACCAAGAGGATATCAATGGAAGACCAAACAAGAGATAAACAACTGGAAAGACACCGTGCTTGACAAGATTAAAGAGAGTATCAAGTAACCAGTTGAATATGAGTCTGATTCTGATGAATCATGTGAAACAGTTTATGAAGATCCATTTCCAACTCTTGTTGAAGTTCAACAAGACTCTGACTTACAAACTGATCCAATTTGTAGCTCAGACTGTAATTGATCTTTATATTTGTGTATATGCAGGAACAGTCCTTGGAAGGAAACGATATATGCTACATGGACAGTGGATCTTCCCGGCATATGAACTGTGATAGGGAAGCACTTGTGAATTATGAAAGAAAGTTTGAAGGGCCTGTTGCTTTTGGGAGTGATGAGAATGGATGAAAGATTGTTAGAAGAGGCACTCTTACAAATGGCAAAGTATTTTTTGAGAATGTGCTACATGTAGGGCTGGAAATTTATACACGAGACACGAATACACGACACGTACCTACACGACTTTAACAGGTAACGGTAAGGCCTTAACAGGTTTCGTGTACTAAACAGGTAGACACGAATTTACATGTTAATTTCCGTGTCTAAACAGGTAAAATACATGTTTACCTGTAAGTACCTGGTTAGATTTTTATAATTAAATATATATATATATATATATATATATATATATATATATATATATATAATATTATAATTATAAACTATTATTATCCATTTATCCCCAAACCCTAACTCCCGTTTCCACTTTCACTTTTCCACTTTCACATTTCCAAACCCTAACTTACTTCCCCATTGCCGCCACCACTTCTCTGGCCAAACCTCTCTTCGCCCGCCGCCCTTCTCCGGTGATTCCTCTGCCACCACTTCTCAGTCAGCACCACTTCCTCACCGGACTTTCTTTGTTTCTCCTCTCCGTTGTCAGAGCCGCCGCCGCCTGCCGGTGCTTCCTTCTACTTAGTAATGTTGCTTGATAAAACTATATGAATATGCCCAATTGTCCATATGATTAATATGACTAATTGACTATACTTATTTTGTGTGTAGGTTTGATTGTTTGCTTGCTTGGAATTGAAGATTTGAGAAGAAAGACCAATTGGAGCTTGGAAGTTTGGAACTTGATGTTGTTTGATTAGAATTCGGATGCTTTATTTTAAGACTTTTGTGAACTTTCAACGACTTTTTTTTGCTTGTTATTGTTTGCTTCTATGGTTTTTTGTCTTAAAATTGTTAAGGATCATGGATTTATGTTTTATTTTAAGACTTTTATGAACTTTTGATGACTTTTATTTCCCTAAACAGGTTGTCAAATATGTGTTACTAAACAGCTCTTATCGTGTATTATCGTGTATTACGGGTATTAACAGGTTCGTGTTCATGTTTAGGATACAGGTACATGAAAAGTTTTTGTGTCGTGTACAGGTATACCCATTTCGTGTTCGTGTCTTATCGTGTACGGGTATACACGATATGCCAGCCCTAGCTGCATGTTGAAAGACTACAATATAACTTACTCAACATTTCTCAAGTATGTGATAAAGGATACAAGGTTGCCTTCAATGATGAACATTGCCTAATCCTCAAGCCTGAATTTGTCATTCTACCAAAAATGATTATGATGATGGCTCCAAGGAATGGGAACCTCTATGAGCTAAGAATGAAAAGTGCAATTTCTAGAGGTGGTTCATGTTTTGTCTCTAAAGCTACTGAAAATGAGACCAGACTATGGCACAGAAAGTTGTGTCATGTAAATCTCAAAAACATGAACAAACTGGTAAAAGGTGAGCATGTTATGGGACTTCCTACCAGAGAATTCAAATTGGACGAAAAATTTATCTCGTGTCTCAAAGGAAAGCAGCATAAATCCTCACATAAGAGCAAATTGATAAATTCAATTGATGAGGTGTTGGAATTACTTCACATGGATCTGTTTGGTTCTGTAAGTGTTCCAAGCATTGGAAAGAAGAGATTCTGCCTGGTAATAACAGATGATTTCTCAAAGTTTACATGGGTATTATTCATGGGCAGCAAGGATGAGACTCCAGAGCTAATCAAGACTCATGTATTAAAGATGGAGAATCAACTTGAGAAGAAGGTGAAAGTGATTAGAAGTGATAATGGGTCAGAATTCAAGAATGAACTTATGGAAGAATTCTGCACTTCTAAAGGGATCTTTCAATAGTACAGTGCTCCAAGAACTCTTGAGCAGAATGGTGTTGTAGAGAGAAGAAATAGAACATTGATTGAAGCTACAAGAACCATGATAGCAGATGCAAACTTACCAGTGACTTTCTGGGCAGAAACTATCAACACTGCATGCTATGTGCAAAACAGGGTTCATTTGAACAAAACACACAACAAGACTCCATATGAGATTGTCTTTAAAAGAAAACCTTATGTGAAGTTATTGAAGCCTTTTGGTTGCAAATGCTCACTACTAAACACAAGAGATTACCTTAACAAGTTTCAATCCAAATCTCTGGAATGTTTCTTTGTGGGATATTCAACTCAATCAAAGGCTTATAGAGTGTATGTTAAAGAACACATGGTGGTCATTGAGTCCTTAGATATAATATTCAATGAAAATCACTTTAACAATGTAGAAGGACCCAAATGGTTGTTTAATCTGGAAAAGATGATTAAATCATTCAAAATCTACAATGAAGACATGGATAACAGCATGTTCAGAACAAGTATTGAAGAGAAAGGAAAGCAAAAGCAGATTGATCTGGACAAGCTGTGGTCATCTGTTGCATCAGGAGAAAAGGATTCAACTTTGAGAGTAGCAACCGAAGACCAAATGAAATGGAGATCTGTGATCAAGAAGCTGCAATTGAAGTATCAAATGAAGGTCCAAGTGAAATGGAAAGTGAACAGTGCAGAGTCAGCAACATGGTCAACCTGAAGAGACAGACAGATTTGAAGACAGATCGCAGTCATTGTTTGATTCCCTTCAGATTGGAACCAATGAAGCATCCTCATATGCAGGCACTCTAAACCAAGTGACTACTGAATCTGAAGAAATACCTCAGAATGATACTGCTGATTTGGATATGACAAATCTTGAATCAGTAGTACCAACACATCAGATTGTTCAGACTACCTCTACTGAAAGAAATCATCCTGCTAAGAACATTATTGGTGACTTGCATGAAAGGGTGACAAGAAGTTCTTCTGAAAAAGCAAACATCTGCCTCTATGCCTATTCTCTATCCCAAGTTGAACCAAAGAACATCAACCAAGCTGTAAAAGACAATAGCTGGGTAGAAGCAATGCAGGAGGAATTGGCTCAGTTCAGCGACTTACATGTCTGGGATTTGGTTAACAAACCCAAAGGAAAATATACAATTGGCACCAAGTGGGTTTACAGGAACAAAAAGGATGAAAGAGGCTTAGTTATCAAGAACAAAGCAAGGTTGGTGGCTCTAGGGTGCTTACAAGAAAAAGGAGTAGACTTTGAAGAAGTCTTTGCCCCTGTTGCAAGATTCGAAGCCCTCAGAATTTTCCTTGCATATGCAGCATCCATGAACATCAAAGTCTATCAATTGGATGTCAAGTCTGCATTTCTGAATGGGAAGATTGATGAAGAAGTGTATGTAACTCAACCATCTGGATTTGAAGACCCAATCCATCCAAACAAGGTGTACAAGCTAAGTAAAGCACTGTATGGATTACATCAAGCTCCTAGAGCTTGGTATAATGAGCTTTCAAACCACCTATTGGATAATGGCTTCTGCCGTGGAGCCATAGACAAGACTTTGTTTTATAAGAAATGGAAGAAAGATCTACTGCTGGTACAAGTGTATGTTGACGACATCATATTTGGTTCAACAAGTGAAAAAATGTGTAAAGACTTTGAACAAGTGATGAAGTCAAAATACAAAATGAGTTCTATGGGAGAAATGAACTTCTTCCTTGGACTACAAGTACAGCAGAAGGCAGATGGTATTTTCATAAATCAATCAAAGTATGTTCAAGAAATACTCAACAAATTCAAGTGCCAGGATTACAAGACAGTGTCAACACCATTGGACACACATGAGAAGATGGTACCTGATGATAGGGGGAGCCAGTGGACCAGCATGAGTATAGGTCCAAGATAGGATCATTGATGCATCTGAAAGCATCTAGGCCAGATATTTGTTTGCTGTGTGTGTTTGTGCCAGATTTCAAGCTAATCCCAAGGTCTCCCACATGTTGGCAGTCAAGAGGATTTTTAGATATCTCAAAGGAAAACCAGACTTAGGAATTTGGTACCCAAAGAACACCTCTTTTTACTCGATGGCCTATACAGAAAATGACTATGATGGTTGCAACATGAGCAGGAAGTCAACTTCAGAAGGATGCCAGTTTCTTGGAAACAGGCTGGTGTCTTGGCAATGCAAGAAGCGGACCATAGTGTCCATCTCAACTGTTGAAGCTGAGTACATTGCTGCATCTGCTTGCTGTGCATAGGTTCTATGGATCCAAAATCAACTGCTGGATTATGGTCTGAATTTCTTACTCCTATCTTAGTTGATAATACTGCTACTATGTTTATTGTCAATGTTGATACATGTTTTGTACGTCTCGGTCTTTATCATAGTATTAATGTAATAGTTTAGTTTATAAGGGGGTTTAATGTAAATATGCTTATTCGCCTAATTGTAAGGCACATTTCTTACCCCGTAATGAATGTGTCACATTCGTATAATGTAAACTCCATTCGTTAACCAAGATTAACGAATGGAACATAACGAATGAAGGCTTTTTGGTATGTAATGTATAACAAATGAGTTATCTCCTTCGTTAGTCTTTTAATGTAGTGAATGACTCATTCGTTAAGTTTATCTTAACGAATGAGGTCGTCCCCTATATATACCCCTGTAACTATTCATTAAGGTAACAGTTCGATTATTCCCGATTTCCCTCTCGTTACTCTGTCTAAATATTCTCTCAATACACACGTTACACACACTTAAAGTAATATAGCTTTATCATATTCATACATGACGAATTCATCGATGTAATCACAAGATCTAGATCCTATTAAGCTCTCTCAAGTGGTATCAGAGACTGTAATCTGATCATTCGATGTTATTTGTTATCAATTCATAGTTCATTGAGTTAATATGAACTGGTATTGATCTGTATGGTGTTCTATTAAGCTTCGGATAAACAAAGCATCCATCTTAACAGTAATTGAACGGATATAAGTGTAATTCAGAATATATATAAGGAAATTATGGATGATTATGGAAGTCTGAGTTCAGCCTGAGGTGAATTAGATAAGAATTTGATTGAATTGATGAGTGAATTGAGGTTTGAATTGAATGATTAATGGCGGTTGATTATCTGGTCAATTGAGGTCTGGTTTGAAGTGTTTGTGAATACGGACGAACATAGGAGGTTCGGAATCGAATTGCGAATCGGTTGATATAGGTTTCAAGGAGTTTGAACAAGTACGGACTTAGATCTGAAATTTGAAGTTTTGAATACTCATTCGTTACTGGTTGAATACTGATTCGTTACAGTTATAACTGCTCATTCGCTAATCTTTAACTGCTCATTCGCTGTTCAAACCACATTCGCTAAATTTGATTCCTTATTTGTTTCAATCTGATTCGTTAATCCCATTCGCTACTCATTTTTTATATACATTCGCTATACACATTCATCATTCCTCATTCGCTAAAATCATTCACTATTCGTCTATACTCATTCGTTATTTCGTTTCAATTCATAACGAATATCAATCCATTCATTACCCAATCACTTTCGCTTGAATCATTAACGAATATCATTCATTCGTTAATCGTTGCAACTCACATTCGTTATCGTTTTTTCATTCGTGTGAACAGTAACCATAAGTTTTAAGTATTGACAAGTATGGTTCTCGAAGATGGCTACACAAAACGTTTCTTACGATGCATTAGCATCTCAGAATGCTTTAATGCAACAGATGCTAACAATGAACAATGAGACCGGCAGTCACATCAAATGTCCTAAACTTCTAAAACTATCAGACTTTGCTCGGTGGGAACCGAGGTTTCATGCTTACTTGGGATCGGTACATCCAAGTAGCGTACGCTATCTCGATGATGTGTATGCAGCACCTCTAGTAGGCAGTGACAACATGGGTTGGACTCCAAAGGAATTCAAACATTATGAAGCACAAGAACTGAAAGATTTTGAGAGTGAGACAAAGGCATATTCTACTCTCACGATGGCTTTACCAAAACAAATCTTTCATCAATACAGTACTATTAAGATCTGTGCTTCATTGTTCACAACTTTGAAAACAAGAAGTTTGGGGAATACTCTCGAGAGTAAGAAGACCCTCGTAAAATTACAATTTAGAAATTTTATTTTGATGAAAAATAAAACGGTTGAAGAGATGATTAACCGATTTAGTCATCTGATTGAGGAAATGTCAAGTGTTAATCTTGAGCCAACCGAAACTGACAAGATTGATACGCTGAAGAATGCCTTGGCCTCATCATATTCAACCTTCCTGTTTGTGTTGAAAGAAAATGGTTTCTTTCGAAACACCGAGCTTACTACTGTACAATTCATCCATAAGATAGAGGAAAGGGAATTTGATATCAAATGCCAAAATTCGTTGAAGGAAAATCAAAATCAGCATCCCTCAAACCAAAATCCTTCAATTTATGGGGGTGCAATGCCAGCAAATCATTCTTCAAGTTTTGTTCCAATTAATGCTTTATTTGCTCAAGCTCAAGAAGAAACTCCTAATGTAAACAGTCTGCCTAGCGTATGCTTTATGGCTAATGGAGCCAATGCAAGTACAAATGCTACAGCTTCAAGCTTGCCTAAAGTAAATCTTCAAGAGGCTGAAAAACAGTTTACATTTGTATGCGCTTTCATGACTTCGTATGAACAGCTTGTTGGAAGCAAAATTGCCACTAGTGAGTTAACAGATGAAGACTACGATCAAATCAACCCTGATGATCTTAAGTTGATGGATCTAAAATGGAACATGGCTATGATAGTCAAAAAAGTTAAGAGATTCATGCAACGAACTGGGAAAGATCTTCCAACTTTGAATAAGAGAATTGGATTTGATAAACTGAAGGTGAAATGTTACAATTGCGGGGATTTTGGCCATTTTGCCAAAAAATGCGATAATCCAAGAAAAGAATATTCTGGGCCACGCAATTCAGATAGATCTTCAGGAAAGAATTCATCTGGTGGGGATAAGAGTAAGACAACTTCAGCTGTAGGTGAACAGGATAAGTCTCCAGCTACTCAAGCTCTTGTGGTAAATGAAGTTGTTGACTGGTCTCAACATTTGTTGGGGAATCAAGCAAATATGGCTATTGTTGAACCAGTTAAGAAGTTTGAAGATGCAAGCAGTGACAATGTATCTGACGAAAGCGATCCTTCTAACTCTAAAACTGATACTGCTCAGAGTTCATCAGCTCAAACCGAATAAATTCCTGATCAAGTTAAATCTTATGCCTATATGGCTAAGATTGATGAGGTATGTCTTAAATCTCAAGTTAATGATTCTGAATTCTCAACTGAAGTGATCGAGTGTTCTGAATGTGCTGTACTCAAAGCTAAACTTGAAACAACTTTAAATCAGAATACTACTCTCACAAAAGATCATTTTATGATCAATGAATGCTATAGACAGAAATCAAAATTACTAGAACAATCAACACTTAAAATTCAAAATCTGTCTGAAAGCAATCATGATCTCAAAGCTGAGAATCAGTGTAAAATTATCGTTGTTGATCAACATTTTCAGGAGATTCTTCGACTCCGAACCTGTATTTCAAATCTCGAAAATGAAATAATGGAACTTAAAAACAAACTTGGAAAATTTCGAGATTCCTCGTTTCTTTTGAATGAAATCATTGAAGTAAACCATGCTCATAAGAAAAATGGAAAAGCGGGTTTAGGATATGTCGAGATTCCTCCTCATTTTAAGGAAGATTACAGTAGCATTCCCAATGTGGAAAAATGCTCAGAAATTGCCTACTGTTAAATCTGAGGATGTTGATTCAATCAAAACTACTCGATAACATATTCAAATCAAAAGTAAAGCTTTTTTTTACCAAAAATGAATTGGATGATTCTATCGAGGAGTTGTCTGAACCAGATGAGATTGTCAAAAACAAGAATATACCTGTTGACAATCACATTCTGTGTGAACCTGAAGAGTTTGAGCAAGACGTTTATGGCTCAAAATCTTTGGGTAATTCAGTCAAAAAGTCTAATGTTATTCCTAACTCGAAGAAGTCAAATAAACCGACTATAACCGATGAGGAGTTGATGAAATTTGTCAATCCTCGGTCTGTTTCTTCGAATGCAAAAGTATTTAAGTTAAAAGGGTTGTCAAAAGTGTTTTCGGATAAGGAAGTTCCATTGAACCTTCTTAAACCCGAAATGATCGAAAGTGTATATCAGGATGACACTTTAAAGGTTACCGAACTTGAACAAAAATTCTATCAATCAAAATCTGTTCATGTTCAAGAAAAACCAAGAAATAATGTGTTTAAACCTATCAAATTTGAAAAATCATCAGGTTTGGAGAATTCTTTAAATTCAACAAATCTTGAATTCTATAAGACTAAAAAGGGTTTACAACATGAAGTTCCAAAGTCAGTAACGTTTGAGAAACCCAAAGGTGATTCTCATCAATCTTTGCTACTAAACATGACAAGTTGTTCACCAAACAAATTTTTAGATTCTCAGTTATGTTTTAAGTGTGGTGAATCGGGTCATGTTTCCAAGAAATGTAAAGCAAAGATAGATGATATCAAACCTTCATCAACTCGAGAGACTGATTTGTTTCAAAATTTATAAGAAAAGCAAGTTGATGAGTGTGTCATAATGTATTCAAATATTAATCCGAAGAAAGTTGTTCGGGTTAATTCTGATAATGTTTCAAACAAATTCGTTGACCGTGCTCAACCTATTTGTAAAAACACATATTCAAGAAGAATACGTGATGGGTACTTAACGAAGAAAGTCAAGAAACCTTTCACTTATTCTCAAGTCCCGAATGTCAGTATTATTTAAATGATTCTCCGAAAGTATCAAAGGGGGATCCCAAGACTGAGGCTTGGGCAGCCTTTTTGAACTAATCTCTTTACCTTGTTGTGCAGAGTTCATCTAGATCTGTTTCAAGTCACAAGTGGATATTGGATAGTGGATGTTCTCGGCATATCACTGGCAACCTGGATCTTCTGAATAATGTCAAAGATATTCAAGGGGGTTACGTGGCGTTTGCTGGAAACAACGGTGGGATGATAACAAAGGACGGAGAAGTTTCAAACGGGAAAGTGACGTTTGAAAAAGTAAATTATTGTGAAAAAGTGGATCATAACTTGTTGAGCGTTTCACAAATTTGTGATAAACAATATACCACAGTTTTCACAGACAAGGAATGTGTTATCCTTCAACCGGGAAACACAATTCCTGAAGAAATGGTTGTCATGAGATCACCTCGATTGAATGATATTTATGTCCTAGACATGAATTTTAATGTAAACGTTTCTCTTCAGAAACATGTTTTATATCCAAAGCCACGGAGAAAGATACGATCCTTTGGCATCGACGTATGGGACACATCCATGTGCGCAAAATGAATCATTTGGTTTCAAATTATTTGGTAGATGGTGTAACCCTTAAGAACATCAAGTTGAATGATCACTGCGTCGCTTGCAAGAAAGGAAAACAAAAGAAAAAGTCACACCCATGTAAATCGATTAATTCGATTATTACACCCCTAGAACGACTTCATATGGATTTATTTGGTCCTGTGAATCGTGCTAGCATCGCATGTGATTTTTATTGCTTAGTTGTGACTGATGATTTTTCACGATATTCTTGGTGTTATTTATGGGATCTAAAGATCAGACTCCTGTGTTAATTCAGAATCTCATCACAAAACTCGAATCACTTTACAAACTGAACGTGAGACGAATTCGTATTGACAATGGAACTGAATTCAGGAATAATGTATTGGATTTCTTCTGCATACAGAAGGGAATTCATCGTGAGTTCAGTGCACCGTATGTTCCTCAACAAAACGATGTATCTGAAAGAAAGAATCATACGTTAATCGAAGCTGCGAAAACGATGCTTGCTGATTCTAAGCTTCCCGTTCAGTTCTGGAATGAAGCTGTGAATACAGCATGCTACACACTGAATCGTGTACTAACAGTTAAGAAGTTCAAGAAGACAAGTTACGAACTTCTGAATAATCGTAAACCGAATCTAAAGTATTTGGAACCATTTGGGTGTCCTTGTACTGTTTTGAAGAGAGATGCCGGTAAATTTGAAGAAAAGGCATTTGAGGGTTATTTCTTGGGATGCAATTCTCTGAAGAAGTGGATCTTCAATATCTCTTCGGGTTGTGTGGAAGAGTGGTACCATATTGATTGCCAAAGCTATACCACTCCACCTACAAGCAAGGGTCTCGATTGGATGTTTGATTACGATGGTTTATTTAATTCGTTTACGCCAATAGTTGAAGAAATATCTGAAGAATTTATTCGATCTTATTTGGAAGAACAATGTCTTCCAATTCCTAGTTCTTCGTCTGTTGATGTGAATGACTCTCCTAACATATCAAAGACATCGAACAATGTTTCTGAGTCTTCCGATGAAGCTGATTTTGTTGATTCATCGTCAGTTCCATTAGATGAAGCTACAGACACAAACGAGCATATTCTAATTGATGAGGACTCTCCAACTGTCTCTTTAGACACGGCAGAGGAAAATATCACCAATCTGGGTGATAACGTATCTGTACCTGCTAATCCTTCCTTAAGGATTCATTCTAATCATCCGCTGGAACATATAATTGGTGATGTGAATGACGGGGTTCGTACGAGACACCAATTAGCTAATGTATGTGATGAACAAGTTGAATGTAACTTAGCTCCTACTGAGGATTCGATAGTTTGTGCTTATGCGGATTTTCACTCTTTGGGTATCCTTAGTATTGCACAATACACCTGCTTTCTATCACAGATTGAACCGACAAGTGTCACGATGGCACTCAAGGAACCATCTTTGGTTGAGGCAATGCAGGAGGAGCTGCAACAGTTTATTCGACTGAGTGTATGGGACTTAATTGATAAACCTGACCGTGTGAAAAAGGCTATTCCGACTAAATGGGTTATTAAGTGCAAAAAGGACGATCGCGGGGTAATCGTGAGAAATAAGGCACGATTGGTCGTTCTTGGTTACAATCAACAAGAAGGCATCAATTACACTGAAGTATATGCTCCTGTGGCACGATTGGAGGTTATACGTATTTTTCTTGCCTATGCAGCCTATAAAAATTTCAAGGTTTATCAAATCGATGTGAAATCGGCGTTCTTAAATGGAGCTATTCATGAAGAAGTTTACACGAAGCAGCCTCCCGGTTTCAAGGATCCATACTTTCTAGAGCGTGTTTATCGATTAAACAAGGCTCTTTATGGTTTACATCAGGCCCTGAGAGCCTGGTACAGGACGTTGGCTGACCATCTGATTGAAAGTGGATTCATGAGGGGAACTGTGGATTGTACTTTATTTTATAAGAACGTGGGTGATGATCTGCTCCTCGTTCAAATCTATGTGGACGACATAATTTTCGGTTTGACAAACGACAGCCTGTGCAAAGATTTCGAGAAAATTATGCAAACCAAATTCGAGAATGCTCGATGGGAGAGATGAACTTTTTCTTAGGATTGAAAGTTCACCAGTCTGATTCCGGGATCTTTATCCATCAGACCAAATACTTGAACGATGTCTTGAGCCGATTCAAGATATCCGATGGCAAAATTCCTTCGACATCTCTTCCCGTGGGTCACAATTTATCACCGGATGAATTGAAGTCTGACTATGTGGGATACGAGTGTCTGCCCGTTTACTTTTTTCTGAAGGACTTTGCTCCTGACAATGTTGGCTACGAGTATTTGGCGGATTGCTTCTGTTGAAGGGGACAATTCTTGAATGGGTTGATTTGGTTGAGGAATATACGGGTCTTGTTATTGGATTGAAGAATCTGATCATTTGGGATTGATTAACGAAGGTTGGATCTCTGTATCATATGCCCAAAGCATTAGTGCATCCAAGCGTATTGGTTGCCGAAGAGCTTCAAAGAGTGATGATTTGGGAGAGACGTTGTTGAAAGAGTGAAGACCAAAGTGAAAGATGTTGAGTGATCGGGTTGTTCATTGTAACAATTCCGGCAAATTCAGGTATACCCTAGCCGGAATATACTATTTACGTGTTATTTAATATTGAATATATGAATTATAATGTGATTATACGAGTATATAAGATTCTCAGTACGAATTATACTCAAATGTACAACTAGTCGTATCGGAATTACGATTAATCGATGAACGGTTATTGAAACCCGAACGAATCGGGAATTACATTATAGACGAAATATATAATGTTTAGTGATGTTTACGAAGTATTAAAGCTTCGGGATAAGTGAATTATAGCACAGAAAAAGGATTTCGATTTATTAGTACGTCGGTACGATAAACGAAACCTTTAACATCAAACCAAGCAAGAGACGATCGATCAAGCCGAAAAAGATGCACAATTACCGACAATACGATGTGTTAAGTCATTAAATGTCATGGTTTAAGTTTTTAAAGTTTTTAAATCAGTTTTATATAAATTTCATTTTTAAGCCGAAAAACGACCGTTTTGGCCTCGTTTTGAGCGAAATTAAACGTTTAACCGAGAAACGAACTGAACCAGATTATCCACAACATTATCCGGATTACACAAAATCCAAATGTGTGGCCATGGGTTGAGATGTGGGCCCCACCCCACACCACAACTAGGACCGATCGGCCCTATGCACACACATACACATTTCATTTTTCTTTTTTCTAACTCTCCAACTCCAAAACCCTTTCAACCCTTTACACATTCATCCAAAACCCTTGATTTCTAACAAGAATTGTAAGGTAAAAACACGGTTATAATGTTTGATTCATAGTTTTGATTCTATGATCTTGAGTTATTTGCAAGAGAATGAAGTTTCAAATGAAAAATGGGTGAAAACCCGAGATGAAACCGATTCTTGGAGGATCAAGTGATGTATACAAGTTATACAAAGGATCTTGGTCCAATAAAGTAGTTAAAAGAGTCAAAAACGAATTTTTACGGTCAAAATCTTTGTTTTGATGTTTTAATCGAAACCATGAAAGAAATGGCTTGATTGTGGGTATAACTTGCTTGGTGTGGTGTTGTTGTGCTTGTAGGTGTTGTATCTAGTGGCTAGCAAAGGCTAGAAACCAAGATCTTTGCGATCTAACGCTAGAAAACACAAGGTAGTTCGGTTTTCGTATGATTTAGATAATTTGGAAAGATTGTGATAGACCTAGAGTTGGGTCACGAAATTTCACAGAGATGATCTACACATGAAAATATGAGATCTGTGAATTTTTGGTAATTTTTGGATAAAGGATGAATATTTGGTGAATTTAATGCTTGGTTTTGGCCAAAAATGGTGAAAAATAGCTAAACATCATGAAAAATTCTGGAAAATTTAAGATAAGCTTTTTCTAACATATAAAAGTCACACACAAAATTTCAGGTTCATTGGAGAAGTCTAAGTAGGCTTTTCGGTAAAACGAGTTCTAGGGATTTCTAGCTCGGTTTTGATAAGAATGGCATGAAAAATGAGTTTTTAGTTCTGAAACAATTACAGGGAACTATGTGGGTGACAGGGGTCATCCCAGAAAAATTTGGGATTTTTCGAAGGTCCTTTGGTATTTTCGACATATTTGGTGTTTAAATGACGTTTAAAAATGGTTAAATAAATTTTAGATATGAAAATTTATTCTGGAAAAATTTTATAAAATTCCTTACTGTCAAAATATGGTTTGTACAAAATTTCAAGGTCCGAGACTAAACGGATATTTATTTGTGCTAAATGGAACTTAAAAACAAACTTTTAAAGCTTAAAACGAGTAAACCGGCGAAGTTCGCCTAAGCGAGCTGACTGGTGTTTGAAAACCTTAAAAATGGATGATTGTTATGAAACTAAGTTAATCAAGTAAAAATAAATCATCCGAAAATAATTCGGATGATTTGGGTAATTTTACCCGACTTAACCGTTTCCGGTGTATTAAAGGCGGAAACGGGCCCCGCGGCCAAACGGGGTGTCTAACCGAGCTCTAATTTCACCACTTTAATGAAAATATCAATAACAACTATTTTCATGTCGTGTGTGGTCAAACTCATTTTTTGAAAACATAAAGACGGATAACCGTGCTAGGCACGCAAAACGAGAAAACAAACTAACGGTAGTTTTGACTAAAGAACTCTAAGTGATATCACAATCTAAGTCCTGAAAAGTATTTCGGGGTTAACATTGTCCCCGGATCGTGTACGGTACTGGGTTAACAGTGTCCCCAGACGTACCGGTTAACACGAATTTAAGTTATATTGATAGAAATTGTGTAGTAACGATTTGGGGGATCGTATTACAGATCTGTACCAGTAGCCGTGCACCGTAGTACATCTTGCTCACAAGAAGGTGAGTTTTCACGAGCCCCTTTTTATTGAACTGTTTTAAATATTTTCCCGGGGCGGAAAGCATGTTTTTATCAAAGTGTTTAAGTACATGCCGATCGCATGGAAATCAATGTATTTATATAATGTTTATTGTACGGGAATCGTACGGTAATGTATTAAGATGGTAATTGTCTGAGTTGCTAATATTGTAAGGCCCGAAACAGTGTTCTGGGTTAACAGTGTCCCCAGAGGTTATTAAATGTATTTCTGGGTTAACAGTGTCCCTAGAGGCTATTAAATGTATTTCTGGGTTAACAGTGTCCCCAGAGGTTATTAAATGTATTTCTGGGTTAACAGTGTCCCCAGAGGTTATTAAATGTGTTTCTGGGTTAACAGAGTTTTCACTTGTAGGCTCAGCATAATTACATCATTAATTTATGATTATTAAAATGATTTGTCATGGTTTACTTAAATAAGTGAAACTCACCAACTATTCGTAGTTGACCCGTTTTCTTTACATGCTTTCTAGGTACACCAAAAATTGGAATGAATGATACGTGCTTGCTGATGTGTGCTATTTTGTGGAAGCTTAAGAGTCTATATTTTGTTTTAAATATGTTAATGTACTATCGGTAAAACTTATGTGATAACACCTAGATGGTAACGAAACTCGGAACAATGTAATTCGTTTAAATTAATGTAGTGGTGTTTTCTTTATAAGCAATGCTGTTGATATCAGATGTGTCTGTTGCATCCCGTGTACGTTTTCGCTGCGGTTACGGGGTGTTACAGAACTTGGTATCAGAGCCATTGGTTATAAAGAATTAGGATGTCTTTAAAAGATACCTAAAATATAACCAGTAGCTCAAGTATTATAGGATCTGAATATCAACTAATAATTTATTGTGACGAGATCGGGATGAACTTGGATGGACAAGTGGGTTATTATGGTCCGGAACATAATAACAGACTTGTCTGCACGAGGGAATTCAGGGAAAGTCACGGGGGACTTTAATAGGTAAAATTGGCAACATACGTGCAATTATGTAATAATATTGTTATGTGGTCAAGTTGTATAAGTAAGTGTATATTAATTTGATTATGATTTACACTATAGAAAGAACTATATGTTTGTTAACTTGTGTGCAGGTAAAATGTCAAGAACTCCTAGTTTGTCGATTGAGGAGGACCCGGAGGAGGTCAGCTCCGGGGACTCTGGGAGCCCACTTGTAGCATCTAGCCCAGAGCCTAGCGAGGCTAGCCTTAGGAGTTCCGGCCAGTCCTCCCCAGCTAGGATTGCCAGATCCCCTACCCCATCCGCACCACAGGCCGCCCCTGCACCCCCCGGATTCGAACCCCTCCTCACGGCGCGGATCAGTATCCCACATGTCCGACCTACCTCGCCCCCACCCAGACCTGCTACCCGCAGGGGCGAGTCCTCCCGCTCTCAGCCCGAGCCTGCGACTCCACCTGTGTGGGGTCTTCCTAGACAGGAACGAGACGCGGCGGCCTGGCTCCGAGTGCTCACCGAACAGGTGAATGAGCACTCCGCCGCCCTGACGGTGGGAGTCCAGAGGAGGATGTACTTGGGGGATTGCATACTGGACCATCAGTATGCAATTGCCCAGCTGAAGAGGGAGTGCTCATACTCCCAATGGATGCTCGGCCGGATGGAGATGCGGGTCCGGGTTATGATGGCTGTGTTGGTGGTGTTGGTGGCGATATTGGTGGGGTTGGTTTACCACCGTGTTTAGTTGTGTTGGGATGGGAATAGACAGGGACCGCTTTTTGATACTCTGTGTAAGCAGTTAGTGGTGATGCTAACATGGAATGAATCTTGTTTAGTTATAATACAACCACTGGCCCTTAGGGGGGGTCTCTTTTGGGGCATATCAGTATAGATACTTTTGGGTATCATTCAAGCACTGACCCGTTGCGGGTTATGTCGAGATGATGCCGACATAGGCCCTACGTATGAAAACTTAACTAACGTAATAGTGACAGGAAAGTAATATGAACGGATGTTTGTGTAACATGTACTAACGTTTATTAATGAATGGAATGTTTGTTGTGTTTTATGATTGGAACTTGTATTGATTATATATATTTTCTTGATGTTGTGTAGAATGGCACCAAAACGTTCAGCCCAATTGTCGGAAGTGGACGTGAGCCGTCTGATTGCTCGCCAGTTGGAGGCGGCGATACCGGATATAGTATCGCGCATCGCCGCCAGTATTAACAATTCGACCAATCCAACCCCTCCGAGCAATCAAACGACCACCAATAATAACGGGGAACAAAATGCTAATCCTCCACAAAACGATAACACGATTCCGAGTAATGACGCACCGCCTACGGTGGTCGCTACAGACAGTAATGGCCCTATACCTACTGTAGAGACGAACCGTACTGAAACGATTCCTGCATCCAGGGGATGTTCGATCAAAGACTTTATGTTGTGCAAACCTCTAGAGTTTAGCGGGTCTGAAGGACCAAATGGGTTAGTTAAATGGATCAAGAAAATAGAATCTGTTGTGAACATCAGCAACTGCCCCGAGGATTGTGTCGTTAAGTACGCCACCTGCACACTCACGGACCATGCCTTGACATGGTGGAACACCATAGTGCAGGCTCGCGGTCAGGCGACGACAAACCGCATGACCTGGACAGAGCTCAAGGCTCTTGTATTGGAACATTTCTGCCCGAGAAACGAATTGCAGAAATTAGAAAATGAATTGTGGAATCTGGAGATGAAGGGGGCGGACCACTTGGATTATACGAACCGGTTTAATGAGTTGGCGCGATTGGTACCATGGATGGTCACCCCAGAGTCGAAGAGGGTGGAGCGTTATATTTGGGGACTAACTCCAGTAGTAAGGAGTATAGTCAATTCTGGGGGACACCAGACGTATGAGGGTGCGGTGACACAAGCTGGTATCGTCACGTATGATTTCGTAAGAAGCGGGTCACTGAAGGTGACGGGAGAATCCGCTGGGGGAAAGCGGAGTACGCATGACCATAGGAGCCGGGAAAAACAGCAAAGTAAACGTGCTAGGCCCACTTCCCAGAACTACGCCATGACTAGTTCGGGCGGAAGGCAGGAACCGCAGACAAGGATGTTTTCCAGGTGTGGGAAATGCGGTTACCAACATGGTGGCGAGTGCAGGGTGGTAGTGTGCCATCGGTGTGGCAGGGAAGGGCACTACGCACCGAGATGTAGGACAAACCTGAACACTCTGAACCGGCAACCGCAACCTATCCGTGCGCAGCCAATTAGGAACCAACCAACCCAACAGCAAAACCCGCAAGGAAGTCAAATGGTGACCACTAGCCGTGCTTTCTTTGAGTGCGGCGGCACAGATCACTTCAAGAAAAACTGTCCGAAGCTGAACCAGGGAGGGGATGGGAGGCAAACTGTGGGCCAGGCATCGTCGTCCAATCCGGCGCGAGGCCGAGCATTCGTGATGGGGGCGAACGAAGCACGCCAGGACCCTAGCGTAGTGACAGGTACATTCCTCGTCTCTGATCATTACGCTTATGTATTATTTGATACGGGTGCCGACAGAAGTTTTGTCTCCGTTAAATTCCTGTCGATAGCAAACCGGCCAATTAGTGAAACTATAGAACCTTACACCGTAGAAGTCGCTAACGGTAAAACCATGATAGTTAATCGGATAGTTCGGAATTGCCCTTTTATTCTGAACGAACAATCCTTTCTGATTGACTTGTTACCGGTAGAATTGGGTAGTTTTGATGTGATAGTGGGAATGGATTGGTTAGCACGTAACAAAGTAGAAATAAACTGTGAAAAGAAAATCGTCAAGATCCGGGTGTCGGATGACGAGGAGGTATTAGTGCAAGGAGAAAAATCCGGCACCATGATACCATTTATATCCCACCTCAAGGTGTTAAAATATATACGTCAGGGATGTGTGGCGTATCTAGCGAGCCTGACGGCCACTGATTCTGAGGAAAAACGGGTGGACGATATTCCCGTGGTACGCGAATTTCCACAAGTTTTCCCAGAGGAACTTCCTGGATTACCGCCAACCCGACAGGTCGAATTCAGAATCGACTTATTACCTCAAGCTGGCCCTGTTGCTAAGGCGCCCTACCGACTTGCACCATCCGAGATGCAAGAACTGTCCAATCAGTTGCAAGAATTGTTGGATAAAGGATTTATACGTCCTAGTTATTCCCCGTGGGGTGCACCTGTACTATTCGTGAAAAAGAAGGACGGGAGCCTTAGAATGTGCATTGATTATAGGGAATTGAACAAGTTGACAATCAAAAATAGGTATCCTCTCCCCCGAATCGATGATCTGTTCGACCAACTGCAAGGTGCGAGCTACTTCTCAAAAATAGATCTTAGATCGGGAAACCATCAGGTTAGAATTCAGGAGGAGGATATCCCAAAAACCGCATTCCGGACTCGCTACGGCCATTACGAGTTCTTAGTTATGCCGTTTGGGCTAACAAATGCACCAGCAGTATTCATGGATCTCATGAATCGAGTCTGTAAACCCTACCTCGATAAATTCGTCATCGTGTTTATTGACGATATTTTGATATACTCGAAGAGTAAAGAAGACCACGAGCAACATTTAAGATTAATTTTAGAGCTTCTATATCAGGAGAAGTTGTATGCAAAATTCTCCAAGTGTAACTTCTGGTTACAAGAAGTGCAATTCCTTGTTCACGTTATAAATCACCAAGGAATACACGTTGATCCAAGTAAGGTTGAAGCAGTTAAGAATTGGCAAGAGCCTAAATCGCCAAAGGAAATCCGCCAATTCTTGGGCTTAGCTGGATACTATCGTCGATTTATAGAGAACTTTCCAGCATCGCCCAACCATTAACCCTTTTGACCCAAAAGGATCGAAAGTATGAATGGGGTGAAGAGCAGGAAACGGCGTTTCAAACGCTAAAACAAAGATTGTGCCAAGCGCCAATCTTAACCCTCCCCGATGGAGACGATGGTTTTGTCGTGTATTGTGACGCATCCCGGAGAGGGTTAGGATGCGTGTTGATGCAAGATAATAAGGTTATAGCCTATGCTTCTCGACAGTTAAAAATACACGAGAAAAATTACACTACTCATGACTTAGAACTGGGAGCAGCTATCTTTGCACTTAAAATCTGGAGACATTATCTCTACGGTACAAAGTGCACCATCTTCACCGATCATAAAAGTTTGCAACACATATTCGATCAGAAAGAACTGAATATGAGGTAACGAAGATGGGTCGAGTTGTTAAGCGACTATGACTGTGACATCTGTTATCACCCCGGCAAGGCTAACGTCGTAGCCGATGCCTTGAGTAGGAAGGATCGGGTTAAGCCATTGCGAGTGCGAGCGCTGGGGATGATAGTCCAGTCGAACCTTTCGGATTTGATTCGAGTCACTCAACGCGAGGCGTTGAAAGAGGAACAATTGGAAAAAGAGGGACTTTACGGTAACGAGAAGAATGTCGAACAGCGCGTGGACGAAATTCTCTATTTCAAAAATCGGATTTGGATCCCGACCCTCCATGACCTTCGTGAATTAATCATGGACGAAGCGCATAAATCGAAATATTCCATACATCCGGGATCGGATAAGATGTACAAGGATGTGAAGGAGTTCTACTGGTGGCCGGGTATGAAAAAGGATATAGCCACATACGTCGGCAAGTGTACGACGTGTGCGAGGGTTAAGGCGGAGCACCAGAAACCTTCGGGAATGTTACAACAACCGGAAATTCCTGAATGGAAGTGGGAGCAGATCACGATGGATTTTGTGACACATCTCCCCAAGACGTCCCGAGGACATGATGCAATTTGGGTAGTCGTGGATCGATTAACCAAATCGGCACATTTTATTCCGATTAGAAATAATTATAACACCGAGAGACTTGCGCAGATTTATATAAATGAAATTGTGTCTCGTCATGGGATACCCATCTCAATCATCTCCGATCGGGATAGCCATTTCACCTCCAAGCTTTGGCAAGCTGTGCAAGAAGCGCTGGGAACGCGTACTAATCTAAGCACAGCTTACCACCCTCAGACCGACGGTCAGTCTGAGAGGACCATTCAAACCCTGGAGGATTTGCTTCGTGCATGCGTACTGGATTTTAAGGGAAATTGGGATCAACATCTCCCGCTCGTTGAATTTTCCTATAATAACAGTTACCATAGCAGTATAAAAGCAGCACCGTATGAAGCATTGTATGGTCGGAAATGCCGATCACCACTCTGCTGGACTGAAGTGGGCGACACACAGGTTATTAGATCAGATCTGGTCCAGGAAATGACCAGCAAAATCCTTGAAATTAAAAACAATCTGAAGGCCGCGCGGGATCGACAGAAGAGTTATGCCGATACCCGTAGAAAACCCTTATCATTCGAGAAAGGTGATAAAGTGTATTTGAAAGTATCACCGTGGAAGGGTGTGGTTAGATTTGGAAAGGCGGGGAAGTTAGCCCCTAGATACATTGGACCATTCGACATTACTGCAAAAATCGTCCCGTAGCATACCGATTAGAACTGCCTGATGAACTGAATGCAGTTCACAATGTGTTTCACGTGTCGAACTTGAAAAGGTGTCTGTCGGATGAGACATCGGCGTTACCCTTAGAGGGTGTCCAAATAAGTGATAAACTCAACATTGTAGAGGAGCCCATAGAAATAGTAGACGGGAAAATCAAGCAACTTAGACACAATAAGATCTCGTTAGTCAAAGTTAGATGGAACTCGCAACGAGGCCCAGGATATACATGGGAACGAAAGGACGAATTTCGGAAGAAATACCCCCACCTATTTCCGCAAAAGGAAATAGTTGATGCGTAAAATTTCGAGGACGAAATTTTTGTAACGGGGGGAGAATGTAACAATTCCGGCAAATTCAGGTATACCCTAGCCGGAATATACTATTTACGTGTTATTTAATATTGAATATATGAATTATAATGTGATTATACGAGTATATAAGATTCTCAGTACGAATTATACTCAAATGTACAACTAGTCGTATCGGAATTACGATTAATCGATGAACGGTTATTGAAACCCGAACGAATCGGGAATTACATTATAGACGAAATATATAATGTTTAGTGATGTTTACGAAGTATTAAAGCTTCGGGATAAGTGAATTATAGCACAGAAAAAGGATTTCGATTTATTAGTACGTCGGTACGATAAACGAAACCTTTAACATCAAACCAAGCAAGAGACGATCGATCAAGCCGAAAAAGATGCACAATTACCGACAATACGATGTGTTAAGTCATTAAATGTCATGGTTTAAGTTTTTAAAGTTTTTAAATCAGTTTTATATAAATTTCATTTTTAAGCCGAAAAACGACCGTTTTGGCCTCGTTTTGAGCGAAATTAAACGTTTAACCGAGAAACGAACTGAACCAGATTATCCACAACATTATCCGGATTACACAAAATCCAAATGTGTGGCCATGGGTTGAGATGTGGGCCCCACCCCACACCACAACTAGGACCGATCGGCCCTATGCACACACATACACATTTCATTTTTCTTTTTTCTAACTCTCCAACTCCAAAACCCTTTCAACCCTTTACACATTCATCCAAAACCCTTGATTTCTAACAAGAATTGTAAGGTAAAAACACGGTTATAATGTTTGATTCATAGTTTTGATTCTATGATCTTGAGTTATTTGCAAGAGAATGAAGTTTCAAATGAAAAATGGGTGAAAACCCGAGATGAAACCGATTCTTGGAGGATCAAGTGATGTATACAAGTTATACAAAGGATCTTGGTCCAAGAAAGTAGTTAAAAGAGTCAAAAACGAATTTTTACAGTCAAAATCTTTGTTTTGATGTTTTAATCGAAACCATGAAAGAAATGGCTTGATTGTGGGTATAACTTGCTTGGTGTGGTGTTGTTGTGCTTGTAGGTGTTGTATCTAGTGGCTAGCAAAGGCTAGAAACCAAGACCTTTGCGATCTGACGCTAGAAAACACAAGGTAGTTCGGTTTTCGTATGATTTAGATAATTTGGACAGATTGTGATAGACCTAGAGTTGGGTCACGACATTTCACAGAGATGATCTACACATGAAAATATGAGATCTGTGAATTTTTGGTAATTTTTGGATAAAGGATGAATATTTGGTGAATTTAATGCTCGGTTTTGGCCAAAAATGGTGAAAAATAGCTAAACATCATGAAAAATTCTGGAAAATTTAAGATAAGCTTTATATAACATATAAAAGTCACACACAAAATTTCAGGTTCATTGGAGAAGTCTAAGTAGGCTTTTCGGTAAAACGAGTTCTAGGGATTTCTAGCTCGGTTTTGATAAAAATGGCATGAAAAATGAGTTTTTAGTTCTGGAAAAATTACAGGGAACTATGTGGGTGACAGGGGTCATCCCAGAAAAATTTGGGATTTTTCGAAGGTCCTTTGGTATTTTCGACATATTTGGTGTTTAAATGACGTTTAAAAATGGTTAAATAAATTTTAGATATGAAAATTTATTCTGGAAAAATTTTATAAAATTCCTTACTGTCAAAATATGGTTTGTACAAAATTTCAAGGTCCGAGACTAAACGGATATTTATTTGTGCTAAATGGAACTTAAAAACAAACTTTTAAAGCTTAAAACGAGTAAACCGGCGAAGTTCGCCTAAGCGAGCTGACTGGTGTTTGAAAACCTTAAAAATGGATGATTGTTATGAAACTAAGTTAATCAAGTAAAAATAAATTATCCGAAAATAATTCGGATGATTTGGGTAATTTTACCCGACTTAACCGTTTCCGGTGTATTAAAGGCGGAAACGGGCCCCGCGGCCAAACGGGGTGTCTAACCGAGCTCTAATTTCACCACTTTAATGAAAATATCAATAACAACTATTTTCAGGTCGTGTGTGGTTAAACTCATTTTTTGAAAACATAAAGACGGATAACCGTGCTAGGCACGCAAAACGAGAAAACAAACTAACGGTAATTTTGACTAAAGAACTCTAAGTGATATCACAATCTAAGTCCTGAAAAGTATTTCGGGGTTAACATTGTCCCCGGATCGTGTACGGTACTGGGTTAATGTTGGTACATAAATGTCAGTAGTTCATAGTCTAGCGTTTGTAATCGAGTCTGTAATGTAATTATGTTTAAGTTTATGTTTATGTATGTAAGCGAAGTTGTCAATAAGTTCGCTTAGGCGAACTTGTTGAACAAGCGAAGTTGTCGACAAGTTCGCCTAGGCGAACTTGTTGAACAAGCGAAGTTATGGACAACTTCGCCTGAACATATCTGGCGAAGTTGTCGTGTCTATATATACTGTTGCCGACGGATTGTTTAGGTTACGAGAGAGGAGTCAGTTGTTGAGTTCAGTGAACGTGCCGAGAGTCTGTAATAGACGTGTTTCAAGTTATAATATATAACGTGTTCGTTTGTATCGCGTGTGATTGTTTTACGTATTCTACGCTCGTAACTACCTACGCAGGGATTCCGCACCTAAGTAGATAGCGATATCCCGTGTAAGATCCGTTCGGGAACCTACAGTTAACAGTGTCCCCAGACGTACCGGTTAACACGAATTTAAGTTATATTGATAGAAATTGTGTAGTAACGATTTGGGGGATCGTATTACAGATCTGTACCAGTAGCCGTGCACCGTAGTACATCTTGCTCACAAGAAGGTGAGTTTTCACGAGCCCCTTTTTATTGAACTGTTTTAAATATTTTCCCGGGGCGGAAAGCATGTTTTTATCAAAGTGTTTAAGTACATGCCGATCGCATGGAAATCAATGTATTTATATAATGTTTATTGTACGGGAATCGTACGGTAATGTATTAAGATGGTAATTGTCTGAGTTGCTAATATTGTAAGGCCCGAAACAGTGTTCTGGGTTAACAGTGTCCCCAGAGGTTATTAAATGTATTTCTGGGTTAACAGTGTCCCCAGAGGCTATTAAATGTATTTCTGGGTTAACAGTGTCCCCAGAGGTTATTAAATGTATTTCTGGGTTAACAGTGTCCCCAGAGGTTATTAAATGTGTTTCTGGGTTAACAGAGTTTTCACTTGTAGGCTCAGCATAATTACATCATTAATTTATGATTATTAAAATGATTTGTCATGGTTTACTTAAATAAGTGAAACTCACCAACTATTCGTAGTTGACCCGTTTTCTTTACATGCTTTCTAGGTACACCAAAATTGGAATGAATGATACGTGCTTGCTGATGTGTGCTATTTTGTGGAAGCTTAAGAGTCTATATTTTGTTTTAAATATGTTAATGTACTATCGGTAAAACTTATGTGATAACACCTAGATGGTAACGAAACTCGGAACAATGTAATTCGTTTAAATTAATGTAGTGGTGTTTTCTTTATAAGCAATGCTGTTGATATCAATGTGTCTGTTGCATCCCGTGTACGTTTCCGCTGCGGTTACGGGGTGTTACATTCATGAAGATGGTGAAGAGGTCAAATGTGAAGACATTTTTACTTTACCAGTGCGACATATAGCTCATGACTTGTTGCTGAACGATTCGTGAGATCGAACCATATCATATGCCAGTTGGATGATCGGAATAATCACCTGGAGATGCTTATTTGAGGGGGAGATCTGATATGAGTAGCTACAAGTAGTTGGTTTGCATACAAAGAGTTATATTTTGTCTGTTTGCACAAGCCCGAGAATCATCAGCCAAGGGGGAGGTTGGCTGTACGGTTGATGATATGCAGTTAAAGTATTCACAACTAAAGTATTCAACTTTAACGTATTCGTCGTTAACGTATTCGACGTTAATGCATTTGTCGCTAAAGTATTGAAGACTAAAGTATTGGATGCTAAAGTATTGGAAAGCATTCGACAGCTACGGAAAAGGGGGAGTCTGTAAGTGCACGGATTTGGTGTCCGCAGCTGTTCGAATAGGCTAGGGATAGTTTAGTCTTTACACTTAATGTATAAAGGCTCATTCACTAAGAATGTTTAGCGAATGAGGCTTCATTCGTTACGACTAGATTCATCCGTTAAGTTAGAAGCCCATTCGTTACTACAGTGTAACGAATGATGGCTTATTCGTTAAAGGTATACCCATTTGCCAAGGGTGTTTAGCGAATAGGGCTATGGAAAGACCTCATTCGTTAGTGATGTTAACGAATGAGAGTCTCATTCGTTACTACTGTTCTAACAAATGAGGCATGCTTATAAATAGGCCTTCCATAGTGAAACTGCATAAGAGATCTGTGCTTATTTATGTTTATGTAACGTTATGCTGCTGGATTCTATCTAGACCTCCATTAACGTATCTTCATGTAACGTATTGATCATCAATAAAGTATTTGTTTAACCTATCAACACGACTTAACGTATCGATTGCGACTAAATTCCTGGCTCGTAAACGTTTGTATAACGTTTTCACAATTGGTATCAGAGTAGGCGGTTGCTTGTGATACGGTTTTGTTCGTGTTCATCGGGTTTAAGTTAATCATGCTTAATGTAAATTTTCAATTGGTATCAATTGATTTTTAATGTAAAAAAATCCTTTTAAGTTAAGTCTTACCGATTCTTGGCTGATCGGGTATTTTTAACATATTTCAATAGGAACATTAATGGATTTAATTGATTGTTAATGGGCTTAATTGATTATTTAATTCTTTAAAAACCCTAATTGGTTTTTAATAAATTTTTAATTCCTTTACGAGATTTTCATCTCATTCGCTAAGGATTTTGGTGATTCGTTAATTATTTTTAACGAATGTAAAGCCATTCGTTATTTAAAAATTAATGAATGAGGTCTCTCATTCATTATAATGACATTCGCTTCCGTTGTGCATAACGAATGGAAGACATTCGCTTAAACACTTTAACGATGGAATGTTTTAAGGTATCATTCGTTTTAACGAATGACTCATATATTCGTTAAAAGGTTAACGAATAAGAGGATTAATTATAAGATTCGTTAAAATTTAACAAAAGGACAACTTATTGGTTTAAAAGGTTGAATGAATCAGGTATATAATTTAACGAATGAGGCCATTCGTTAGTTCAAAATTTGAACAAATGACCTCGATTCACGTGACAATTTGAAGGTTTATCATCCCTAGGCAGACGAATGAACCGTCATTCGCATCTGTTCCTATTTCATTGTTTCTCTAACAAAACTCTTGCAAAATTTTTGCAAATCTCAGTACCTGCATTTTAGCCTAATTGAATAACAGTTTCGTATTATGCAGGTAAACACGATCTCAAGGATATGATTTCCATGGAAGTTCATTGGTGTTGAGGGATTAATTGATTGGTTGAAACCTGCGTGTTAACCGAGCAGTTAACAACTTATTAACTTAATACATTGATGAATGTTAGGACTGATGATTAGTAGTTAATGTATTAAACACATTTGCGATTGTTTCCATTAGAATCAATGTGGAAATTTCTGAATAATCAAAGGATTTTCAGATGATATTCATCGTCAGTGACTGTCATTAGTCAAAATTGAATGTATAATTGACTCTCTATAGTCAAATGTTTCAAATTAAGACTTATTCGTTATTCACATAACGAATGATTAATCAGTTTCGTTAAATCTGTTAACGAATGCCTATCATATTCGCTAAGATAGCGAATGGGTTATCTCAAGTTAACGTATAAGTATAACGAATATGAGCTGATTTGTTGAAGTATTAAAACGAGATTCGTTATGATAACGAACGATTTAACTTATAAGTTTGATTCGTTACTGGTAACGAATGTAAACAGTTAATACATAACGAATGAAATATACATTCGTTAATTAGATTATTATATTTTTTGAATATTTTACTAATGTTTGTTTGTTTCAACAGTAATGGCAGACGAAAATATTCAAAATTCTGTTCCTGAGCAACAACCAGCTGATAATCCAGAACCTGAACAAGCTCATGTGATGCTATCGTGGAACAAGAGCCACAACATATGTGCCTATATAAAGCCAAACTTTGAAGACTCTCCGATATTCAGGGGAATGATTAGTTTCTTGACACGCTCGAGAATTTACAATGCCATTTCTACTCGTACCGTTGTTTATCAGAAAATTATTCGAACTTTTTGGAATACTGCTAGATACAATGAGGCTGAGAATCAGATCGAGGCAGTAATTCAAGATAAAAGAGTAGTAATTGATGTTGGGGTGTTCGAGACTCGTTGGGATTCCACGATACTGTTGACGATAGATGCGAGTTTGATCGGAGTTTGATACGTGGATTATGTGGAAGGGTAAAGTATAACGGAGATCTGGGCAAGTCGATGTATTACAAAGCAAATTTGTGTGAACAATACAGGTATTTGCTTCATGTATCGGTGGACGCAAGGGTGGATTTGATGAATGCTGAGTGATGCTACAGTCAGCCTTTGTTGCTCTCGAATTGAATAAACCATTCAATTTCTCGGAATTGGTTTATTATCATCTAAAGGAAAACATTACAAGCCGTCAAAAGTTTTTAATGTATCCCAGATTTCTGCAAATAATGATCAATGATCTGGTGCCTAATTTGATTAAAGATCAAAACGATGTGATGAAGCTTGATCATATGAATGAAGAGACAATGTGACATTTAAGATCATACCGTGGTCAAAGTCTTCAAGATAGACCGAAGTTTAAGCGATTGATCGGTCATCTCGCTAACATTGATTATCAAGAGCCACCTAATGATCGTTGGGCTCATGACGATTCCGATTCTGGAAGAGAAGGTGGTGATGGTGGAAATGGTGGAGATGATGGTGGCGATGGTGGTCCAGGACCACAAGATGAATTAACTTATGCTCAGCAACGTAAACATAAAGGCAAAGAGCCGATGGTGGAAAAGGGGGAGAAACCTAAGAAGCAACGAGTTAGAGGAGGCTCAGGTATAGAGATGCCTAATCAACCGTTTGTACCTTCTAATTCTGTTTCTGCTCCAGTATCTACTTCTGCTACTGCTACACCTGTACCACAGTGTATTCCATGATCTCCTACTCCTATTCCAATTCCAGATTTTACTCGATCTCCGACTCCTGTACAAATGCTTACCTCTCCAATGCCTCCGTCTATGACTTTGGTTATTACTGCGAGGTCTGATCCTTATTTTGGAGACGTATTGCAAACAGTGTTGGCTCGTATGCCTATGCCACAGCCTACTACTCCAGAGACTCCTGTTACACCTACACAGTTGCCAAGACCTGAGCATTCATTTATGACATTTACTCGTCCTTAGGGTCCCTTGCAACTAGTTCATCCTAACTTCTTTGGTATGAATCTTCAAACTCAGTGGTTTCATATGATGAATTTATTTCATCTTCAACAGACACAAATGCAAGCTGACAGATCTGCTCATGAGCTAGCGCAAAGGAATTTATTAAGACATATTCAGTTTACTCAACGAGAAAACAGAGAACTTAGAGCCCTTGTTGCTGCTCAGGGGGAGAGAGTGAACAAACAACTTGAAATCATCCTCCAGCTCACTTGTAAAGATGACGAGTTGAAGAAGTTAAAAAATGATGAGGATGATCAGGATGGAACGGGGGTGTAGATCAGCACCCGGGCGGATGTTCAGCACCATCGGCAGGTAATAAGACTGATTCGAGTACTGGTGGTGGGTCTGAGGCAAGTAATTTACAGATTGCGCCATACAAGGATTACACGAGAGCCAAACCTATTGATGTTATTCCGGCTAACATGCTTTTGTTCGTGGGTATGGACGGAGTTGTGTACAGTATGGTGAACGCAGATAAGATCGAAGAAGGTGAATTTGTAGATCATTCATTGACCAAAGAACAGATAGCCTTACTTCTGGATCTAAACGAAGATGAGATTGAAGAATTGGGAACGTGCCTGATTATGATGAGGTAGAAGTTGAAGACGTTACTGCTGAGGAGTATCCTGAGTTTTACACCGATGACAACAACAACGATTCAGGTATTCCGTTCTTCACTACAGAACATTTTGATGTAGCAGAAAGTCGCTTACGTGAAGAGATAGAAAAGTTGAATAAAGCTGCAGAGACAAGTCACTTATCGGCGACAGAGAAAAAGCGCAAACGTGCTTTGGATGGTATGTTCGAACATAATGTAAAGACGATGAACAAGATGATCGAGACCTTTCGTTATCATGAACGGGAGGAAGTCAAAATGGCAAAGGCTCGAGCATCGGCATACCAGATGAAAAAGTACAAGCCGGCGAAAGATGTAAAAGGTGATTTGGTCGCGTGGTAGTTTGATTCTGACCTTAAGGTATATATCGTGAAGTGGGAACATGGTATTTATTATTTCAAACGCCCACACGATATATTATCTATGCCAAGGTGGGATGTTAGAACACTAGCTAACAGGTCGTTCGTGAATCGAGGAGATGATGCCTGGGCTAAGTGGTTTTATAATCATTTATTGCATGAAACCCGTTATGGTTTCAAGTTATTCAAGCCACAGGTGCCGACTCACAAGTACATTGATGAGATTGATCAACGCACTGGCTGGAGGAAGATGATCCTACAAGTGAAGCCGCCAAAGACAATGAAGAGGGCTCCAATAAAGACATTCCCTCAGAGTCTGTTCACGTCGTTCAATTACTGGTATTATGATAATAAAACGAGTGAAGCAGTCATAGTTTTTGACTCTGGGTCAAACACGAAGACTCTACGTGTTATTGATCCGATGTGGTTGGTTAACTTATCTGAGTCTGACGATGATGCCTTATTTACAAGTCAGATCAGATTCGCTTACGTAAGTGACTACAAACTTGCTATGCAATTTCAGAAGGTAGTTCGTGTCTGTTATGCATACAAGATTCATAGTTGTGTGGACTGGAAGACAAAGATGTTCCAGAGATGAAGATAAAGAGCTCGAGACGAGGGGGAGTTTGTTGATACATGTTTTGTACATCTCGGTCTTTATCAGGGTATTAATGTAATAGTTTTGTTTATGTGGGGGTTTAATGTAAATATGCTTATTCGCCTAATTGTAAGGCACATTCGTTACCCTGTAATGAATGTGTCACATTCATATAATGTAAGCACCAATCGTTAACCAAGATTAACGAATGGAACATAACGAATGAAGGCTTTTTGGTATGTAATGTATAACGAATGAGTTATCTCATTCGTTAGTCTTTTAATGTAACGAACGACTCATTCGTTAAGTTTATCTTAACGAATGAGGTCATCCCCTATATATACCCCTATAACTATTCATTAAGGTAACAGTTCGAATATTCCCGTTTTCCCTCTCGTTACTCTGTCCAAATATTCTCTCAATACACACATTACACACACTTTAAAGTAATATAGCTTTATCATATTCATATATGATGAATTCATCGATGTAATCACAAGATCTAGATCCTATTAAGCTCTCTCAGTCAAAAATCCTGTTCATCATTCTAAGACTAAGCACATTGAAATTAGATATCATTTTATTAGGGACTGTAGTGAAAAAGGCTTGATAGATATGAAAAGGGTAGATACATCTAATAATTTGGCTTATCTGTTCACCAAACCTTTAGATAAAACCAGGTTTCATTTTATGTTAAAATGCCTAGATATGATAAATGCTGATGATATCTGATTAATGATGTGTGCTTATGTGAAATGCTGACTGACTATCTGTACTGCTCACTGTGATTGGGCGCATGATTTGTTGCTATATGCTTAACTGACTACTTTGATTGAGTGAATAATGATTGGCAAATTATTTAGGTGAAATATAACATGTATTTGATGTTCATGTCTCTTGTACTTAAATATGGGCATACCTGATATACTGTGTGATCTAAGTATTTCAAGCATGGATCTATGCTTGATATTGTGTTTGTTGCTCCTCGAGCACAAACAATTCTACTTGAACTTTCATGAAGTATTTAGAGCACATGCAATTGTAATGACAGATTCTAAGTCTACTCGATAGGATTCTTATATGCTCGAATGAAAGATTACTCAAGACTGTGTGAGTTTGCTAATTGTGTGAATCTTTAGTGCTGTTTGTAAGTCATCTGTGCTTGAATGACAATTTTTTTAAAAATCAAGTGTAACATGAATTTTTCAAAGAAAGTAAATTTTGAAAACATAAATGGTTTTTGACTAAGCAAACAGTCTTTGGTGAACTCATATGAGAAATGATAAGATTATTCAGTTACAAGCTTTGAAGAAGCTTAAATTGTTTTTCTATATAGAAATAGTATCCAACCTTATAGGAAATGATAGTACATTGTTTAATCTCCTAACACATAGATTATAGGCTTAAAAGGTTTCACTTCAGTCATTGACAGTTTGTATGGTATCTTTTCATGAGTGTAATTGCCTATGTGATACAAATATAATGATCATGCTAAGCCTGATGTGGTGATACATTTGAAGATTAAGGTATGTTCTCTAACACATCTCTCTGGATGATAGGCAGAAAACTAATTATCCAGTCATACACGAGCCTGTTGGTATTTTGGTCACCCAAAAGATATGTTTATTTTCTTGTCTGAGCAGAAATAAAAGGATAACGATACATACTAGCTTAAAAAAATAAAAAAAATAAAAAAAAAACTTTAAGAAAAGTATTACAAATAGAATATATTTTTTGTTATATTCAGACTTAAAGGGGCTCTAAGTAAACTACAAGGGTGGGGCATACAAATAAGTCCTAACCACACTGAATATAAGGCATGTAAGTCCGGATGGCATGTAAGTCCAACGTTCAACTTTAAAGTCTGATTTTTTGAATAATTCTACTCAAAATTCTAAAACTCTTTTGACCAAGGCATCAGGGGGTTGAAGTCAAATTGGGGTTACTTGGAGAAAGCTAAATAAGCTTTGAGAAGAGATTAGGGACACCCTGAAAATTCATAGTGTTAACCATTCTAAGCTTTTGCATTAATTGAACCTTAAGTATATCACAAAAAGCTATGATAATCATGCTAAGTGCCAATACCTAATGTCAACCTGACTTAAATCATAATACGGCCGACCATGAAGTGTTGTGAAAGCTTTTGAACAATATGATCCCATGTTGAGATCTTTCTATAAAATTGTTTTGAAGTGACCTATCAACTGAATGTTGATCTCGTATTCACCTTAAACTTATGCTTGGGTCTAAAATATGTCTTGAATAATGAATCTTAGTGATTTATGCAAAGTTTTTTTGTGTGAACATGTCCAAAGTGTTGGACAAATGTTTCTGTATTTCAAACCAAAATTCTGAAATGGTTAAAGTGTTTTCGAGCATGATACTATGCTTAACACTATTACTGTTACTTGATGTGTTGTAAAACACTCGTATTTTCCGCACCTTTTATCTACGTTTTTGTATTACATTTTATGTGTTTTAACTCGTTTTAGATAGCTTTTACATATTAATCTTTATTTTGTAGGCTATGGGTGAAAGATTGAAGAAAACCGGACTTTTGGAGCAGTTTACGAGCTTTTTACGCATACGTTTTCAAGTAAAACTCAAAGCCCGGCCCGTCTACAACATGAAAAAGCCCAAGCCTCATATTATAACATAACATAAAAAAGAAAAAAAAAACCCTAGGAGCAGCTGGAAGTTCCGATCGGCAGGTAGCAAGGGGAAAAGAAAAGGAAAAAGTTTTGTGGAGCTAGGGTTGGAGCTTATGGTGGCTAGGGAAGGAAGAAGACACAATAATCAAGCCTCGGGATCATTCACCATCAGTTTTTACAGCCAAGGAGCAACCCGGAAACATCCATATCCTTACATCTTTTTCATTGTTCATACACTTTGATTTTCTTGTTTAATTGTTGAATTGTTTTGCAATTGATTGAGAGATTGAATTGTTATTGATTATTGTTGATCATTGGATGATTGTTAAGATGTTTGGTATGAGATTAATGATGTGTTTAATTGTTTGCTGCTGTCCAAAAATGATTCTCGACTAAACTTGTTAGTTCTACCTAGGAATGATGATTCTTGTTAGTGTTTGATAGGTTTTATGGATTGTTTGATTGATAGACTTGAATTGTTATTGTAAAGTTTGATTTAGACACGAAATAGGTTGTGTTTAAGGGCTGGAAATTTTAGTGATTCATTGCATAAACCCCGTGTGTTGATTGATTAGTTTTGTAACGATTGATCGGTGCATTGCTTGATTCTAGACTTTGTGTTTAGGGTTTGTTTGCGGTAGGTACCACCGTAGGGTTTTGTTGCGTGATTATTTGGATTAAGTACAGCAGTTAAACACCTTCTTAGAGATCGAGAGGTGAAAAGAAGTTAGGGTTGTCTCATTGCCTTTACATGCTAGAATAAGGATTGCGCGAGAGCGAGTTCGTTTCTTGTCAGGTTTAGGTGTTTTGAGCGACTAGTTGATCTATTTTGGTTTAAGTTGAATTGTTCCTCTATCCTTGGTTGTGTAGTATTCATTGCCATTAGGGTCGAGTGTTGGTGAGACCGAGAGGTGATCCTTCATTAGAACACGTTAGCAATTGTTTCCCGGTTTGGTCGTTTTAGCCGATTTTGAGTAGTTTAGGCTTATTGAGTGAGACCGAGAGGTGATCCAGTGAGCCCGAGCGATCCTTAGTCGTGTCATCTTTAGGGACCGGTGTCTTGAAGTCATTCAATCCATTAGCTTGTTAGGCCTATAATTTGATTCAGACCTAGGTAGACGTTTTTCTCCATCCTAAGTTAACACAGTTAGTTCCCCGTTAAGTTTTCTATTTTTGGTAAGTTTTGTCAATCAGTTAGGCTAGTTCAGTTAAGTTAAAAGAAATCAAAAATCAATTAAATATTATTCTAAGGTAGGTCTTTTCTAGGGTTATTAATCGTTAGCGTCTTACGTGTCCACGTGTTCGATACTTGGACTTCCTAGGTCTATACTACTTGCGATCGGTACACTTGCCGGTTGTGTGTGGTTTTAGGATTTTCGTTTTAATATTAAAGCTCAGTTGTGAGGGTCATTATTATAGGGTTATTAGACACACATCATTACTCTTCGAGCACACTGAAGTGATGTGAAATTTAATTTAAGTCGTTCGAGCATAGATCATGCCCTTCGAGCACAGAGAAATGTACTCTAAGTTATTCAAGCACAGATTCCATTGCTGAAATAAGTTGCATTACGAGCACATGCTCTGTCATGATAAGTCTTTCTTAAGTGTTTTCGAGCATGCATATACTCTACGAGCATAGGTGTTCACTGAATAGGTGTTAACAGGAAAATCTGTTATGTTCGAGTAGAGTTAAGTTGATGTTTTTGAATGTGTTTCGAGTAGGATTGATTTACTAAATTATTTCTTCTATGTACTTTGAGCACACGGATTGGGAATCATGCTTGAGAATTTGGTTTAAGTACTTTCGAGCATGATACATATCACGAGCACGCTAGTCTGAATTACATTGAATTTGAACACTCTCGAGTATGACCCAATGCTCGAGCATGTGTGATGGTTCCTTTGAATTTTGGCTAAGGCTTCGAGCACGGGTATATTCGAGAACAATATCTCGAGTATACTGTTCTTCGAGCAAATCATAAATAAAAATAACCTTTTTTCAAAGTACGTCGAGCATGAATTGAGATAGGTCTTCGAGTACAGTGGGAGACAGCTGTTTATTTGGCTGTATGCTCGAGCAAGGGAGGTACATTTAATTTGAATTAAATGATAACTGTAGTGCACTAGAAGACAAATCAGAACTGTACTGAGCAAACGTTAGGTATAAAAGGGGGACTTAGAAACTTTTTTATTCATTTCTTTTACCTCTTTCAACCTTATCAGAAAACCCTCTTGCTCGTGTATCCCCTGCTCACTCCAATATCTTATTCTGTGCTCTATACCTTTTCGAACATAGCCATTAGCTCTGTTTCAACCTTGGTAAGATATCGATTATCGTTGTCGTATCCCCAAGTTTCGAAATTAGGGTTTCTATTGAATGTTTACTGATTAATTGCTTGATTTGTGCAGGTTTGCAAACTACTATGGAACAGGTTACTGAAGACGCTATTCTTCTTTAACTACTCTCTGCTATCAATTGTGCATTTATGGGTACTGATTACTTTCTTATTTTGCAAAACTTATGGCAATGAAGTTCGAGTATAGGCACAATATGTGCGCCCTGTTGGAAGTAAATGATGACAACAGAGAGTTGGAGTTAATCAACAATTTCCTTAACAACTCCAACTTGCGAGTGGCATTAACAGAAAGCCCAACCATATACAGGAATCACATCACAGATTTCTGGGGCTCTACTACTTATGTAAATTACATTGATGGGAAGAGAATTGAAGCCTCTGTCCTAAATCAAGATATTGAAGTAACTGAAGCATCAATCAGAGAAGCACTACAATTGAATGACAATCATGAGGTGCTGCCTTTGTATTCGGTCCCAAGACTTATGAGAATATTTCAAGAAACAATGGGATATCAAGGGGTGTGAATGAAGGACAATTTCAGAAGGGAGGCTTTCCTCTAATCTACAGAGTCTTGATACATCATGTTATCCAGTCCCTGTCTCCAAGAAGAGGAACTTCGACTTTGTTGAGCAGGAAGCTTGCTACCATGACCGTAGCCATCTTATATCAGCAACCATTTCTATTTTTCAAGATTTATTTTTAATTGTTTGGTGTCCAATGCTGAAAAGGGGGTAAATCAAAAATTTCTTATGTACCCAAGATTCCTTCAAACACTCATCAATAGGTCTCTGCAGAACCTACCTTGACATGAGCAGTTCTTAGGCTGTAGGACCCGAATATTTGTCAAAGGATCAAGGAGGCGCGAAGCAAATTTAATGACAATGTACAATGGGATATTCTCCCTTGGTTGCTTGTTCCAGAGATATGAGTAATTGATGTACCTATCACACCAGGACACAGTGAAGATGGAAGTGATGGTGGACCTGATAATGATGATGATCAGGGAGATGCAAATGATGGTGCTAATAATGAGCAAATTGTTGAACCAATTGCACATGAGGCACAACATGTTGATGGTTTGGGCAATAATGTTGAAGTAAATGAGCCTGCTCCTGAACCATATGTTCATATGGAGAATCAGGAAAGTGAAGCTGGCCTAGCAGATGAAGCTGTTGAACCTGGTATTGGCCCAAGTGAACTGGCAAGTGGCAATAGAACAATTTGATGATGATGCATTCATTGCCACTGTGGTTTCAACAGTGACTGACACTAAACAACGTATCACACCACCAGACTCACCTGATCCAGTGAAAGACATTCCAGATACTGACTCATTTGGATCTGAACCTGCTCATGACAACATTCCCTCATCTCCTGCCACCACAGAACCAATATACTCAAGTCCTGAACCCATAAATGATACAACATTCCCAACACCACCAATCTCACCCTTCCTTGAACCAACTACTCTCTCACCACCCATATCACCACCTATTCAACCTCTTCACCAAACACATATTTCTACACCACCAACCTCCCTTGTTCATGAACCTACTCAGGATGCACATGTCTCCTTCACCATACCATCCCCTGAACCCTCTTCACCATAACCCTATTCTGAACCAGATTTCAAACCCACCCAAGAAAATCCACCCTCAAGTCCAAATATCTATGACCTCATTTCGGAAAATGCAGAATTGGAGTTCCAGAACATCATCCTAAAGACAAACATGCATTTCTGGAAAGAAAGAATGCGGTCTTGGAGCAAGCTCTGCAGCATGCACTACAAAGAATTCAAACCCTGGAGCAGGCTAAGGTTGAGAAGACCTCAGATGCACCAAAATAGGGGAGAATATCCAACAACAAGTAGATGCTCTTAAATATTTAAATGAACAATACAATGAGGCCAGTGAAAAAGACGCTGAGGTGGGGGTATCCAATGCTCTTGAGATAATTAATGAAGAATATGAAGAAAATGCATTGGATGAGGGGGAGTCAGAGAAGGAAGAAGAAACTCAAGAGCATATTGCAAAGAGAAAACTGAAAGGAAAAAGGATTGCACTCACTGATGAAGATCTACATCCCAAATCTGCACACAAAATGCAGTCTGGATATGAAATGCTTCAAAGGAGATGATGTGGTAGATCCAGACATTGCTGAAGTCGAGTCTGTTAAAACTGTAATCAAATTGATTAATCAAGAAGGTAACAGAGTATTGGTTGAAGAAGAAGAAGAAGAGGAGGAGGTTCCTCAAGAAGTGCTGGAGGCACTAATTGATATGAAAAAGAGAGAAGAAAAGGAAGAGAGACTGAAAAAGCTAGCTGATGAGGCCATAGGGGCTGCTATGGAGTCATTGAAAAAGAAACAATTTGAAGAACAAACTCTAATAGCACAAATAGTAGATGAGCCCGAGCTTGCACAGTCTGAGCCAGAGCCTGAAGATGAAACTGATTTTGGTCTGGGAGTCAGAGAAGAACCAGAAAGGAAAGAAGGATCAAAAATGTCGTGGAACACATATGTGAAATCATTGCCCAACTGGTCATGCTTAGAACTCATTATGATATCTTGTTGAATGCAGATGAGTTTGCACTAGAAACTGTGGCAGCAGCAAGAAGGGCTCAAGCAGCTGAACATGAAGAACAATGGAAGGCTAGCCAGCTGCTATTAACAGATAAACCAGAGCCAAGGATAGATGAAGTGACTGATGATGAGCCTCATGTCAATGAACCCAGAATTACAGAAATATTTGTTGATGAACCTGTAAATGTGAATAAAGAGCCAACAATAACTGAACCAGAGTTTGAAGAGAGGGGGTCTTTGAAAAGAAAAGAAACATCTGAAATTGAGACCCCCAAAGCAAAAAGACAAAAGTCTGTAAAAGTCTATAAAAGAAGGGAAACACAACCAGAGGTTGTTGAAGGGCCAGAGATAACCCAAACTGAAGAACCTATGATCGGAGCCCTTCACAACTTAGATGAACATATGGAGATAGATGAATAAGAAGAAGAACAAACAAAGAAGAATGATGACAAAGAAAAGGAGGATAGAGCCTACCTCATAAGCCTCAAATATGACTTAAAATACCTTCAAAGGATGTCTAAAGAAAATATTACACAAGAGGCTGAAGGCTGGAGGAAGAAAGAATCCCAAAGAGATTTTTTGTTGAAAGCTGGACACAGACCTGCATTTCTGAATCTACAATCATTTGGCACATTCGACCGAATGTACAAAAATGCTCTTGTGGATGATGTTGCAAATTTCGTAGAAAAGGGGAGCAAGAAAAGGGATGAAGGAAAGAAAGTTTTGGAAGAGTCTAAGAGGTAAAAGGGAAGAACTGAAAAGGAAGCCAGAGATGAAAGGATTATGAGTCCTTAAAGAGAAAACACAAAGACATCAAGTTTCTGGAACTACATGGATTTGAGTACAACTCTCTCATTGGATTGACCCTTGAAGAATTAAAGAAGAAAGTGGAAATGGTAAAAGACTCTCATAAAGATCATAAATGCACTGAAGATTGCAAAAGAGAAAATTTGTTAAGAATAAGACTTGAAAAAGAAAGACAAGAAGCAGAAAAGAAGAAAGCTGAAGTTGACAAATGGTTTAATGATCCAGAAAGAGTTAAAATCTTAAAAGACATTTTACTGCAGAAGGGGATGCCGAAGCTGAGTTTGATAGCATGCCTCATGAGCAATTGATTGAGACATACAATAGAGAGCAAAAGCTATTCATGGAAACTCAGAGACAAATGGTGGAAGACAGAAGGAGAAGAGAAGAGGAAGATAGCGCAAGAATGATCAGCATTCTCTGCAGAAAAGGTGCAAATGCTGGAAGATTGATTATGCAAAATGATGAAACCATCAAACAATGGTTTGAAGAGTCAGAGCAGGAGGAAGCAAAGAAAAATCCTCCATTAAGAACAAGTAGAATTATTGTAAGGTCAGAGATTGTGAGGCTTGAACCTTCAAAGAATTTGAACCTGCCCACACATCTTTACTTTGGCAGATGATCAAAGACCTTAAGAGTTGTGACTGAAGATAATGAAGAGAGTTATCTTTAGGGATGACTTGAGGATTTTTTCAAAAGAGCAATTGCAAAGAATGGCCTAGCTAGATCTTCATGATAATCAACAAAGAAATCAGCTTGCTGGTCAACAAAGAAATGATCTCTCAAAGTTTTTAAAAGAACAATCTGAGAAGAGATTCCTATTTCTCAAGCAGAGAAGGAGAGAAGCACACAGTGAGGCTGAAAGAGAGAGGAGAAGAAAAAGAATAAATGAAGTTCACACTTTGGAACTCTCCTTATGGGACTCCAAGAAAAGCAAAACTCATCAGGCAAGCAGCTCCAGTGGAAAAAGGAGAACTTTGAAAGAGTGCTTGGCCATAAGAAAGGAGATGATGGAGCCAAACTCTCTAGTGCAACAAAATGGCAAGATAGCCCATCTCACCTACAACTGAAACAGAGACTCTATGTCACTCAGAAATGCATCAGGAGGAACTATTGCAGTGGTTGAGTATGATAAAGATCTACACTTCATACACATCCAAGACTTACAAGACATTATCAATGCAGAGTTCCCTATTGATTCTGAAGATGGAGTGGAGTTGGAGATGTTAAAACAAAAGGCTTTCTTTGTGAAACTCAAAAAGCAGAAAGCTGCTGAAAGGAGCCTTGGAAGAAGATAGCAGGATGGAGCATACTGACGATCAAACTTTTTCCTGTTTATCTTTGTTTTACTTATAAGTGTATATTTCACTTTGTGTTTTGAATGTTTGAATTTAAATTGTAATGCCTAAATGGCAGAATTCCTTTATGTAATGTAGTGGCATTTGTGCCTAAATCGACTATCTTCGAAATTTGATACATGTGTAACTGTATGCAGGTATGTTTTGGTGCATCTGAGCTTGTTCCAATCTAGGGGAGATTGTTGAGTCGGATATCTATAAACGAAGATTGGAATCTTCTCAACCTCCTCAAGAAATTAGCCAAGTATGGAATACGAGCAAGCCTAGATCATCGAGCATGGTCTACTACCTCGAGCATGGTCTTTCCGCATATTCTTTTAAGTGTTGAAGGCTTCGAGCAAGCTACACTTCTCAGAGAAAGAGTGTTCTTCTATCGAGTATGGATTGCCAATCGAGCAAACAACTTGATCATTCAAGTTTTAGCCAAGTGATCCGAGCGCAGGATGTCTGAGCACATTGGTGATGAGCATGGATGCAATAAGAAGATGTCAGGGAAGTATAGACTTCAAGCATGGTTCTGTTCCGAGCAAGCTTCACATCCGAGCATGCTGAAGATTGCTAAATAAATTCAAGCCAGAATTGAAGACATCAAGAAGAATAGGCTTGCTCGAGGGACAAATTCGAGCAAAGCAAGAATTAGTCAAGAAGGATGAAGCATGCTAGAGATGAATAATTTCTATCAGAAATTATTCTAAGTAAAGTGTGCTCGAAGTCACTCATCGAGTATGCACCGCATAAGTCTGCTCAAGCAAGATAGATATCATGCTCGAGGACTACTACACTTGTATTCTACTTTGTCAATCATTATGTAATAATTAAGGAATTCTAGAAGGAATGTCAGAGCTATAAATAGAGTCCTAGGTTTCCATTTTAGGTGAGCGGATAAGAACGGATTACGGAGAGAAAAACATTAAAAACGAATAGTCCCTCTGTCTCTTCGTACACCCGCCGCCAGCGTCACGAACCCTAGACATTCCTTTCGCTGTTTCATTGAATGATGTATTAAATCCAATGAATCTTTGACTTTGATTCTATTTACTGATTATCTATTATTTTCGTGTCCATTGTCACATACCGTCGTTCCCATCCGTTGAATATTCTAATTCCGCCGGAATATTCAATAGGCCTTTGGGTTATTAGATCTGTGTGTTCTTGTCAACCTACTAAAGGTTTGCACCAGATTTACGGTCTTGACATATTTCATTTCCAAATTTACCCTCAAGATGCCACAACCGCGATGTCTTCAACCCACCTTCCATCATCTCTCCCATATCGCACAGCGCTAACCTGCCACCGGAATTCTCTGACCATCATATCGCCTACCTGAAATCATCTTCTATAAGTTATATCATCGTCTCCGACTAACCGCCTTCCATTTGTTCTTTCCAACGCCCTTTTAGTTCTCCTTAACCCAGGTATATTCCTTAATTTTATTTCCCACACTTTGTTTTGATTTTACATTTTATTCGTTTAAGGTTGTGGTAATCAATTATGAAGAACTAGTAAGAAAACCCGCGCGTTGCAGCGGATAAACTCGATTTTGAATAAAATTTATATAATAACGTAGATAAAATAAGAAAGTAGTAACGGGATTGATAGTATATTTGTAATTCTTAAAAGAGATAATTGTAAATCATAATTGTCATCGTTTTTATATAAAAAAAACTGAAACCGTTAAGTAGTTTTAGTAGCTTGTAAATGTCTTCTCCGAGTATCATCCTCTAATGTTTGTACCTATAACATGTATATAAAATAAAGTCAACTAAACAAGTAGTTGGTGAAAATCACATAAGTTTAAATATATGCGTAAAGAAAATCATACAATTCTATGAACAAGTGTAAAACGCAAGTAAGGTTCTTTCCAGTTGGTAACAGCCAACGTACTCAGATAATTGCATGCAAGGTCCTTTCCAGTTGGTACACAACCAACGTACTCGGATCGGGGGTCCCTTTTCCACTCATAACACGACAGTCCTGAGTGCAAAGGAGGGCGTATGATCATACTTATCGAAATCACCACTTGAAATTGAAGTTGAAGCAAGTAAGCAAGTAAACGCACAAGTACATAATACGAATTGTAGTTTGGAAATGAATAACTAAGTAAATGTTTTGAATAGGATATACATGCTACCCCCAAAATGTAACACGTTTAAAAGGGGGTGTGAGAAACTCACCTCGAAATCGAAGATAAACTTGAAATATAAACCGAGAGCGCGTCAAAGAACCCTAAACGATTGAACTTCATGAACTATAATTAAAAGCAAAATCTAACTAATGGGATTACAAAATTTAAATTAATTTGATTAATGGGATATTGCATTATTTTTATGACATTTTAATATAATATTGTTTTTAAGTGTTAACGGAGTTTTAACGATTTTATATTATTTTAATATTATTTAATTATAACTTAATACTAACATGAGAATTATAACGTTTACGAAACATCGATTTTAACGGAAATTTTATCTTGAAAACGGTTACGTTAGTGTATAAAATTAACGAAACGAATAAATAATATAATATTAATCGGGTTTTAAGAAACTTAACGAATGTGGAAAAAAAAAGTTGGTTTTTGAATGAAAATTAGTAAAATTAATTTGAGAATTATATTATCTATGGACATGGATTTTATCGGTCTATGATTTCTCACGAAATATGATTATTTAACATATTTTAGACATTAACGAAAAGAAATTAAACGCTATAATATTATCGGCTTGTCGCGAAACGGAAACGAATATTTAATTTTTAAATGAAAAATGATAAATTTTAGTTTATAATTAATTTTATTTAATTTAAAATAATTTTATTTGATATGTAATAGTTTTTAATTATTTTAATTATTTATATAGTATATTTAGGAAGTTTTGTGTCACAAAAGATTTTTTGGAATATTTTATTTGTTTTTAGGTAAATTATTTTGATCTATATATAAACAATTGTAATGCCTTGGTATGTTTGTTGTTGGCAATTTGTTAGTGCTTTGGAAAACATTGTAGAAAGGTGGAGAAAAGTGTACAAGTTCAAGACACAATTAAAGGCTAATTCTTAATGCTTAATTTTTTTTGCTAGGTGGATTTTAATGATTATTTTTTTTTTTTTTTTGTTACATGGAGAATTCCAATTGATATTTTGGATTTCTTTTTTGTTTTTTTAATTGTTTTAATTTAGTATTTTTTAAATCTGTTAATTTGTTGAAATTATTATCCATATTTATTTATGAAACCGTAACAAACCTATCTGATACCTATCAAATTCGAGTCAATTTGTTGTCACAACGTCCAAATTTTGTTGTTTAAATAAACGTCATTTTAAACATGTTATATTTTGTACCGTAAGCTATACGATATGGAGTGCCATTATTATACCAAATTCACGTCGGTTTGCCACCTCAATGCGTGTATTAGCAACGATCGGGATCGACAACTGTCGGGTTTCACCAACGCTCGAGTTTTAACGACCGACGCCACCCATTGGTCGATCTCAATTTTTATAACCTTTTTTGTTTTATATTTGGTATTAGTTCTAATACAATAACACACGTAACCGAAATAGACCAAATTTGTGTAGACTTATTGCCTCAATGTTTGGATATAACCACCACTTGGCTCTACCAATTCGCCCCGGTGCAACGCACCGGACTAAAATACTAGTTGTTTTATAATATTAATGAAATGGGTGTAAAAAAATAACAAAAATCCAGTCCTGACCCGGGTTCAAACCCGAGTCTCCATACCCTCACTTCAGTGTTTTAACCACCAGAAAAACAAAAACAACATAAACAGAAATTTGTAACTTATCACACATGTTCATCTTCTTTAATATTCAACCCTAGATTTCCAATTCGATCACATTGTTCCATGTTTGCTAAGATTATGTTAGGGTTTTGTTTAGTGGCTTAAAATTGTCACACCCCAACCTACGCGGAATATGCCGGGGTGCGACATAATTGTATCATAGCTCAAAAGACACTAAAGTAAACACACGTGTCAATATCTAAATTATTTATTTGATATAATTCAAGTACGCAAAAACACAAACATTGTCTCGAAATAAATAAACATTACTACTTATATAATTAAGAACAAAATCCGTCTTTATTAATCATGCAACCTAAAGTCCAATCTACTCTTTAATCTCTTGTTTCATCCAATATAGCTACCTGCGCCATGCGTGAAAATATATAGTTTGTCAACATAAAGTTGAGCAAGTAATCACAGTTTTTGAATACATATGATATTGAAAATGACAATTCCTTGAAATAAATATGAACTACTACAACTAGCATAACAATAATATAAAATTGTCTTTTCACTCGAATCACATAGATAATGAGCTACTCCGACGGCGTATGATCATACTAATGAGTATGAGATACCAACAACCATAACTCAAAAATAAACATATAGTCACATTCACATGTGTAACTAATTGAGAAATGTCATATAAACGCAAATAATGGAATCATAGTGTGAAATAAAATTGAGATGTGAACGCATAACGCCCCAAAAATGTAAAACGGTAAAAAAGAGGGATGTAAATTACTTACCTTATCGAATAGATTAACGAAGATGAAACAGTGAGTAAGAGTTAATATGGGCTTTGTCACGCTCCTCGGGAAACGTCAACAAAGGTCCTATTTGTTAACAATAATATTAATAAACGAATAAAATTAATGAGACAAAAAGATTTGAGATTTGATGTGTTCTTATTGGTTTGATCATCGTTATTGTGGTTGATAACCGGTTTGAAAGATTTAAAGTTATTTAGGGTTTAATTTCATTATTATAATCATTATTTAATATTATTATTATTACTATTATTATTATGTTAGATTTACACATTAAATATATTTAACGATTACTATAATCAATTTGTATTTACGCTATATTAATTATTGATAAATAAGTAACTATTATATATAATAATAATATCGTTAAACACAATAGTGAGTGATATATATATATATATATATATATATATATATATATATATATATATGTATTAGTGAGAAAGTTAAACACAAATTTACTTCGAACGTTAATAGGTTATTAGTTTGGTTCATTTTAATACATGACGAATATATATATATATATATAGATATATATATATATATATAATATATATATATATATATGCGTATATGTATATGTATATTTGTATATATAATATATAGGCATCGAGGAAAGTTTAAAAGTCCGGAAATTAATATCTCGGGGTTTGGTTTATTAAAAATAATATTCCTTAAGTATTATATTATTATTAAAATGATAAAAAGATCAACGAACTAAAAATTAAGCAAAACCAAGCCTAGGGGGTCGAACTTGCGCACCAGGCCGGTTCCCATCTTAGCCAGCGCTTAAACATGTTTAAGAAATAAATTCGATAATTTAAATATGAAAACCAGTTCTTATCATTCCCCAAATCAAACCCTAGAATTTGAATTAGCTTAATTAATCCATGTTCGTTAAAATTGATTTAGGGTTTTTGATTGTTGCTTAGAAACGACTTAAAACCAATTACCAAAATCGCAAATGAATTAAAGGTGCATGGGTTCTAGGTCTCATGGCTTCAAAACAAGAACTAATCTTGATCTTACACTACGGTTGGAGTGCAATTGGCGTATGGTTTAGGGTGGCGTTGGTGTGAGGATGATGTGGGTGCGTTTAATTGTATATTAAATATAGAGTAAAGAGGTCGGTGGTAGCCGCAGTTCGTTTTTGGTAAATTAGTTGTCAATTACTCATAGTTTTCCATGTTTAATTTCTCGGTTAAACGCGCTTTATGCTGGCAATTGATTTGGTAAGATCAATTACATGATTTTGGCCGAGAATTTTGGTTCAACAAAGCTGGGGGAGGGGTATACCGACGTTGGTGAAGGAGGAGTCGGAGGAAAGTTGATTTTTGTATAATAATTGCTAAATGGTCCTTGCTCTTTGTATGGTTATGCAATAAAAAGCAAAACATAGTTAAGGGGGGTGATTATTGTACATTGTTGATAGTTATATGCTTTTAATAAGATAAACGATACCGACAATGGGAAGTGAAATCAATTACAGAAAGGATTAATAAATTATTGATTTTATCAAATAACATTAGTCTGGATAACAATAAAAGTTTTAAATGGGCCGGGTTTTTTCAGGTCCAAAAATTGACGAATGTTACAAAAATGATTCAGAAACATGTAAAACTTACCTGAAAAGGTTGTTAATTGATAGTGAGCGACGAGTTGGCCGGATTTATACTTGGACGAACGATTACGAGGTTACAGAGAGAGAATTAGATTAAATTGAAGATTGGGACGAGTTTAGATGTTTGTTTACATCCTATTTATAGTTTTAATTGAAGCGATTAGCGTTTAGTGGTCGTTATTAGGCTTTAAATAATTTTGGAGGGTTTCACGGACGTTTTAGAATCAGTTGCTCGTTATTAGACTTTTATAACGCATTGTGAATGATGATTACAAGTCGTCGTTATGGTCAAACGATTTACAAGCTTTTAATTGTGTTGAAACGTATGTTCAAGGGGTTAATATGGTTGCCAAAAATTTCGCGGGCTCGCCGGATCTGTTACGTCGAAAAAACGGCCAGCGGGGAACCAAGGTTGGGGGGTTTCTTATATTTTATTAATATAATTTAAACAAATTTACACATATGGTCCTTCTAGTTTCAATATCCTTTTAAAAGCAAAATGAATATAATATTTACCATTAAAACCTTATACTTTGAAATGTGATCTAAATGAAATAGATTTTATAACTTGGATATTTTTTGAATTATACTCGAATAGTTTGGAAATTGTTTAAACCGAAAACTTTAAATCCCAGAATTTCGTTATTTGATCGAAAATAATAGAAAATGAACGAACGATGAACTTAAATCCTCATGAATATTATATTAACAATTAACATCAAACACGAATATAATGAAACGACGAAACGGGTCGGTTTAACGAATACGAATTCAAATAAACATTAACGAACATTACATAAAACGAAACTTGAGAATATTATAACATTTATTTATTTATTTATTTATAAACAAACCGTAAATTTGAAAAAGGTTGGGTTTTTTTTCGGGTTTTAAAAGTAATGAATGTTACAAGGAGAAAAGCAAAAAAATCAAAAAATATTTTTTTTAAAAAAATAAAAATAATTCTTTATTAGTTCTCTTTTTAAGAGTTCTCTCTAGATTCTACCCCTATATATATATATATATATAAGGGTGGGATCTAGAGAGAACTCCTCTTAAAGAGAGAACTAGAGAACCAACAAAAAATATTTTTAACTTTTTTTTAAAAATATTTTGCGATTTTTTTTCTTTCCTCCTTCTAATAAGATGATATTGTTCCTTAAAAAAAATAAAATAAAATAAAATAAACCGTTGATGTAATACATATGTGCACTAATGTGTATTACATATATACAACAGTTTTTATTGCATATAATACAACACAATTGCATTATACAATACACACTATTGAATATATGCAAATACAACATTAATAATTGTACTTAAAACACACTATCACATATACATAATACAACACTAATGCACATATGCACTATATTGCTTTTTTTGTATTTTTGGATATAATATAACACTATTGCACTAATAAATACAAAAAATTACATATATGTTATTCAACACTATTGCACATATCAAAATACACACTAGTGCACATATGCAATAAAAAAAGTCGATGTATTGCATATGTGCACTACAACGAGTTTTTTTATTATTATTTTTTGATTTTTTTGTCTTTTTTTATTTTTTTCGTGTGGATTGTAACAAAATATAAGAATAATGGAAAAAATAAAAATTTAAAAATATTTTTTTTAATTAAATTAAAAATATTTCTTTATTAGTTCTCTAGTTCTCTCTTTAAGAAGGAGTTCTCTCTTAATCCTCTCCCTATATATATATATATATAGGAGTGAGTTAACGTACAATAATTTTCTTAGCATACATTAGGTGTGCGAATACGTTCAAGGATAAAAAAACAAAAAACGTTCAAGTCAAATTCCAAACCTAAAACGTTCAAGCTAAAAACTTAAAGCGTTCAAGGTTAAAACCTCAAACGTTCAAGCATCAAAACAAATACTTTCAAGGTTAAAATCCTATTATGCTCATATCAAAAATTGATTCGATTGAAGATCCAGATGTTTTTGTTTGGATGAATTAATAATTAATTGAATCAATTTCATAACCTACCTTCCTTAGGTCTTCGTTATAGAGCCATCAAACGACCTCTAACCACCCGCCCGAACTACAAAAACCAAACAAACAATAAAAGCGAAGTTGAAAAGAGAGGAATTAGGTTCTAAATTTAAATGATCTAAATTTCTTTGGAAGACAAATAAGTATTTTTATTACTAGATGTTCCATTAGTAGCATTCCTTTGTCATTTTGATTTTTTTTATTTTACTTGTGTTTAGTCTTTCCCAGTTATAAATCATATAGAAATTTTTGTAATGGATTTTTTTGATTGGTTCATCAATAGTGTTCGGTTAGAATTTCTTTTGGACTCTGTACCATTCATTATACTATTATTAGTGAGCAATTATGGAATAATTCTATCATAGAAATTAGGGACATAATTCATATGGATATAGTAAGTCTCGCTTGGGCTGCTTTAATTGTACGACTCCTTGTTCAATTCTTTTGAAGTTATTGTGTAAGGCCCCGAACCCGGTAGCCCTACTTTAGCGTCGGATTTACTCATAAACACAGTCCTTCAAATCAGAGTTTATTAAAACTTTTCGCGGAATATAAAACATCAATCATTTGTTACAAAACATTAAATCTTTTCTTTGATACCATAACACCAAACTTTATATCCAAAACATTTTTACTTCTTTCTTCAGATGCCAGCCGTTCAATCCATGCCATGCGTCATCCTCTCGCTAGCTCTGTAATCGGCTCACCTGCGTGCATACTAAAAGTCAGCTACGCTGAGTGAGTTCTAGTTAATCAGGCAACATACAATCCATTCCCATATATTACTTCCCGTATCCGAAGACACATATTACTACCTTAACCTTGTATAAATATCCATAGGAAGATCGTCACGTAATATCTATTAAAAGAATCATTACCATTACCATACCATATATAATTTCCATAGGAGGAACACTATACTATCCATAGAAGGAACACTTTACTATCCATAAAAGGAACACTATACCTTCCATAAAAGGAACACTATACTTTCCATAAAAGGAACACTATACCTTCCATAAAAGGAACACTATACCTTCCATAAAAGGAACACTATACTTTCCATAGAAGGAACTCTATACTTTATTATTTAATATCCATGTAAGGAGCTAGTCACTTCCCTCGACGATACGTGCAATATCCGAAGATCGTTCACGTACCGGCAAGCAATCATTCATCTATTTCACATTATCCATATAAGGCATACACATAAAATTTATATCCTTTCGTTCATACTTTCTTACTTTCTTTAGTATTATCTTACTTTCATATCTTACGTTATAAAGAGCATTACGCCCTACATTCCTCGAGTATTACTAGGGCTCGGTACCCTCTTCGTAACCATACAACCATACGTTATCATTTCTTTCTTCTATTATCTCTATCATGTTCATACACATAAACATACATGATATACTTACCTTATTTTTAGCGCTGCAACCTGACAGTGCGTGCGATATCCGAAGATCGTTCACGTACCATCAAGCAATCATTCATATATTTCACATTATCCATATAAGGCATACACTTATCTCTTAGGATAAGTGTATTGACAAACATATTAAGTATGCACACAGCCCCGAAAACATAACACATAAATGGGGCTAGAAACTCACCTGAACACGGTTACGTTCACCGTTAATCATAATCCCTTTCTTCAGTTGTGCACGGCTGACTGTATAACAAGTATACGTATCAATTAACTATCACTTCTCATAATGTATTTCTATCTTTATATGACCCACAACGAACGGGGGTCCGGGGGCAGCGCCCCTGGCAGCGGGGTCTAGGGGCGGCAGCCCCTAGCAGGGTCCAAGGGGCAGAGCCCCTGGCTGGGGTCGAGCTGCCAGGTCAGCTTGGAAAAATTTTATTTCCATTAACTGTCTTAACACATTTTTCATTAGGTTTTTAATTTATTTTCTAGTCGAACTTGGCTTTAGGCGAAGTTAAACCTCAGGCGAACTTGGCTTTAGGCGAAGTTAAACCTCAGGCGAACTTGGCTTTAGGCGAAGTTAAACCTCAGGCGAACTTGGCTTTAGGCGAAGTTAAACCTCAGGCGAACTTATCATCAGGCGAACTTAGCTTGCAGGCGAAGTTCATCTGGCGAACTTAGCTTGCAGGCGAAGTTCATTGCTTGAAGGCGAAGTTGCCCAGATGAAGGCGAAGTTGCCCAGATGTCCGCTGTTTCGGTTTCTGATCAACATTTCGGGCGATTTTAACACCCTTGTTAAGGTTCAATACCACCCACTACACTTCCCGACCATTTTCGGTCGTTTATACACTAAAAGCTCGGATCTTTAAACTTCCAAGATCAAGAATCATACCTTTTGAGCTTGTTTGGATCTCGTTTATCTTGGTATCACCACTAATCTTTCTCTCTTACCCGGACCTCGCTCGATCCTTCCTTCTTTCTCGGCCCGGCCGGCGGCGGTGGTGGGTGTGCTTGGTGTGTGTGTATGTGTGTGTTTAGGAAGTTTGGTGAAAATGAAGATATTTTGGGATTTTGGGGGTATTTATATCCCTGAAATCCCATTCTCATTTAACCCATCTCAATTAATCCAAATCCAAAACCAACGTCCATTACCCGACACTAGCCCGACCCATACCAACTCCTACTCTTTTATTTATTTCCTGATAACCCGAGTAAACTTTCCCTCTATTATTAAGTAATATAATTAATATTATCTTGAAATTTTGGGATGTTACATATTGGATCCTTTTCTGCGTTCGACAATCCCCTCCCTTCTTCCATTTCGACCCGAAGAGTAATTAGGACCAATTTAGTCATGTTAAATTGACCGATTTCAAAAGTTTAATTGATCAATTTCTAAAACAAACCTATGAAACAAGGGGAACGAAGTTCTTATTTTTCCGGCGAGTTGCCGGACACTAGTTTTCGACGCCGGTGATGGTGACAGATGAGTGTTGATGCCGGCGAGTAGTGGACCGGTGGTGGCGGAGATGGCTTGAGGGAGAGCGATGGGGGCAGAGGAGTGTATTTGTGATTTAGGGTTTTTGAAATCAACGGTGTATTTTGGTCGTGTACGTAATTTATGATAAGGAATTATTGTATTGGATATTTTACTTTTATATATATATGTGTGTGTGTGTGTGTGTGAGAGAGAGAGAGAGAGAGAGAAAGAGAGAGAGAGAGAGAGAGAGAGAGGAAGATGCATGTAAGAAGCCACGTAGGATTCAACGATTATTTTTCTCCACGTCAGTAGTCATGTCATCAAAAACTAATGGAATCTAACCCCGTCAGTCAAAAACTCGTTGTCGTCCAATAGGTCGAAACATGTGACTGTTGTGGTACATTTTTAAAGTTTGGCTTGGCGCCGGCTAATGAGGCGAAGTTCGAATTATTAAAATCTAGTATCCCAAAAAAATATTTGGACAAAAATGACAAAACTAAGCAAATCACATATACGAAAATGACAATTAACTTTTGCAAAAATTACTTTAACTCTTAAAAAATGTAATATTATCTAATTAGTATAACTGAAAACTTTTGTGCCCCAAAGTATGCTACCTCTATTTTTGTATATATTGTAATGGTTTTGATACTTAACAGATACATTGATGTTGGCCGGATGGTTTAGTTGATAAGTGTAAATGCTTGTACCTGTTTTGAACCCGGATTCGAATCTCTGATGCGCCAAATGTTTGTTTAACTTTTTTAAGTGTGTTATTTTTATCTTTTTGTGTATGTTAGAATGGTTTGTCTTTTAACACATTAACTTTGGTGTGGACCGGATAGTTGTGTTGTTAAGTAAAACCGACCGAATTTGCATACAATCACCACATTTTCTTTTAGTAACGGTATAGTAACGAAAACTGACTGAATATCAATTTTGTTTTTATTTTTGTTATTTTTAGTTCCGGAACCGTAATGAACGTGACGAAGACCGATCAAATTTGTGTAGACTCATTGCCTCAACGCCCTAAATCAACAACGCTCGGGTTTTACTAACGCCGAGCTTTACTGACCGACACCATCCTATAGGTCCACCTTAGTTTTTATATTGTTTTTGTTTTATCTTTTTGTTTTAGTTACGATACCATAACGACCGAAATCATGTCAATTTACCTACTCAACGCCAAGACCTACAATGCTTGGGTTTTATCAACGTCAAAGTTTACCGACTTGTCCGATGCAACGCCAGATATAACACTTTTTTGAAACATTTATAACCATTTATGGCATTGATGGACGATCCAAACAATAACTATACCAAAGACCCCCATCATATTCTGGGCCACATACAAAGTCAGACAATCAGCACCCCACACGACCTCACCGGCACCCATCCAGCCGGCGATCAAATTAACTCCGACCCACTTCTTTCACGACAACGACACTTCGTTAAATGCCATTTAACCACTTCCCAAAACCTTCATAATAATAATAATAACAAGATTCCGAATGGAAGTGAAGAACATAGTAGTGGTCGTAGAAGATGTTGAAGTAGCACGAACCGCCATGCTGTGGGCCCTCCACAACGTCCTGCGGTACGGTGACATAGTCACACTCCTTCATGTTTTTCCGGCGAGTAATTCCGGCAAGACGCGTAACCGGAAGAAGACCCGGCTGCTCCGGTTGAATGGATTTCAGTTGGCGCTTTCGTTTAAGGATATCTGCGTTCGAAATTTCCCTAACGTAAGTAACTATTTGTTGATGATCTGGTTGGCTGATTCATGATATGTTTATGTTTACGTACCAGACGAAGATCGAGATCGTTGTTACGGAAGGTGATGAAGAAGGTGGACGGATCACGGATTTGGTCCGGCAGATTGGGGCTTCGACTCTCGTCGTCGGATTACATGATCGAAGCTTTCTCTACAGGTAAATTTTTTCATCATCTTTAAACTTGTCAGTTTTCGGATCATAAAACGTTTGATCACGAGTTAATTAAAACCTGATTTCCACGGTGGTGATCCGGTGACGTCGTGGTTGGGTCAGCGTCGTTAATCTCTTTTTCATTGATAGGCTTGAGCTTGGTCCGTTTAAGGTTTTGACTTCCAAGACCTCTAGCTTAGCTCATGAGTCGTTTTTCATGATCTCGGCTCGGGCTCTGGCTCAACTCTTTTATTATTTATTAATTAATTTATAAACAATTTTAATTACTTATATATTTTTTGAAAGCTGCAGCCGAGTCTATACTTGACTCGAGCTCGTGTCCAGTACCCTAAATGAGCCTTTGACTCGAGCTCGACTGTGTAGTGTGAATTAATACATAGAATTTCAAAGAGTTAAACTAGAATTTTCAAAAGGCTCGTTAATGGAAACGAACTTTCAATACAAGGTTTGAGCTCGGACTTGAAGCTCGATAACTAAACAATTTTTATTTAAAGCTTAGGTTAGACTCGACCTTGATAAAACTCAACTGGTGCCTAGCTTTTTATTTATCCGATCTTGAATAATTCGAGAGCAGCTTCACTCGCGTCCCTAATCATTGACTATGAGTCTTCTATTTCCAATATTTTATTCAAATGGTGAAATTAAATTAATAGATAGATGGTCAATAGGGACAAATTGGGGTTTCTTTTAGCAAAATAAGAACAAAAGGTGAAAGTTAACAAAGATTGATTGAATATACATCAAATCATGTGATTGTTTACACATGAATGATTAAAATATGATTAATTAAAGTTTAATAAATCAATTATGATTTTAATCATGGAAGTGCGTGTGCAAAAAACAAACAAGAAGAAAATGTTAAGGTTATGGGGTCTTGCAGAGTGGTGGTAGACAGTACACATGTGTAATGTAAACATTCAATGGGTGAAAGGATCTTTTGTCACTTATTTCATTTAATAATACAGATGATTATTATGAGTACACATTCACCATATTTGAATGTGTATGAATTCATCTTTTTGTAATCATTGAATGTACATTTTGACAACATGCTCGTAAATTAGTGTGTTGTCATGAAAAACTCTACTACGGGACTAAAAGATAAAATCAAATTTGTCATGTAAAGGTAGTATGAGTTTTTGTTAACCAAAAGTCGTACCGATTATGATAATAGACACTAGTGCAACACTGCTAGTGTAACAAGATTGAAAGATATTGAAACCGACACTAAAAAAGTGAATACTGCTACTGATGTTTGGCTAGTGTAAAACAGTATAGTATTTGGTAAAAATATGAATCCCTAGTTTACGATATTAAAAAAATACTTTAATTTAGAATTTAACTCTTTTTTCAATAAAATGTTTATTGAAATATTGACGAAAGAAAAATTACACCATTTAGATTTTTTTATAAAAGACTAAACAAATGTAAGTTGATAAAAATATTGAAAAATTTTATAAATAGTTAAATAAACAACTAAATAGTAAAAAGAAATTGATCATGAGGAAGAAAAAAATTGGTGTTGTCGCTTTTTAGTCATGACCGTTTAATTGTATCAATATATATATATAATTAAAAATAATTAAAAATTTTATGTGTGTCCATGAATCATCCGTCAAGATTAGTTTTTATAATAATTTTATAATTTACTTTAATTTTTATGATTATTTAATATTTTACTGGCTTTGGATAAGTTGATGGGATTTAGTCAATAACATATACATTTCAAACCTATGGAAATTTTATAATTAATATATCCGAATACCGATTCTAAATGTTTTGATTCTTATGCATATTCGTTCTAAATGTAGTTTTCCTAATGCATTTTGTTTTTGTTGTATATATTTTGCACATATAAAGTGAATGAACATGGTTTGGTATGAAACTATGAATGAGAACCAAAGTTTTGACCAATTAAGTGGTCCCATTTGATTACATCATAAGTTGGTGATGTAGACCCCAAACTGTTCACCATAGATAAACCAGTTTTTATTTTTTAACTTTTTTATTGCATACTAAAAAAGTACAATTTTTGTGCTAAGAATCTTCAACTAATTTAGTTCTGTTGTTATAAAATAGGTTAGCTGTGGCCCACAAGAACATTGCTACCAACTTTAATTGCAAAGTTCTTGCCATTAAGCAACCTAATTCACCATTACCAAGCAGTGGGCCCACATTGTCAGAGAGCTGCTCAACTAGCATGGACTTTTCTCAAATTGATATTTCAGCATTGAGGTGCGATTCTTGCAAACGTTTTTGGTATATGATTATATAATGTATAATATATGATCAATTGGTTTTATACTTTTGAGTTTTGATAAATATAGTTGATAGTGAATCAAGTCCGTATATTAATGATTTTGGTTGATGCTAATATTAAGAATAGAAAATCAACTTTTAGAGGTGTCAAAATATGAAAAAATAAATTACTTTTCACTAAGTTGATGAAATATATGTTACTCTGTTAAACCATTTTATTGGTAACCCGATGTTTTTTAAGTTGTTATATAGATTTAAAAGAAAATATAAGATCGATGTAGTTACACAACCTTTTACAAACTAGTTAGGTGTCACAACCAATGTTGTTGAGACCGGATCGGCCGGTCAAAGCAGTCCGACCGGGATTTGGTCTACTGACCGGCCGGTTTTATGCAGTTTGCTCGGTTTTTATAGAACCGGCAGGTTCGAACCGGTCAGATTGGTCTGTTTGGAAAACCGGACCGGTTGAACTAGTTTTATTATAAAAAAATAAACTTTTTGAAAAATTTTATTTTCAACCACAATGTTATTTTTAGATGAAAGTTGTTCGGACCGGTCGGACCGGTAGAACCGATGAACCGGTTACTCGTCCAGTTCGCTGTCCGATCCAGTTATAAAAACATTGGTCACAAGCTAGATTGCAACCTCATTTTTTTACTAGCAATTTATGTAACATATAATTTGATTATTGTTTAATAATTTTTAATATTTAACATTTTCAAAAAATTTTAAGAATACAGTATACTGTTTAGGCTTCTTTTAGAATATTCCGATATAAATTCTATAAAAAGTGGAACTTAAAAAAATGTATTTTTTTAATATGGTTTTGATATAATGTTATTGGTTCGTAAACTTGTTATTTCTAATAGGAATATTGGTTTCATATAATCCCAACTATGGTCCATTGGCAAATATAATGACCAACTATTGAAATGGCAAAATATAATTCCAACTACACATGTGGCTAGAAAATTAACGGGAAGTTAAACTTCCGTTAGTTTTTGTGACGTGGCCGCTGACGTGTTTCTTAACCCGCTGACACGGCTGCTGACGAGAATGGTAACGAGGCTATTAATTATATAAAAAAAATCTTAAAACCACCATCACCATACATCATCATCATCCTCTGTTTTTTTTTTATATCACCATCACCATCACCATCACCATCACCTGCCTTCTTTTCTCTGCTCATTCTCCTGACGACGATTACTTCCGATCCTCATTCTCTAACTCTCCAGTAGCATCACTAGCTTCTAACGCCGATGGTAACAGCGACGGTGATGGTGCTCGGAGTAACCACAAGATGGTGTTCGGAGTAACCACGGTGGAGGGTGGAGGTGGGGTAAAGTAGCTGATGATGATGGTGGCCGGAGATGTTGAGGCGGTGGCCGAAGAGATGTTGAGGTGGTGGCCGGTGCAGAAGCAAAGATAACACGTTGTTGTTCTTGAGCATCACCCTCATCTTTAAACCCTAGAAAATCAGCCTCAAACTCATCATCAAGATCCAAAAGCCTCAGATCGGATATGGTTCTTCAAAAAATCAGGTTTCCCGAGAAGGTCAGCGGCGGTCAAACGGCGAGTCTTGCTTGCCGTAGGACCTATGAGATCGGAGATGATCGCACCACCACGCATAGCTCAAAGTTGTTAATTTCTGTAATTGATTGATTGATTGTTGGTGTTGTGCTCTAGGGTTAGGGTTTTATAATTTGGGGAAAGATTTTGGTTTTAGAGTGTGTACAGGTCTACAGGAAAGAGTGTGAGATGATGTTATTATTATTAATATTATTATTATTTATTTTTTTTTAAATTAATGACAACTCATTGTCCAAGTTAGCGGGTTAATGACAACTCATCATCCCAGCCAGCGGTTTAATGACAACTCATCGTCCCTGTCAGCTGGTTAAGAGACACGTCAGCGGTCACGTCACAAAAACTAACGGAAGGTTAACTTCCCGTGAATTTTCCATCCACATGTGTAGTTGGGATTATATTTTGTCATTTCGATAGTTGGTCCTTATATTTGCCAATGGGCCATAGTTTGGATTATATGAGGCCAATATTCCTTTCTAATATGATGTAGTGGTAGGAAATATGGGTTTCTTAATTAGAAGAGATAGAGTAATTTTTAATTGGAAGATTGGTTTGATTAGGTTGTAAATAAAGATAGATTTAACACCTTTTTGTAAAGGGTGTAAACAAGCAAAGCTCAAGCTTACTTAAGCTATAACTTAGGTCATTTCATTTCGAGCTCAATGTCTTAAACTTGAGTTTAGTTATGAGCAAATTTTTATAATCAAGCCCAGCTCCCTACTCGAGCTTGACTTGTAATTATTTATATAACTATAACGTGAAAAAATGATTTTGGAGTTTAGATCAACAATTCAGTTGATTGTATAAAGGAAGAATGTTATTACTTCACCATTTTTCAAGCGTAAAGTTACCCGAACGAGAAATTTGGTATAGTCTATTATTAAATTATTATTGACTGTTTTTAAGTTCTCCTATTTTTTTTTAAGTACATTGCTCTTTATATGGCTTTATTAAAAAAAATAATAATAAAAATAAAAAAAAAAATAAAATAAACCAAAATCATTAATATAAGGACTAGATACACTATCAACTCTTTAATTGACTTTAGTATTTCTATTCTTTGTATTTTCTAAAATATGTGATGCGTATAATTGTGTGTAGGGGTGTTAGTTGGGTTGTATTTTCGGGTTCCTTGGGTTGGGTTTCTCATGTTTGAGAATTTTTTTCAAGTACTCATACCTGACCCTAATCTTCCCCGGGTTATTTAGGATCGGGTCATTAGAGTTCAGGTTTTATGACTATGGGCTAATCGGGTTTTGAGTATTTGACATAAAAAAACTAAATATATATGCTAAAATTCAAGCATATATATCATCTTCAAAGTTTAACTTACATAAGCAAATAATAAACCACATAATCCAATCGAAACTGAAGAACGGTTCGATTGATTGAATGAATAACCGGTCAACTGATGAACTAAGTCCGAAAAACCAATTGATTGATTGAATAAATAGTCATATATAATCTCTAGAATTATTTAATGTTGGAATAATAATTGATAGATCAGAACGGAATAGGCGACTTAAAAAAGAAATTTGGTACGTAACGATATTCATTTAATAGACTAAGGCAGTAGATATAATAATTGAATAGGATACTTAGTAAAACAGGTTATTCGGCTTTTTCGGGTTTACCCGAAATCCATTAGTGACTTTTTTTAAGTTCTCCTATTTGTATTTTTTTTAAGTACATTGCTCTTTATATGGCCTTATTAAAAGAAGAAAGAAAACCAAAATCATTAATATAAGAACTAGATACACTATCAACTCTTTAATTGACTTTAGTATTTCTATTCTTTGTATTTTCTAAACTGTGTGATGCCTATAACTGTGTGTAGGGGTGTTATTTGGGTTGTATCTTCGGGTTTCTTGGGTCGGGTTTCTCATCGTTGAGAATTTTTTTCAAGTACTCATACCCGACCCTAATCTTCCCCGGGTTATTCAGGATCGGGTCATTAGAGTTCGGGTTTTATGAATACGTGCTAATCGGGTTTCGAGTATTTGACATAAATAACTAAATATATATGCTATAATTCAAGCATATATATCATCTTTAAAATTTAACTTACATAAGCAAATAATAAACCACATAATCCAATCGAAACTGAAGAACGGTTCAATTGATTGAATGAATAACCGGTCGACTGATTAACTAAGTCCGAAAAACCAATTGATTGATTGAATAAATAGTCATATATAATCTCTAGAATTATTTAATGTTGTAATAACAATTGATAGATGGGGTTGGAATCATAACGGAATTGGCGACTTAAAAAAAATTTGATACGTAACGATATTCATTTAATAGGCTACGGCAGGAAACATAATAATTGAATAGAATACTTAGTCAAACAGGTATTCGGCTTTTTCGGGTTTACCCGAAATCTATTATTGACTTTTTTTAAGCCCTCCTATTTTTATTTTTTTTTTGAGTACATTACTCTTTATATGGCCTTATTAAAAAAAAACCAAAATCATTAATATAAGGACTAGATATACTATCAACTCTTTTATTGACTTTAGTATTTATATTCTTTGTATTTTCTAAAATGTGTGATGCGTATAATTGTGTGTATGGGTGTTTTTTGGGTTGTATTTTTGGGTTTTTTGGGTCGGGTTTCTCATGTTTGAGATTTTTTTCAAGTACTTATACCCGACCCTAATCTTCCCCGGGTTATTCAGGATCGGGTCATAGAGTTCGGGTTTTATGAATACGGGCTAATCGGGTTTCGAGTATTTAATATAAAAAACTAAATATATATGCTAGAATTCAAGCATATATATCATCTTCAAAATTTAACTTAAATAAGCAAATAATAAACCACATAATCCAATCGAAACTGAAGAACTGTTCGATTGATTGAATGAATAACCGGTCAACTGATGAACTATGTTCGAAAAACCAATTGATTGATTGAGTAAATAGTCATATATAATCTCTAGAATTATTTAATGTTGGAATAATAATTGATAGATGGGGTTGGAATCAGAACGGAATAGGCGACTTAAAAAAGAAATTTGATACGTAACGATATTCATTTAATAGGCTAAGGCAGGAGATATAATAATTGAATAGGATACTTAGTAACACAGGTTATTCGGCTTTTTCGGGTTTACCCGAAATCCATTATTGACCTTTTTTAAACTCTCCTATTTTTATTTTTTTAGAGTACATTACTCTTTATATGGCCTTATTAAAAAAAAACCAAAATCATTAATATAAGGAATAGATACACTTATCAACTCTTTAATTTACTTTAGTATTTCTATTCTTTGTATTTTCTAAAATGTGTGATGCGTATAATTGTGTATAGGGGTGTTATTTGGGTTTCTTGGGTCGGGTTTCTTATGTTTGAGAATTTTTTTCAAGTACTCATACCCAACCCTATTCTTCCCCGGGTTATTCAGGATCGAGTCATTAGAGTTCGGGTTTTATGAATACGGGCTAATTGGATTTCGAGTATTTGACATAAAAAACTAAATATATATGCTAGAATTCATGCATATATATCATCTTCAAAATTTAACTTACATAAGCAAATAATAAACCACATAATCCAATCGAAACTGAAGAACGGTTCGATTGATTGAATGAATAACCCGTCGACTGATGAACTAATTCCGAAAAACCAATTGATTGATTGAGTAAATAGTCATATATAATCTCTAGAGTTATTTAATGTTGGAATAATAATTGATAGATGGGGTTGGAATCAGAACGGAATAGGCGACTTAAAAAAGAAATTTGATACGTAACGATATTCATTTAATATGCTAAGGCAGGAGATATAATAATTGAATAGGATACTTAGTCAAACAGGTTATTCGGCTTTTTCGGGTTTACCCGAAATCCATTAAAAATTACTAGGTACTCGGCTCGTATTAGTTCGGGTTGTACTCGGGTTCAAGTTTCGTGAGTACAAGTACTTTCGAGTTCGGGTTAATAGTTATTCGGGTCGGGTTTCGGGATGCGGTTAAAAATGGCATATGTAACTGTGTTATTATGTATATGCGTATCTATGAAAATATGTAAATTATCATGCACGTTGCATAATTATTTATTTTATTTTAATTTATTTTAATACTTATGATGCAATCATAGTTTATTATTTTCATATAAATAATTTGTTCGACTGGACTTGTACGGTATATTAAACTTGGGCGAATCGTATATTTAATGAGCTTTAATTTAGGTTTGGGATAATTTAAACTTGTCAATTCGAGTTTTTAATAACCCAATCTCAAGTAATACCAAGAGCGGTCCAACCTGTTTACTCTACTTTTGTCCATATGTTGTAAATTTTATAAAATAATAATGTCTCAAAAACATCATTATTGAAACACATTTGATATTTTTAAGTACAATTTAATTATCAATTGTGTTTTTGGAGAAAATAATATAACCAAGGGCGAATTTAGCTATGGGTGAGGGTAGCATGTGCTATCCCTCATTTTTCTTAGTAAAGTGCATTTATAATGCAATTTTTTTTTTCGTTTTATGTATCGGAAACTCTTGAACAAATTTCTTTTAGATCCGCCATTGGTATACCTTGGATCAATCACTGCATATATTTTTTTAATTTAATTATCGATTTATTATATCTGTATGATTGTTGCAGCATACCTGAAGTTCCTCCACCCAAAATCCCATATCAAGTATGTCCAGATCCCTCGGCAATTATATGGAGATCAAGAAGAAGAAGAAGGAAACAATGACTCTAAACAAGGTTAATAAAGTTAGAATCAGATCTCTTGACTGAAAACAAATATAGCACGAATATTGGGTCAATTCGTGTAGATTTCGTTTTGAAAATTCAAAATTCAAACAAACACCATACCCTAACTCAAATTTAACATATTTTCTCTTCAGTCACAAAGTTTTATGTTGTTCATCAGCCCTCTGTATTTTGTCTATGCAATTATTAGGTGCAATGTTTTGGTATTGGGGTGGCAATTATTGACTTCCTGTCACTACCCGAACTATGACGAAATCTGACATGAAAATCATCATGTTTTGGGTTGTTTGGCTAATCCGTTTGATAAGGAGTCGTGTTTGGATTTACATGTAACATATAGAATGCTGTATGTGGATTTGACTAATTAAATTGGTGACTATGCAATTCAGTAGGAGTTAAAAGACAGAATAAATTAATAAATATAAGGTTCACTTTTTAACTCGGTGGATGACTACCTGTTTATCCTATTACAATTTTACAGTAATTCATTCATAATCACAAACGCCGGTTGACCCGTTTAGGAGAAAATAAGGTATACGAGTTGAAGTTATATATTGTTTTAGTTGATATAAATAAATATATTAGTTATTATTTGGATCTAAAAATTTCAAAGATATCATCAAAAAAAATTTTCTTCAAGATGTATCCCTTTGTCCTCATACCTTTTTCCAACATGTGGTAGATTGTCATATGCACGAGCAAGTGCATGATTATACAGTTTAGTGTTGACTATGTGGTTTTAGAAGTTATCTCACGTATACAAAATTGAGGATCATGTAGGGGTGTAGGACCTTTTATTTGAATTCTATACAATTAAAAAATTTCTATTAATTATTTAATACTGTATTTATCAAATATTTAAATTCAAATCAATCTATGTTTTTAGTTATTTATTTTTCCCTTTTGTTAAGTCATTTTATTGCTTATCATCTTAACATAAAAAAGAAACCTACTATTGTACATCCCTCTTTTAACTTTTTTCTTTTAATATCACAAACCCACTTCAAACTAGCTAGGCTTTAATATTTTAGCCTGAATATATATATTTTTTTTCTTTTTCATCTGGACTCATTAGACAACACCAACTAACAAAAATTTTGGATCCATCAACAACCATAGTAAACATGGAGAAAGTTAACAACTCATATACCATTTCTTATAATTAAAATACCTTATAAACATCAGATGAAAGCTAATAAAATTCTAGATTTTTTTATCAAATTACATATTGATTGTAATCATTTTATAAGATTTTTTTGAGTTTAGACTAGCATAAAATGTTACTACCAAAACTTGCATGATTGCTAGGATCTCAGTAACAGTGCAAGATCGAAGTTAACCCGTGTTGAAGATGTTCTTGACCACCGCATGTAGTTGCTTTTCGAGTATTCGTGTTCCAGAACTCGATTTAATATGTTAACATCAAACATAACTCTTTAGAAGAGACTTAAGACCAAAGTCTCGAGGCCATTCTACGATGCTTAAGTCAATATTTTCCTCATTTGTATGTCTGTGTATTGAGTGGTTTAAGCTGCTCCTTTTTTTCTTTTCATTTGTTTTCCGGAGAGATTATTGGACTTTAATGCACTCACCAATTACCATTGCTACTTGCTAGGTCGTCCCCTTCATGGCCAAAATCTGCATCAACGACTTAATTTTAATGGTTTGGTTATTAGTGGGCCTAAGCGCCCAGATTGAGTGTAAACTTTTCATATAAATTAATTAATAAATACTTATTGACATTCTATCATACTAGAAAATATAACTGGTTTTAACTTACAAAGTTGAGTTAAAAATTTACAAGTTAATGAGGTAATTCTATTAAGAAAAAGATCAATCCACGTAGAAAGCTTGATTAAGGGTTTAGTCGTTAATGACAAATCGGTCCGGTTTTGATGGATCGGTGGGTCGATGAGGGTCCCCTTCGGGATTTTTTTTGCTAACATTTTTCACCTATCTACAAGAAAGGAGGCCAAGATGGAAGAATACATATCGGTTTTGGGTGTCATGGGATCCGACCGCCTTGCCTACTAGTTTTTAGAGTGACTGGGATGGTATGATGACGAAGCTACGTGCATCTTCAACGTGCATATGCAATATGATATCGGTCCCTATACCACATACAAATCAAATAATTAGGTTCCAATAAAGGTTAACTTTTTTTAATTGAAGACTGCTACTAGATCAATTACTCACATGGGTATCACCAGTAAAGCGATAGACTCATTGAAGAGTGAATAAAACATTTGTTTTGTGGGAAGAAAATGTAATTAATTTATGAAGAAGCAAACTATCATTACATTAATCCAAAATCCATATTATAAATGGGGTGTCTTAAATTAAATAAATAAACTAATGTCTCAAATAAAGATTAAACATAAGTTGGATAGTCTTTCCTCTTATTATAAATCCTAAAGATATGAAATCTATCAAGTTCGTTATTATTATCATTCTTGTTACAACAACTAGGGGTGTCAATCGTGTCGGATTGGCAGGTTATCAGGTTAATAAGTTTCGGGTTGGCGGGTTGGCGGGTCAAGATTCTTCAACTCTAACCCAACCCATATATTTATTCGTGTCGGGTCGTTTTGACCCATTTAAATTCGTGTCGTGTTCGGGCTATGTTTCGGGTCAACCCATTTTACGTTCATTTACGAATATGATTAATATCTAGTGGCTTAATATTAACCTAGACAATCAATTACTCTTATTCATATAAAGCATTTTAACAATTTTGTGATAGATCTAATTATTTTTGTCAATTTATCTCTCATTTCCAATAAAAAAAACTTAGGTTCACATAATTTGCTTAAGATAAGAATAAACGAATGGAGATAATAAGATAATAGATGGTTAAGACTAATAAAATATAAATAATGGAAGTGAATAGTGAACAAAAATATTTAAAAAGTAATTAATTTAATTTATAAAAATTAATAGATATATGAAAAATTATAAATCAAAGTATTTAACTTTAAAATTTAACACTTCTTATCTCTAAAATCAAAATATCAACTTCTATAAATTTTTAAACGGGTTAACAGGTCAACACATTTTTTGACGGGTCGGGTTCAGGTTAACCCATTTTTTAGATGGGTCGGGTTCGGTTGACCTATTTAAGAAAACGGGTCGTGTCAGCCGACCCAAAACCTATATTTTTTCGTGTCGGGTTTCGGGTCATGTCAGGAATTGACAGCTCTAACAACAACAATAATAATTATTGCTATCGTTGTTGTTGTTGTTGTTGTTATTATTATTAGATGTCCACTATTTGAAGTTCATATTTTCCGGTCAATTTCATCTATTTGAATCCGTCTGGTCCGCTATAAAGTCACTCTTTCTAAATGATTGAATTTGATTCGAAAAGTCGTGGTCAAATTTACTTGGTCTAATATCATTCTTTGACGAATACATGATGGCATCTCACGAATACCACAAAGACACAAATAGTGGAATTCGAGAAAGAACAAATAATTGTTATAAAACCAGATATATAACATAACTGTATTTTGACAGTTATCTAAGATTGTTATCTATATATATTTGTATACTGTACATGGATGAGATCTCTTTGCATGCTTTTTCGCTTCGAATGGAACTGTTTCGCTTCGCATGACTGAGCGAAGCGAAATGCCTGTTTCGCTTCTCATGGCTGAGCGAAGCGAAACAGGCTGAGTGAAGCGAAATGACTGTTGTTTCGCTTCTCATGGCTAAGCGAAGCGAAAGGACTGTTTCGCTTCTCATCGCTGAGCGAAGCGAAATGCCTGTTTCGCTTCTCATGGCTGAGCGAAGCGAAATGCCTGCCTTTCTTCGCTTTTACCATTTTTAAGCCATTTTACTTCGTGGCTCTTCCTCAGGACCTGATTTTTTTTACTCTTTCCCAACTTTTGACACATTCTGACCCCATGCACCTGATCCTGAACCCATCTCTCAAAGTCCAAACACCACCTTTTTATCACAAAGTGCACCCGAGAGGTTATAACTTACCAAGTTTATATTTTTCTTACATTTTACAACCCGATCTATTATTATATTTGTTTGCATGACGATTCTAACCATAAAACTTAACTATTTAAACCAAAACCCACCTTTTGCTTCGGGTTCGAGTTCAGATCTGGACAATACGTAGATCTGGACGTGATTCTTGTTGCTTGACGATGTTAAACACGAGATTCCACCCTTCTTTGGCTTGGATTTTAAATCCGAGTGCTAGAGAGAAAGTATGTGTGTGTTTCTTGAGTGTGTGGGTGTGTGTGTGTGTTTGGATGAGAAAGGAAAAGAAAAGGAAGAAGTGGTTGGGTTATATATAGAGGGGGTTTCATGGGTCCCACCACCCATCCCCAATTCCTACTTTCCAAACACTTAACACAAGACTACTTAACGACACACAGTTAAATAACAAAACTTTCCGTCATTTATTATTTAACAAAAAGTTGGATGTTACAAGTCTACCCTCCTTAAAAGAGGTTTCGTCCCCAAAACCTAACCATTACTACTAAACAAATGCGGGTAAAACTTGCGCATCTCTTCTTCAACTTCCCAAGTAGCCTTTGATCCTTTGCAATGCTTCCATATCACCTTCACTAGAGGAATAACCTTGCGACGAAGCTGCTTCTCCTTGCGGTTGACTATCTCAATGGGCTGCTCAACATAGTTCAATTGATCGTCCACTTCGATGTCCAGCAGTGGCACATGGGATGTGTCGTCAGCTAGACATTTTCTCAAGTGAGAAACATGAAAAGTAGAGTGGATTCCTTCTAGCTCATCGGGTAGATCAAGCTTGTAAGCCACTTCACCCACACGGGCCACGATCTTGAACGGTCCTATGTACCTTGGACTCAGCTTTCCCCTTTTTCTAAAATGAATAATCCCCTTCCAAGGTGAGACCTTAAGCATCACGTGGTCTCCAACATCAAACTCAATGGGCTGTCTCCGCTTATCCGCATACGACTTTTGACGGTCTTGAGCAGCTTTCATTCTTGCCTTGATCTGATCGAATCTTGAGGAGGTTTCTTGCACAACTTCTAGACTACCAATCTCCTTCTGACCAGTTTCCCCCCAACAAACAGGAGTTCTAAAACGTCTGCCATACAACATCTCGAAAGGAGGCATACCGATACTTGAATGATAGCTGTTGTTGTAAGAAAATTCTACCAAGTGCAGATGATCATCCCAACTTCCTCCAAAGTCTAACACACAAGCACGTAGCATATCCTCAAGGGTTTGGATAGTCCTTTCCGACTGCCCATCTGTTTGAGGGTGATACGCCGTGCTGATGTTTAGTCTTGTTCCCATGGCTTCGTGGAACTTCTTCCAAAATCTTGAAGTAAAGCAGGTATCCCTGTCCGACAAAATCGATAACGGCACCCCATGCTTTGCAACCACTTCTTTGACGAACACGTTTGCCTATGCTTCTGACGAGATAGCCTCTCGTATAGGCAAAAAGTGAGCACTCTTAGTCAAACGATCGACAATCACCCATATGGTATCATGACTTCTAGCTGTACGCGGTAGCTTAGTTATGAAATCCATGGTGATGTGTTCCCACTTCCATTCTGGTATCTCCAACGGCTGCATCTTTCCATACGGTTTCTGGTGTTCGGCCTTAACCTGTAGGCAGGTTAAACACTTACTGACATAATCTACCACTTCATTCTTCATGCCCGGCCACCAGTAGTCTTTCTTCAAGTCTTGATACATCTTGGTGGATCCTGGATGAATCAAGTAACGGGACTTATGGGCCTCATATAGGATTCGACCTCTAAGTTTCCCATGTCGTGGGATCCACATTCAGTCAAACCTGGTCTTTACACCATGAGTATTATCTATCAACTCGTTCTGCTGGCCAAAAATCCTTTATTTCTTCATCAACCCTTCATCTATCAACACTTCTGACTGAACCTTGCTGATCTCTTCAAAGAAATCTGAGTTGATTATCAGCTTATAAGACTTTACTATTGCGATAACTTCTGTGTTCTTCCGGCTCAAGGCGTCAGCAACCACATTAGCCTTTCCCGGGTAATACTTGATATCACAATCATAATCCTTTATCAGTTCTAACCACCTTCTTTGACTCATGTTCAGCTCTTTCTGCTCAAAGAAGTATTTCAAACTCTTGTGGTCCGTGTATATAGTACACCTAGTACCATACAAGTAGTGTCTCCAGATCTTAAGAGCATGTACTACAGCGGCTAACTCTAGGTCATGCATCGGGTACGTACATTCGTAAACTTTCAATTGCCTAGACGCGTAAGCTATGACCTTCCCTCTTTGCATCAACACGCAACCTAACACCTGATATGAAGCATTAGTGCAAACTACCAAATCTTCTTCTCCATCGGGCAGAACAAGGATTGGAGCTTGTGTGAGCCTCTTCTTTAGTTCTTCAAACGCCTCTTTTTGCCACCTACCCCAATCCAACACCACAGTCCTTCGGGTCATACCTGTCAACGGTGCGGCTATCTTAGAGAAGCCTGAAATGAATCTCCTATAATAGCCAGCTAGCCCTAGGAAACTGCGTATCTCGGTTGGGTTTCGCGGAGTCTTCCAATTCTTTATCGCTTCGATCTTGGCTGGGTCCACAGTAATCCCCTCTGAATTGATTATATGACCTAGGAACTGCACCTCTCGCAACCAAAATGCGCACTTTGAGAACTTTGCATACAACTTCTCCTTCTTCAAAACTTCCAATACTTCCCTCAGGTGCTCAGCATGGTCCGACTCGCTCTTCGAACAAATCAATATATCATTAATGAAAACGATAACCGACTTGTCTAGCATCGGCCGACATACCCTATTCATCATATCCATAAATGCTGTGGGAGCATTTGTTAAACCAAACGACATCACTAGGAACTCGTAGTGCCCATACCGCGTCCGAAATGCTGTATTAGGGATGTCTACCTCCTTCACCCTCAGCTGATGATAACCTGATCTGAGATCTATTCGTGAGAACCAGCTTGCACCTTGTAGCTGATCAAACAAATCATCAATCTGTGGCAACGGATATCTATTCTTTACCGTAAGCTTATTCAACTCCCTGTAGTCGATGCACATTCTCATACTCCCATCCTTCTTCTTAACAACTAACACCGGCTTGCTCCACGGGGAAACACTCGGCCTTATGAAACCCTTGTCGAGGAGTTCTTGCAGTTGGGACATCAACTCCTTCATCTCCGACGGCACCAAACGGCAAGGTGCTTTCGCGACGGGCTGTGCTCCCGGTATCAATTCTATCTGGAATTCCACTTCTCGCTCCGGTGGTAACCCCGCAAGGTCCTCGGGAAATACTTTTGGGTAGTCACACACTACAGGAACGTTTTTCACTTCCTTAGTCTCGGCCGTAGCTTTAACAACATACGCCAGGTAGGCACTGCACCCTCGCCTTAACAAACCCTCGGCTTTTATCATCGAAATGACGTTAAGCCCTGTACTTTCTCTGTCACCATAAACCGTTACTGAACCACCATCCGAAAACTTCAGTCTTACCAATCTACTCCTGCACACTATCTGAGCTTCAAATTCAGACAGCCAATCCATCCCCAATACTACATCGAATCCTCCTAAGGTTAAAACATACAGGGTAGCAGGGAATTCGTGTCCTTCCAATCCTATCTTACAATTCTTAACCAATCTCATAACTTTAACTGAGGTTTCGTTAGTGGTTTCTACCATAAAAGTTTCAGGCACACGACAAATCTCATCTTAGCTTTCTTACAAAACTGGGTAGCTACGAAACTCCTGGTCGCACCTGAGTCAAACAATACGGAAGCTGAAATACCGTTTACTAGAAATGTACCTATCACGACATCTGGGATTTGTTTGCTTGTTCTTGTGTCAACATGTAGGCTCTGGTCCTTGGCTTAGTCTGCTCAGCATCCTTTTTACCGCTTCCTCCAGCTTCACCTTCAGTACACTCTCTTGCCATACGACCCGTCTTGCCGTACTTGTAGCAAGCGGGCTTGGCATTACAATCTGGAACATAATGCCCCACCTTCCCACATCTATAACACACATTCGATCCCAACCTACACTCACCGCCATGGACTTTCCCACACTTGCGACAAACGTCGGCACCCTTCCCCCATTTGCATTCACCACCGTGCATCTTCCCACAAGTATTGCATGGCTTCTTCTCCCACACCTTCTGTTTCTTATCCTTGGGGTTTCACATTTGAGTACCAGGCCGCTTGGCAGGAGCGACCCACTTCTTCTCCTTCTGCTCTTCCACCACCACATCATCCACAGCCAGGTCATCATAGATTGGACGTGATTCTTGTTGCTTGATGATGTTAAACACAAGATTCCACCCTTCTTTGGATTGGATTTTAAATCCGAGTGCTAGAGAGAAAGTATGTGTGTGTTTCTCGTGTGTGTGTGTGTGTGTGTGTGTTTGGATGAGAAAGGAAAACAAAAGGAAGAAGTGGTTGGGTTATATATAGAGGGGGTTTCATGGGTCCCACCACCCATTCCCAATTCCTACTTCCCAAACACTTAACACAAGACTACTTAACGACACACAGTTAAATAACAAAACTTTCCGTCATTTATTATTTAACAAAAAGTTGGATGTTACATGGATACCATTGATGAACTCAGAGATCTCGCCAAGATCAGAATGGCAGCATACCAACAAAAAATAGGCAAGTCCTACAATAAGAATATCAGGATTCGAAGATTCCAAGTAGGAGATATGGTGTTAAGAAAGGCATTTCAGAATACCACTAACCCAGTAGATGGAAAGCTAGCCCCCAAGTGGAAAGGTCCTTACTTGATTGATTCAGAAACAGGAAAAGGGGCCTACAGGTTAACCACTATAGAAGGTGTTCCTATACCAAGAGCTTGGAATGCTATCCATCTTAAGGCATATTTTTGCTAGTATCCTTGACAGGTATGTTCGTATCCTCAACAATTCAGGATAAAGGTATGTTCCTTTATATATTTTTACATTATTACATATTTAAACTTTTATTAAGTTTATTGACTTAAGCATCGGAGGGGTGTTAGCCAGGCTAACCCCCACCCCTCATCAAGAGTTTAGTGTTTTGCGGTTATCCTAAGGATACGTTATCTTGACAACAGTTAGAGGCTGATCACCTCCCACACGAATATGATATCCTTGATATCTTCTAAGGTTTAAAGGTCTTCACCTTTCTAACGAACGCCTGGAGCGCCCGAATATGATATCCTTGATATCTTCTAAGGTTTAAAGGTCTTCACCTTTGTAACGCCGCCTGGAGCGAACGATGATTCGGATATAGTTCGAGGCAGGCGGACAAGACCAACTGATAATCCGTTTGTTGTTGGCTATATACCAAATCCTTAAGATAAGTGGCAGATGTGTCACACATATGGTTTATAACATTTTCATGTTATCTAAGGTTTATAACATTTTCATGTTATCTAAGGTTTCGGCATTATCATGTCCGTACGTTTGGGACTTTCCCCAGCTTTATCTCAAGTTTAGACATTTTCATGTCTCTCAAGTAAAGGCCTAGTCGCTAGTGAAAAGGCTTTATCGCCAGTAAATGGGCTTTATCGCCAGGATTATCTAACATTGTTTTGACAGATCGAAGATCGGCCAGATCGCTAAGTATAGAAATGTTACTAAGTTGTTTTTAACTTAGCAAAATTCCAGAAACATGATACTTAAAAAGATCAACAGTTGTGGACATCATATGTAAGCTAACTAGATTTATAAATGATCTCCATGAAGGTACTCTTTACACTTAGTATTATCACACAATTTATATTTCAAAGGCATGATCTTTTGGTTTGATTGTGACAACTCACACAAGGCATAAGGATATGTTATCCTTAAAATGTTTTATTTCAATACATAATAAGTCTTAAAGATATATTTTCTAAAAATATATATAATCCTTAAAATATTTTATGATCGAGATACATTATCCTTAAGATGTTTATTAAAAATCTTAAAGATATATATTCCTCAAAATATTCAAAAAGCATGTTTTCAGGATACATTATCCTCGAAATAACTCATTTCAGAAAATTGAAGATATGTGATATTCCAATTGAAACTTATAAGTTATGTAAAAGTAACATACATATTGAACACAATGCTTGAAGCCAAAAGATTATGCTATTACTAATTATAAGGGCAGGAAATTAAAAAGGCAACACTCGGGTTTCGTCTTGAAATCCCTCCACCCGAATATTGCCAGATGTCCAAAAGTCAAGATAGCATGGGTTTCGTCTTGGAAAGTCAAGATCCCTCAATACATGTATCCTATTATCCTAAGCATAGTTGTTTAACGACAGAAAAGTAAATTGTTCAAACAAGCCAGTACAACCCATCACAAACCAACAAACACATAAACCTTTAAAAATTGGGCTCAAACTTTTTCTTTACCGCCATCACTGCCTAATTGATCGGCATCACAAACCACCTTCACTGCATCCTTGATCGCCACCTCCACATCCTTCTCTGCTCGACTCGGACCAGCCTCCTCCACATTCTCACCATTAAGCTCAGCCAAGACTCTCTCCCAAGCAGCCACATTCCAGAAAGGAGTCTCCAGTCCCACATCTTTCTCCTCCTTAGCCATCCTGAGCCGAGACTGGAAAATGGAGACAGCAACCGACTTCTTCGCCCCCTCAGTAACCTCTTGGATCTGCACCAAATGATCCGCCTCTTGGTGGACGAGCTCTTTCTTGGCCAGCGAGAGTTCTTGCTTCAAATCCTCTATCTCCTTGGTCTTCTTGTCAAGAAGGTTGGTTTTGGCAATTGCGATCTTCAACATCTCGGCTATGCGGGTGTTGGCGTTAAGAAGTTCATAATGCAGATCGTTAAAGTAGGAGGATAGCTGTTCCAGTCCCTACCCGAAATAAATTTTCTTAGCATAAGTTATCTACAAATTACGAGGATACTATCAGAAGGCATACCTTGTTAAACTCGAGGTTGGAGGTTGGAGAAGAATCGGAAACTTCTTGGGTCTTCCTCTTCTTAGAACCCTTGGCTTGACTGCTTTCAGCTTTCGGCTGGGGAACAGGAGCGGCTTCCTTTTTCTTGGTGCTGCGAGTGGAGACCATGCTGTCAATGTCGTCAAGGATGAAAACTGAAGCAGATTTTCCTACAAAATTGCAGGTTAGTATCTCTGACCCTTAATTTTTCTAATATCTCAGTGTTTCTTACCAGACATAATGGAGCCGGATGATGGCGAGGGTTCTTGGAGACCGGACTGGAAAAGAAATGTTCTTTCCTCCTCGTCAATGAGGTAGAAATAAGACAGCTTATTCTCGGTATCCTTACTAGGAGGGGCAATCTTGAAGAACTTCAAAGCTGCAAATAACAAAGACAAAAACATATCAGTTGCGAAGATATCGGCATACACCTTCAAGATAATGTATCCTACTTTTGGAAACCTAGAGATAAGGAAGAGTCTCAGAGTGTGGAAGAGAATCCCTCCCAATAAAGAAGAATTGTCTCTTCCACTGGTCAATATTCTGGGTATTTCTCAGGATAAGTGGGGTTCGACCGGATCTGGTTTTAAAAAGGTATCTTGAGGATCCATGGCTGCGGAGGTCATATACAGAAGCAAGCTCAGAAAGGGGAAAGTCAATAGTATGTTCAGCGATCAATCTCTCCAGCACGAACAAAGTCCTCCAAATCATGGGCATGGTTTGGGCAAAGCTAAGGCCAGTCCTATTAAAGAACTCGGTGGTAAAGGCCGGAAATGGGTAAGAAAAACCAATCTTGAAATGCAAGTAAGGAAAACAACCCCGAGACTGAAGATTAGCAATGTCGGAATTACCATAAGTACATATTTCACTCGCAGGATCAGCGAGGAGATTTTGTGACACAATCTTCGATGCCAGAATTATGAAGCTTTGGGGCCATGATTTCGTGAAGATAAAAGAAAAGAAAGAAGGAAGAAATTACCTGGATAATGGGAGCGATGGATGAAAGTGTTATCCGGGTAGTTATATGGGCAATCTAGGGTTTAACAAATTACAAGGATGTGTGACACGTGCAGCGAGATCCTTCACACATGCAAGAATTCAAAATTCAAAATTTTACATCTGTAATCCATATCTACAGCTATTAAATTTGCAATTGTTAGGGTTCTGATTTTTGATATCCTTAGAATGCAATATGTTCAGGATAGCTCAAGGAAATGGGATCCTCTAAGGTGACATGTATCCTAGATATGTTGTATAACTAACACATTGTTCGTTATTTTCCTTGTTTAACAGGTCAAGGGACGTTGGCTTGATTCCCTAAAGACTCGGACATTTCGTTAATAGAACGTGATGAAAAAGGGAACGTGCTTAATGGAGTGATTAACGGCTAAATAGGATTTAGTCTACTATTTCCAAAATTATAGGCAATATTGTTACTCTCTTCTTGTTATAAATAGAGCAATAAACTCAGATCATAACATACACTCTAGACACACGAGACTTACTAGTACTCGCACTCTCTATAAACACGATCGAGTTTTAGCTCCACACTTGTAACCGATTTTCATTATTAATAAACTGGTGGTGATAGTTTTCACCACCCAGGGTTTTTTTCTTGTTTTCCTCAGGATAACGGGTTTTTTCCTCACAACAAATCTCTATGTTCAAAGAGTTTTACATTCATTTTTACAAGCACCTAGTCCCATTTCAATGTATCTTGTAAATATTACGAGATTGAATATTGCAGTATTAATATATGTGCTAGTGAAATTTGATTATATTTTACCATGTTGCACTCTTTTTCCCTTCACTAAGTTTTGTCCCATATGGTTTTCTTATTAAGGTTTTTAACGAGGCAACATAACTATACAGTAGCATTAGTTTTATCTTATAGGTCCTAAAGTACCGATTTAGCATCATCCAGAAGCATATTGTTTATTATTTAAAATACGCGGTGCACGTTTGTTTTCCTTTGCTACGGTTTTGTCCCACCGGGTTTTCCAAGCTATATTTTTAGCAAGACAGCATCATTAAGTGTATTAACTGATAAGTTAATATCCTTGAAGGACTCGAGACATGGATTCTTTCCTTAAAGAAAATATAGAGTCCCATGTTATGTTTATGAATGATACCCATCAGACTTGAACTGAGCTCGGCTATAATTCCAATATGCTTTCCCTTATAAATGTCAATGATCCAACACTTATAAGAGGCATGTAGTTTAGACCAAATCATGAAGAACCCAAAGACTAGGGCTGTCAATTCCTGACACGACCCGAAACCCGACACGAAAAAATATAGGTTTTGGGTCGGCTGACACGACCTGTTTTCTTAAATAGGTCAACCCGAACCCGACCCGTCTAAAATATGGGTCAACCCGAACCCGACCCGTCAAAAAATGGGTTGATCTGTTAACCCGTTTAAAAATTTTATAGAAGTTAATATATTGATTTTAGAGATAAGAAGTGTTAAATTTTAAAGCTAAATACTTTGATTTGTAATTTTCCATATATCTATTAGCTTTTAAAAATTAAACTAATTACCTTTTAAATATTTTTGTCCACTCTTCACTTCCAGTATTTATATTCTGTTAGTCCTAAACATTTATTCTCTTATTATTTCTATTCGTTTATTCTTATCTTAAGTAAAATATGTGAAGCTAAGTTTGTTAATTGGAAATGAGAGATAAATTGACAAAAACAATTAGATCTATCACAAAAATGTTAAAATGTTTTATATGAATAAGAGTAATTGATTGTCTAGGTTATTATTAAGCCACTAGATTCTAATCATATTCATAAATGAACGTAAAATGGGTTGACACGAAACACAACCCGAACACGACACGAATTTAAATGGGTCGACACGACACGACACGAATAAATATATGGGTGGGTTAGGGTTGAAGAATCTCAACACGCCAACCCGCCAACCCAAAACCTATTAACCAGATAACCCGCCAACCCGACACGATTTACACCCCTACCAAAGATTATATATGAAGATAATATGACATGCATAGTTCCAATTGGAGACGATCACATCAAAATCAAGTCAAGTAGCAATGGTAGAAGATTGGCTTCTAAAGAGTTAGATGTTATGTTCAATTGAGGTGGAGAAATACGCACGCTGTACTCTTTTTCCTTGACTAAGTTTTGTCCTACTGGGTTTTCTTAGTAAGGTTTTTAACGAGGCAGCATAACTGATCCAGCAGTGTCAGTTTATTTATAGGTCCTGAAGTACCTAATTAACATCATCCTGAAGCATGTTGTTAATAGTGTATAATGAACAATAATATATATCTGAGGGGGAGTGTTATAAAACCAGATATATAACATAACTGTATTTTGACTATTATCTAAGATTGTTTACTATATATATATTTGTATACTGTACATGGATGAGGTCTCTTCTACTACTTCAATATTAAACAACAATTTCTTTTTAATAATTTAAATAATGAATTATTATAGTATATCTTATAAACCAGAGAGAATATAGAGAGGAAACCGTTCTTCCATTATATATCAAATAAATGTGTTAGATACATCATACACACACACACACACAATATTAAAGCCCATAAAACATTGGGTTGGGTCATAAATGTATGTGTTTACAACACTCCCCCTCGTACATCTATATTATGTGCTATTAACATTATACTACTGGATAATGTTGGCTCAGTTCTTTTGGACCGATATTAACTAATAATGCCAAATTAGTTATGTTGCCTCGTTAAAACCTTACTAAGAAAACCCAGTGGGACAAAACTTAGTTAAGGAAAAAGAGTATAACATGTGTATGTGTATTTCTCCCCCTCAATTGAACATAATATCTAAGTCTTTAGAATTTAATCTTCTTCCTTTGCTGCTTGACTTGATTTAAATGTAGTCGTCTCCAATCAGAACTATGCAAGTCAAATTGTTCATATATAGTCTTTGGGTTCTTCGTGATTTGATCTAATATGTATGCCTCTTATAAGTGTTGGATCATTGACTTTCCTGAGCGAAAATGTATTTGAATTATAGTCGAGCTCAGTGCAAGTCTGATGGATACCCTGCATAAACATAACATGGGACTTCGTATTTCATGGAACAAATCCATGTCTTGAGTCCTTTAAATATATTACTTATCATTTAATATGCTTAATGACGTTGCCTCGTTAAAAACCTTGCTAGGAAAAACCCGGTGGGACAAAATCATAGCAATGTACATAACAAACAACATGCTTCAGAATCATGTTAAATCGGTACTTCAAACCTTTAAGATAAACTGATGCTACTAGATCAGTTACGTTGCCTCATTAAAAACCTTACTAAGAAAACCAAATAGGAAAAACTTAGTGAAGGGAAAAAAAGTACAATATGTTAAATTAAAACTATGTTTCACTAGCACATATACCGAGAAAGCAATGCTAATATCGTGATATTTTTAAGATACATTAGGGCATTGATCGCATTTAACCATGGTACTTCTGGACCAAGTACGCAATCGCCCTCTTTTCGAGGATGGTAAGGATCCATATGCATATATAGCAATTAACCAATCACTAGTGTGCTTAGTGAATCAGCTTTGCTCATATTAAAATATGTTAACATCTTCTGGATGTAATTTGATTGATGGATGAATTGAAATTAAACATGTACTTGAGCTGCAGGTCGAGAAATAATTTAGTTGTCTCAAGTTCTTTCTTCTCAAAATTTTCTCTTAATAAGTTCGACAGAGTCTCTCGATGATTTGGGACATCATCATTGTAAACTGCAATTATATGATCTTTTAAGATTGAAATTCTGATAAATAGAATATCAAACTCATGCTTGCCTTTGTTGGTTTTATTGCTTCAGGCATTTCTATCCATTTAGGGATATTCATGTAGATGTAATGTTCAATTGTCACGTACAAAATATATAGTGATAACATACATAACTTTTATCTAAAGTCCTTTTGAGATTGCAAGCCTGATTAAAACATCTAATGGTTATCGCATCCACTACATGGGAATACGTTTCCTCATAATTAACTATTGGGATTTGGGAAACAACCATTATGTTATAAGTCATCCCATTCGACGCAAAATCTTATACTTTTCGTTTCTTTTAAAGACACCCATTTATAACCTACTGGTTTGACGTCTATGGGTGTTCGAACTACAGGGTCGAAAACGCTTTGCTTGTCATATTCAATTTAGCTTTTTAGGAATCTTGCCATTTATTTGGCAGTTATCTCTGTGTATGTACTCGTACAGAATTTAAGATATGTAACCTCTCTTATTGATTACATCTGTTTCTTTAGCATATGTGTAACACCCTAGGCAAATCCCACATCGGCCGTGGACAGGAAAGATCCGTGGTTCATAAGTAAATGTCCCGTCTCTTAAATCACCAACGCGTTTTGGGCTTAATGGTAATGGACGAGAGGAGAGCTCCACAGTTAAAGGTGCTCTGGTGGGAGTAGTAGCAGGATGGGTTACCTCCTGGGAAGTCTCCACCTAGGCAACCAAAAACAAATCTGTGAGCTCTTCGTAGGCAAAGCGGACAATATTGGTGATGCGAGAGGCCGGATGTTACAAGTGGTATCAAATCCACTCCTATGCCGTTCGGGATGGTGGGACAAACCTCATCAGAGATGGTGAGTCCCCGGGGGTGTCACGAGGTACACCTTAGGCGAATCCCACATCCTGGATTGGATGGTGGGGCAAACCTCATCGAGGGTGATGAGTCTAAAGAGGGGGGGGGGGGAGGGGTGTTTGTAACACCCTAGGCAAATCCCACATCGGCCGTGGACAGGAGAGATCCTTGGTTCATAAGTATATGTCCCGCCTCTTAAATCACCAACGCGTTTTGGGCTTAATGGTAGTGAACGAGAGGAGAGCTCCATAGTTAAGCGTGCTCAGATGGGAGTAGTAGCAGGATGGGTGACCTTTTGGGAAGTCTCCACTTGGGCAACCAAAAACAAATCCGTGAGCTCTTCATGGGCAAAGCGGACAATATTGGTGGTGCGAGGGGCCGAATGTTACAATATGCAAGTATTTCATTAGCGCGCGTTTCATGTCGGTTCCATATTGTACTTTTGTACATAATTTGTAGAGATCTCATATCGATTTAATACCGGTGTTTCTTCTGGAACTTTATAAACTATATTAGTCTCTTCCAAGACATTTACCTTTTTCAGGGTTTTATTATTTCCTTCTAGAAATATATTAGTCTCTTCTGAGACATTTACCCCAACATGGTATTATATTAATAACCTCTTATATAGTTTTACAAGTAACCTTTTCTAGGGTTACACCAACCGCATTACTTTGCTCATTTGATTTTCATGGGTTTTATATTTGAAACCAATTTGTCTTCCATGTGATCTTTATATTGTAATCTTATTTTGATTACTTTAATTCGAGCAAATGAATTTGATTCTGGTATATGTGACATTATCACTTTACATGTGTTTTATTAATGCATTTAGTAACTATTTAGTTACTCTTTATAAATATATGACACTAGCATTTTTACCCGCGCGTTGCGGCGGTATATTTTTTGTTTGGTTATAAAATATCATTTAGGTTTGGTTTTGCTTAGCTTTTACATTTAGATTTATATAAATCCAATATAAAGATTTAGGTAAATTCGTTAACAAAAAATAAAATAAAAGGTTTCATAATTACATTAAAAGAATGCAAATGCAAAAAATCTAAATAGATAATTTATAACATTTAAACTTTTGTTATTAATATTTTACTAACCTATTGAAGGGACATTACGATTAATTATCTATTGCACATTTTTTTTACTGAAAGGGGTGATGAGATATTAGATAGTCAAAATAGATAATAAATTACTCTGGGTGATTGTAAAATAAATGTTTTAACACCCTCTTTGATTTCACGATTTTGGTATGCTCTGCGTCTTATACCATCTTCCACTTCACGTCTTATGCTCGCATCAAACTAAATTTATATAGAACCCTAATTGTAATACATATGGTTTTTTTGTTGTAAAAACATTTGCATTTATAAAGTCCCAAATGCCCCAGGGTGCGAAACTAATTTTGTTGTAATCAAACCACTTGCATTCGCAACATGTAGAAAATCACTATTCACCGATTATTTACTAAATCAGTTGCAAACATGTGTCACTTTTCTAATTAAAACCTTTGTATAATATGAACAATAGAAATTGGATTGCCGATACAACATGAAAAATAAAAATAGTTGATGTGAAATGAATCTAACCCATATGATAAAAATAAGGGTGATGGGAGGATTAATCAATAAACCATTCACAATGATAGATCAACTACAACAAATACACAAACCACGCAACCGAGATATCGTAAACGCAACGACAAATTCGCAACCCTAGTATCAAATTGAAGCCTGAAAACAGTTAAGAAAGGTGTGCAAGTTGGAGGTAGGGGAAGATTTGTCGGCAAACAAATTCTTGTATATGGGATGACGAAAACAAATTCTTGTATATGTATTGAATTAGCGGCACCTTCCTGTCAATGAAACGATCAATGGGTGGCTGGAAACCGTTATACCCCTAACAATATTACTCATGTTGTTTTCTAAATAAACGGCGTCAACGTTTGGTTTACATTTAAATGAAGCATTGTTTCTCTTCATGAACACCGACTCAAATTTGCATCTGTTCAAATTTTTATTTAAGAGTAACACACAAATCCACAAACTTTCAACGTAATTGTTCAAATTTTCATTTAAGAGTAACACACAAATCCACAAACTTTCAACGTAAGCTAACCACGGATCAATCATCCTTAATCATGCACGTCGATGATGAAATCAAAGAGACGGCTATATAAATGTGTTTTTAGTGTAACTGTTGAAATCAAAGAGGGTGCTAAATCTTGCAACGGGAAACCACCCTAACCGGAAACCTCAACGTTTGGTTTACATTTAAATGAAGCATTGTTTCTCTTCATGAACACCGATTCAAATTTGCATCTGTTCAAATTTTTATTTTAGAGTAACACACAAATCCACAAACTTTCAACGTAATTGTTCAAATTTTCATTTAAGAGTAACACACAAATCCACAAACTTTCAACGTAACTAACCACAGATCAATCATCCTTAATCATGCACGTCGATGATGAAATCAAAGAGACGGCTATATAAATGTGTTTTTAGTGTAACTGCTGAAATCAAAGAGGGTGCTAAATCTTGCAACGGGAAACCACCCTAACCGGAAACCTCCAACGTATCCAGTACGATGCCGTTAATTTGTTCTTCAGTGCGATTCGAATCCTCACCGCCAATGATTCGACTAATGTGTAAAAATGAAATCGGAAGGTCGGTAAACTTATATGCCCCTGTTAGTAAAAGCATGCATGTCGCTTGCTGGAGGGCGAGATCGTTGGACCCTCCCTGGTTCTGCAGAATATGTCTTCTGCCTGAGGGGCCACCGGACTGACCGGACCCTCCCCTTGCTCCATTGGAATCTTGTAACGTTTTGTGGTAGGCTCATCGCCCGACATGCTAGCGGCCAATGCTCCTGCTTTCACATACTCGGTCGTCATCGATGATGAGAACGGACGGACATGGCGATGTATACGTTTGGGAGTGGCGGTGGTTATTATTAATTACAGTTATAAATCGGTTACAGGGGAACGGATGTAACATTCGTTACTTTTAAAACCCGAAACCCGACATGATATTTTTTTTTCATTATAAAATTTAATGTTATTAATTATTGAAATCGTTGTGCGGTGTAAGAAGTTTATTTATTGAATTGATAGTGGTTTAATAAAATTTGTAATATATATATAGTTTTATGAGTTTGAAAATTGTTGCAAAGTTGTCTAAAGCTTAGGGGGGCTAAGTGTAATATTTTCAAAACACCTTTTACTTCCAGTTCATAATCAAGACTTGAAGACTAAAAATCCGGCGCTTCCTTGTTTATTTACGGCGAACTTTCAGCACCCAAATAACAACCGAAACATTAAATTGATTGCACCGTTGGAATCGTGATCTTTAGTCAATAATTATGCAATTAATATTACGCGTTGTACATAGTCAAAAACCTTCCAATTTGAGTCCCAAATCCCGACTAGAAATCACGGAGCTACCAAATCTCGAGTGCACGCTGTTAATACTTTATAAACCGACCCGCGTACTCATTTACGGATGCACCTTAATCACAAATCTATCTATCCCTTCACTCGAAATCGTTTCTCTGTATCTTTATTGACCGCCGCCGCTGTCCTCATTTCCGACGATATCCACCATAGTTGAACAAGCAGCTTTCGAAGTAAGTGATTACAGTATCTCGTTTTTATATTTCGATCAAGTACCCTAAGCATCTATATGCTATTTGTAACGATTAAAAACGAAGTTTTGCAAATGAAATTTGTGGCGGCTTATTTGGGTTCTAAACTGAAACATGAACCTCAATCTGTAAACATTTTCCAAAACTATAGCAGTTTGTGTATTTCTTTTATATGAATAGTATAATTAACAATTTTAATATGTTAATGTTTTTCTTATGAATTTGAAATATAGATAACATGTGGTACTATGCCTTGTATTTATTTGATTATTTATTTATTTATTATTAATATTTTATTATTTAAAGAAAAAGAGATGAAAAAGAAAAGGAAGAAACTGATTTGGTAATAAATATTTCGTATCATTATCAGCTTTGAAGATACATTTTTTTAATAGCATATATATATTAAAATTAATATTATCTACTAATTAAATAAGTAATTAGGCATTTTGAAATTTTGGTATGCCATATACTGTCAAGTTATAAGGTTCGAACCGAAAAGGTGTGAAATATTTTATGACAAACATTACAATTCTTGTACAAAAGTCGCAGGGGAACTTATGTCTTGTTAATTATTATGGGTTTTAGCAATGTTACTTCTCGCTCAAGGATTCATTTTTTGCTTTTCTCTTGTTAGATATTTATTTTGTTTATACCTTAATAATTTAGACAAATTTTTGGGATTTCTCGTGAGACCAACTTGTTTGCTCTAATCTTAACCGTCTTCTCGTTACCGTATTCCACATTCCATATGAGTTTTTCATAACCTCATTTTAACGTTTTATAATATTTTGGGGGTAGCATGTCACAAGTTTTTCTTTCGTTAGTTATGCGCATGTTTACAAACCGATTCGCTTATATCGTACATGTTAATATTATTTGTACATATTGTTTATGATTATACGTGAACTTGCTTGCAACGTGTTTATTGTTTTTATGGTGGAAGTTACGCAAACGCATACACATAGTGGGAGGGTCCGACGGGACGTACCCGCGCCATCTAACGTTACGACTCCGGTTGTTTACGTAAGGTAGTTCTCATTTCCCTGACTTCAACGACTTCGGCTAAATGAACGGGAGGACGACACTATTTGATTTCATTTACTTTACGCTTGAATACTTATTGCATGACGATTGTTGAATCGCGAGTTTCCTATATATATGTATAAGTAAAAACTTATGAAAACTCACCAACTTAATTGTTGACAAAATATATTATTTTCAACGTGTTATAGGTTGAATTGATGGTGTGCTAAGGACGAAGATAATTAGCTTGCCTTAGGATATTAGAAATAAAGAACTTGTTTACTTTTTCGATGAAGTGTTATTGTTTTCTTTTATTTATGAACAATGTGTGTATTTTTGATGATATGAAATGAATTAAATATAATTAATGTCGCTTTAATAGCGTTACGAGCTTATGAATGATCTGTACGTTACACTCGGGCGTATTCCGTTTAAAACCGGGGTGTTACAATGGACACAACGATTAATAATCAATGTTTTGTTTGTAAAGGGTGTCTTGAAATGACACTTAAATTTAATTTAATTTAATTAAGAGGTCTTAAGAAAAGTAAATATGTAAACGGTTGAAGTTGACAGTTGGTTAAATAAAGGCACTACGTGGAGAGGGTTAAGTAATGCCACATGTTTGTACAAATTCTAAATGTAAGAGAGAATATTTGACTTATCACTTTCAGGTTCTTAAATTTGATATTTGTGATGCATTTCATATTATTTTATATATTATTAGGCTTTTTATTCTTATGTCCCCTTGATTTGGAATACCATTATATTTAAATAATTCTCTTTAGGAGATTAGTTATAATAAGGATTATTTTCGATCAGTAGTTGGATATTATGTGACTTGTGCATCCATATATCCATATGTAAAATGATATGCTGGTCTTAAATCTATATTCCAAGAGGTCTTGTACATGTATTTAGTTTAAAATATCTAACAATGAAGATTAGCATACTAAGATATTTGAGCATTCCCGGTTGATTCTTCATCTCAATATCTATAATCATACTAAAAACATCATCTTTTTTCTTTCATTTTTAATTAAATAATATTTTTTTTATACTTTTATCATTACCTTTTCTCTCTCCTTCACTCACAACCACTTTAAAAAACATTAAAAAATTATAGAGGTGAACAATGTGTTTCTCCAAATTTAATCATGAACAGTAACATTTTCTCTCTCTCCTCTCACAACCACTTTTAACCATCTCTGAAAAATGAAAAACTTCCTCACATAATTTGAAGAAACCATTGAGAATACTCATGAATGGCCTTTCAATGTAGTAGGTATTGTGTTATGGCATCCTAATTAATAATATAAATTAAATGAGATGCATGCATGTACGAATTTACCTCATGGGTTCGGTACTTTCGTTGACCTTCAACAAATGACAATATTAAATGAAATATGATACCTTTTAACTGGTCCCTTTTTCCCGTTCGTAACCGTCGATCATTTTCCTATTCGTAACTGTATGTCTTCATCCATAATCGGAAGCCAACGATGCATCATAACCGTAACCACATTCAAATACTTATGATCAACTGTTGGATATTATTAGATTAGCGTAGGTTATAAAATGTATACGGCAGAAGAACTTCATATTCTTTGTAGTTAGAACTCCAGGTATATACAATCTTCATTTAATCAAACTTATAACTTTTATTTTATCGTTTCCTCCGTTTGTATTATTTGAATAAAGTTCAAAGTTCAATAGTCACCTTTGATTTTCTACAAATAAATTGATCTTTCATTTAGAATCAATTATACATGTTTATTATTATATAAAAAAAATATATATTGAAGACTCGTTGCCATTTTCACTTGGGCTTTGGATACAATTTATGTTGGAAATATGGACCGGTTCGAGTAAATCAATACGGCCAACCGGGTTATGATCCGTGAGAGTTACACCGAGAGGTAACGAACCATTAACCCGATTAAGTTAGTTAACCGGGTTAGATACTTTAACGAGATAAAATTACATGGAACGGGCTTTGTAGCAAGATGTGGACTTATTGGTCCATTAGGTTTATAACTAATTAGATTAGTTAAACCTAATTAAGGGTTATCTAAATATAACCTAAAACCCTAAAACCTTAAGCCGATTAACAAGTTCATCTTCTCTCTTCCTCCATCCTAGTAGCCGGCCACCTGCTTCACCGCCGGCGCCTGACCAGCCACCGCCGTCTGTCCGCCACCGCCTGCCGGTGCCACCGCTGCCTTTCCGCCGCCGGCTGCCGACCAGCCGCTGTTCGCCGCTGCTTACCGCGCTTGCAGCCGCTGCCTTTGCCGTCGTGCACCACCACCGTTGGTCGTTGATTTCGTTGTGTCACCTAGCTCGGTTCATTAGCCTTCGGTGTCTCAACCGGTTAATTATTAACCGAGGTAAACTTAAATATATTGTTAGTTTATAATTATATATTTAGTTTTTGAGTCATACTCGTATTGTCTGTAACCGGATTCTGTCGGGTTTAGTTTCGGTGCTGATTAATTGTATACTTTCCGCTACGTATAACTATAATTAATAAGATTAACTATTATTAACAACATTTATTGAACCGGCTTTAATAAACAAAAATTTTAACTAATCACCACTGAAACCCAATAGTGGTATCAGAGCCTTGGTTACAACATACGAGTCGAATCAGGTATTTTCACCGGTTCTACATCATAAACTTCAAGATAGTTGACGTTTTTTATCTAGATAAAATATTAGGGCAATATTAGTTTGGTCAAAATTTTATTTATTTTATTTGACCAATATATTGCCCGACTTATTTTTCGTTAAATATGTAAATCTGGCCCGACCTTGTTTGTTTGGTTGAATGATTTTTATTTTGGCCATATGGACGGTTCAAAAGTTATATTTGGTTTTCGGTTTTATTTTTTGATTTTTGGCCACCTTAATGGTCCAAAATTGTAATAGATAGGGTTTAGTTTTTCATTACTTGTACTAGTGTAATTTTGTAATAATAGACTCTAGCAAGATCAATCACTAATCTTGGCCATTTAAGATTTACATGTTCTTATTTACTATTGTGGTTGCTTGCTTAATTATTATAGGTTATAATACCACCAACCTAATACCAAATACATTAAAATAAATTAACCAATTATGTTTTGCAAAATTAAACTAAATTTAATTTTCCATAACTAATAACTTAATAGAGAAACCTATTAACTTAAAATTGGTTGGTATTATCACGACAAACTTAGTTTTATTAGGTTATTTAAAACTAAGTGTCCTGAGAGATGAAAGCGTTCATCAAGTTGTCTCGATCAATAAAGTAAAACTGGACTTTTACTCTATTCGGTAATATTTAAAATTAATCCCAATTTAAATCAATAGTCTACGCCATCCTACTATAAGTCACACTTGAGGCATACTGCGACATTTCAAGTGTTCGGAGCTACAGCATCGCAATTGATTTCTAGCCTATCCCTTCAAGGTGAAAGGGTTTCGTTGACGCATCCGGCTCTTTCACAAGTGACTATACTAGGGCGACTATTACTTTACTCTCTTGTTACGTGCTACAACTGTCTGGATACTAAGGTGGGCATAGATGAGGCTAAACGTATCTACTTAGGCAAATGTTGTCTTAATAAGCCTCATAAACGAGAGTTGTGCTCTATTCACAATTGACAATCGTTGTCTGTCTGCCTAACCACTTACTAATGTTGTGTGCTACACCTGCCATTAGTAACTGGAAGCCGGATTCTCAAGTTCCTATTTACTAATGTTGTTGGGTCATTAATAATAGGATTAAAATATCGAAAATACTAATAAAATTTACTTTTGCTTATTAAACAGATGTCTACTGATAATAACTCTTCATTCACCCTCAAGGCTATCCTTGAGAAAGAAAAGTTGAATGGCACCAACTTTCTTGAGTGACACCGCAACTTGTTCTCAAGATGGAAAAAAAGCACTATGTTCTCGATGGACCTGTTCCAACCGAGCCTGAAAACAATAGTACTGATGCCAAGAGGGTTCTTGACAAGCATATGGATGACTCGGTTGAAGTCGTCTGTATCATGCTAGCCATCATGTCTTACGAGCTTGCAAAAGGCTTGGAAGATTTTGGTGCCTATGAGATGCTTGAGCAACTCAAGGGCATGTTCCATAAACAAGCCCATCAAGAACGCTATGACACCATGAAGCAGCTTATCAGCTGCAGAATGGAACAGGGATCACCTGCTAGTGCGCATGTCGTCAAGATGAAAGGGTACATCGAACAACTAAGGAAACTTGATTATCCCTTGCCAGATGAAATGGCAGCGGATTTCATCCTGAACTCTCTTCCCAGCTCTTACGAACAGTTCGTAATGAATTTCAATATGAATGGCTGGGTGAAGATAGTGCCGGAGCTTCATGGAATGCTTAAGATGGCTGAGATGAATATTCCCGCTAAAAACAATCAAGTTCTTATGGTTCGATATGCTGGTGTCGTCAAGCCTAAACCTAAGAACCGGGGTCATAACGGTAAAGGCAAGAAGAAGGTTAATGTTGCTGCCAAGTCTGCCACCAACACTAACAAAGGTGTTGCAAAGGTACCCACCGCCGCCTCCTGAGGAGTGCCAGTGCTATACGTGCAACAAAATGGGACACTAGAAACGTAACTGTCCCGACTATCTTGCTGAGCTGAAAAGGCAGAGGACCAATGGTGAAACCTCCTCTAAAGGTATTTCTATTTACGTTATTGAACTTTTCACTGTCTCTAGCAACACATGGGTATTTGATACCGGATGTGGTTACCACATCATTAATGTCTTGCAGGAGCCTGAAAACTGGAAGAAGCTGAAACAAGGCAGCATGGAACTCATCGTTAGTGATGGGAAGAGAGTCCTAGTTCTTGCAACTGGCACATATCGTTTTGCTTGTCCGTCTGGCCTTGTAGTTACTTTGGATAACCGTTTGTTTGCGCCTGGTTTGACCAGAAACATTATTTCAGTTTCTTTACTATTTGAACAAGGATTTAAGTACGTTTTTAATAGTATTGCTATTTCTGCATACTTGAATGATATATTTTATTTTGAGGCTAAACCTCGAAATGGTATTTATGAGGTTGATGTTCAAATAAACAATAATGTATATAATCTTTCTAAACGTATAAGATCTGGCAAGTGATTTTGCTCGATGAACCGTTTAAATTATTTTGTATGGGCTTACTTGTATAGGGTACGCCTTGGGATGATATTATTGTATGCTTGTACGTATGTTTGTAAATATATTATTGTATGGCCAATAATTGGCGATGTTAATTAGTCGTTATCGATTAAGGATGTTTACGTATGCCTACTTTGTGTTTGCATACGTCGGATGAGATGTTACGTGTTTGGGTTGTACATGTGCTCGACCCTGATGTTATTATTTGGATGATATCTATAGGGATATAATTATATGGATGTGTATATATATATATATATATATATATAAGTATGATTACTTATTGTTGATGATGGCCTAACTGTTGTATCCCGTTTTATTTTAAAACTCTTGAAATGATTATTATTATTATTATTATAGATGTCAATTATTAAAACCTTGAACTCACTCAGCTCAAGCTGACTTTGTGTGCATGTTAGTATGAGTTTCAAGTTAGGAGGAGGATGCATTACCGCTTGGACGTGCACGAGGCTACTTGGACGGTGGAGGACATATTTAGTCGGAAGTTTTTATTAATAAACACTGTTCTTTTAAATTTTTACTAAACACATTGAAACTTGGTTTTGGGCATAATTCCCGGGTTTTTGGAACTTGTGTTTTAATAATTATGATTTTCCGCTGATTTATACTCTGAATTGTTTATTTTAATGGAATGAGCTGTTTTTGAGTTTAAGTATTTTGTAAGTATTTTGTATGAATACCAACTGTAGGATTCCCGGGATTCGGGGGCTTACAACTTGCCTCACTCCTTTTGGAGTTTTGCCCTTTTGACTGCCACCCGCATTGTCAATCTGGCTCCAACTAAAAGGGTAAGAAAAACCCATATGAGATATGGCATGGGCGAAAACCCAATTTGTCTTTCCTTAGAGTATGGGGATGTGATGCTTATGTCACTAGTGATTCTGACGATAAGCTCGATCCTCGCGGCGTAAAAGTTGTTTTCGTCGGATACTATATCCAAAGCGGATATTATTTCTTCCATCCTGATACAAATGTGACTTCTATCATTAGGAAGAGCCACTTTCTCGAGAAGGAAATTCTCGATCGAGGAACTGGAGATAATATTGTCGATCTAGAAGAAATTCAAGAACTACAAACTACCGCTGAGGAAGTTGGAACGTCTGATCAAAAAGTTGTTGTTGCTGATACATCAGACATGAACACAAGCGTTCGCAGAAGTAATAGGACTCGCATACCAAACTCTAAATACCTATGGCATCTAGATGGTCCCGAGGTCCTCTTAGTAACCGAGTCAAGCGACGAACCTACTAATTACAAATCTGCTATCTTAAATCCGGAATCTGAGAAATGGCAAGATGCCATGAACGCCGAGATGCAATCTATGCGTGACAATCAAGTCTGGAACTTGGTTGAGCTACCCCCCAAGTGTCGGGCAGTAGGGAGCAAGTGGATTTTCAAGAAGAAAACCGACCTGCATAGAAAGTGCAGACTTATAAAGCATGGCTAGTCGCGAAAGGTTTTACTCAAACTCAGGGTATTGACTATGATGAAACCTTCTCGCCCATTGCTATGACTAAGTCGATAAGGATATTACTTGCCATAGCCGCGTACCATGACTACGAGATATGGCAAATGGATGTCAAAACTGCTTTTCTTAATGGACATCTTTCTAAAGATGTCTATATGGTTCAGCCTAAAGGTTTTGTTGATCCTAAATATCTTAACAGTGTGTGCTAACTGAATAAGTCCATTTATGGACTTAAACAGGCATCTCGCAGCTGGAATCTTCATTTTGATGAGAAAATCAAAAAGTGTGGTTTTATCAAAAATTTAAAATGAGCCTTGTGTTTACAAAAAGGCTAGTGGGAGCACTATATCATTCCTCATCCTGTATGTGGATGATATACTGATCATTGGAAACAACATCCTTATGTTTAAGGAAGTTAAGAACTGGTTGGGCTCTTTTTTCGCAATGAAAGATCTTTGTGAAGCTGCTTATATTCTATGAATTAAGATCTACCGAGATAATTCTAAGCGGCTACTAGGGCTGAGTCAAAGTACATACATAGACAAAGTAATGGCACGCTTCTATATGGATAACTCGAAGAAAGGAGCTCTCCCCATGGCTAAAGGAACCTTGTTGAACAAATCGCAATCTCTGGCAACGGACATTGAAACTAAGCACATGCAAGCGATTCCATATGCTTCAGCGATTGGTTCTATCATGTATGCTACGTTATGTACTAGACCTGACGTCTCGTATGCGCTGAGCATGACTAGTCGTTTTCAGCAGAACCCTGGCATTGCTCACTGGACTGCTGTGAAGAACATTCTAAGGTACCTGAAAAAGACGAAAGACATGTTTTTAGTGTTTGGAGGAGTGGAAGTAGAGCTCACTGTAAGGTGTTACACTGATGCTAGCTTCCAGACTGACCGAGATGATTCTCACTCACAATCTGCTTGGATGAAAAAATTCATAGCCCCCTCGATATGGTTCCAAATTTTCTGAAACTGATCGACGTAATCTGTGATAACACGGGAGCCATTGCTCAAGCCAAAGAGCTCAGATCTCATCATAGGGCCAAGCACATTCTAAGTTCCACTATATACAGGATATTCTGGAACAATGAGACATCATAATAAGCAAAGTAGACACAGATCAAAACCTAGCTGACCCGTTCACTAAACCGATGACTCAGGACAAGCATGATCATCACATCAATGCTTTCGGTCTTAGATTAGCTAGTAGTTTGTTTTCGATTTAGTATTTGGATGAGTGAACATTTAAACAGTTATACTTTCAGTTCTCTTTTGATTTAATGGTAAAATGCAAATGTTGAATAATATAACTGTGTTCAGTTTTAATACGTTTAATCCGTGAATATTGTATTCTAAATTATCCGTAGTCGGTCAGACTCGTGGGAACGACTCTGAATTAAGACTATTCTGACTTTGGACTCAAGGAGTTGACTTCCAAACTCACAGACTTCATTATGAATGACATTGGATGTAAGTCGCATCAAATCATCTTCATGGATCTTAGTCATAAGATGTTTTGATACTGGTATACTCATTTAGTATCCTTAGACTTGAGATACATATTGGAACTTTTGTTTACTAATGGCTATTCTTTGATCAGTGTCAACCGCTGTCGCGTAACTGCCAGCTATAAAGGCATTGGTTGGGAATAATCAGAAGTTCAGTGGGAGTTGTATGTATTCAAGATGGGATTCTGTACTCTTACATGATATGTAATAGTTAGACATCTTGGCGCCTTCATTGATTCAAACTGGTAAAGTGTGAGGCCTCATGTGACATTCGTCAAATTTCGATTTGTGTTAATATTGTAAACCCGACCCGTTGGGTCGTTTCGATGTATTAAATATATTCTAATAAAGTGATTCCCGACATTTAATGTTCATTATTCGTTGTTCGTTGTTTATAAATTTCCAAACTTTAGCGTTAATCGAGCCGCGAGAGTAAAACGCATAAATAATCCAAAACCGAAAACTTTATAATTTAATTATAAAGTTTGGGTTAAAAATGTAAACTTCAAATACTTATTTAAAACTTAAAAGAACTTAAATTATCTTTTAAATGGTTATTGAAACTTGGGGGACCCGAAGTGTAAATACTATTTAAATTATATTATTTTAAAAACAACCCAACCCTAACCTTGCCCCCTGCCCGTTTTTCCGGCCGCCGTCGCCGGCAGCGGCGCCAGCAGGCCCCAAACGCCCCCCTAACCTCAATCGTTGACCCGTTTTGTTAGTTTAACGCGTTATATCATTGATATGGCATCGTAATCAACTTATTAATTACATTGTAACAAATTTTAAACCACGGATTTGGCCCGTAATCGTCACCGGAAATCACGGAATCACCATTAACAAATTTAACGCGTACACGCTCCAATTGAGTGTATAAATAGGGGCTTAGGACACTGTACAACTCGCTCATACCCTTCTTTCTCTCTAAATCACTCTATAATATCAGTAATTGTTCTTCCAAAGTCCGGCTCCGGCGAGGTCGTCTTCTTCGTCGAAACAACACGATAACGGGTAATTAATATGTGAATATGATTAGTTTTGATCCAATAAAATAAACCCCTAACCTGGTTTAAGCGTTCATGGAACCAATTCTCCAATTGAAAACCTAGGGTTTCAATTGGAGAAGATGAATCTAAGTTCTGTTTATTTTAATTACTTCCATGCCTTAAATGAATTTCATAACTGGCTCATCTGGTTGTGTTACGAGCTTGACACACGTGAGACCCGGGTTCGAAACCCCCGGGTCAATCTTTTAACTGGTTTGTGGTTTTGTAACTTATAATTAATATTATACCATTATAACAGTTAGTACATTTAATAATTTAAACCTGTAATCTTAACAAATATAACGACTGGATCAACTGGTTAACTCTTGTGGCTTGGATCGGAGAGACCCGGGTTCGAAACCCGGGTCAAGATATATTTTTTGTAATCCATTTTAATTAACTATATAGTCATTTTAATCAATTAATAATCATAATAAATTTATAAAAACCTTTTTAAATTAAATAAAAATTATGTAAATTAACTATAAAATATATCTCACCATTTTACATATAAAAAAATCATGTTTCTCGTTTTCATAAGTCGTTATTAAAAATCGTGTAATAATCGCAAAGTAAACTTTAATTCTCTAAAAATCGTTTTGTTAAAGCAACAATTATATTTTCAACTTATAAACATTAGTTCAAGCTTTTCGAACATATAAACTTTGTTTTCTCGCCATTAAAGTGCTTAAATGGTACTAATAACCAAGTTGTCATTAAAACATAAATAATAATATAATAATCTAAGAGCCATAAGATTCGTAATAAAATAATAACTATCTTCTAAAACTATCATACAATTAAACAACCTTAAAATCCCGATGGAATAGCCGTTAAAAGTCATGTTTATTCTTATTTATAGTTCGTACGGATTGATTGCTTCGGTTCCTCTGACGCCTTCAAGTTATTCTTATTCCTTTTTCACTTCAATTACTAAGGTGAGCTTTTCACCACCCCTTTTTAATGTTTTAATGTTTTGGGGTAGCATATGTATCCTTATAAAAATTCAAGCATTGTTTCTTCTATTACAAAACTACAATTCGTATATGGACTTGTGTGTTACTTGTATTACTTGCACGAATATTACTTGCACGATTGGGAAGCCTCATTTAAGTATGATCATACGCCCCCCTTTGCACTCTGGTCCATTTGTATCGAGTGGAAAAGGGCCTCATTATCCAAGTACGTTGGTTGTTACCAATTGGAAAGGACCTTACTTGCGCGATTATCCAAGTACGTTGGTTGTACCAACTGGAAAGGACTTACTTGCTCGTTTATCACATGTCTATGAATTGTATGGTTTTTATGTACGTATTTAAACTGTGGAAACTCACCAGCTATATTTATAGCTGACCATATTTTATACATATGTTACAGGTACCATGATTAGAGGTTGAAGTATTGAAGACACTTAGATTACTTAGGGTATTCCAATAAAAGAACTATTGTTATGGTTATGTTTTGGTTTGAACTTGAATTGTTACTTTCGAACTTGTGTTACTTGGCTTATTAAATGAATTAATGTTATTATGGTCACTTAATAGTGCCACGTGTGTTTGAGCAATCTGTACGTCACACTCGGGCGTTTCAGCTTAAGCCGGGGTGTTACACCTCACCCAAACTAACTGTGTGTTTGATTAGACCACTTTGATTCTTGATCGAGAACTACAATGATTGAACGCCATATGAGATTGAACCTGATCCATGTCTCATTGTTCAATTGATGTCTTATACAGAAAGGATAGATGTCAACGATTACCATAAATTCGTTATCTTGCAATAATGTATTCCAAAATTATTTTGGTTAATGAATTTAAAATGTTATACCTTGTTGGGGGCAGCTATGTGTAGCTAGAGCACTGCTGGCTGTCAGTATTGAGTAACTTAACTAGAAACCGTCCAAGTGGGAGACTGTTGGAATTATGGACCGGTTCGGGTAAGTCAATACGGCCAACCGGGTTATGACCCGTGAGAGTTACACTATGAGGTAATGAACCATTAACCCGCTTAAGTTAGTTAACCGGGTTAGATACTTTAACGAGATAAAATTACATGGAACGGGCTTTGGAGCAAGAGGTGGACTTATTGGCCCATTGGGTTTATAGCTAATTCGATTAGTTAAACCTAATTAAGGTTATCTAAATATATGATATTTACATAACCTAAAACCCTAAGCCAATTAACAAGTTCATCTTCTCTTTTCCTCCATCCTAGTAGCCAGCCACCTGCTTCACCGCCGCCATCACCATCGGCGCCTGACCAGCCACCGCCGCCTGTCCGCCACCGCTTGCCGGTGCCACCGCTTCCTCTCCGCCGCCGCCGGCCGCCGCTGACCAGTCGCTGTCCGCCGGTGCTGACCGCGCCTACAGCCGATGCCCTACACCACCACCGTTGCCGTTGCCGTCGTGCACCGCCACCATTGGTTGTTGATCTCGTTGTGTCACCTAGCTCGGTTCGTTAGCCTTCGGTGTCTCAACCGGTTAATTATTAACCAAGGTAAACTTAAATATATTGTTAGTTTATAATTATATATTATAGTTTTGTTGTCAACATTTATAAACATAATAATATTTTTGATGCTTAATATTCTTATTTTTTTCTTAAAAATTGTTTTCATATTTTGTTTTTCCATAAGAAACTATTACATTTCTGTTTATTTTACTGAAATATAAGTGAATTAACAACATAGTTTTTTAATAATGTAACATTATTTAAATTGTTATATATTATCTGAATATTATGATGCTATCCGGTTCGATGCCCGGTCCATCCTGTGACACGATAAAATGTCCAGATCGAAGTCCGGTCCGAATATGAATGCACTGATTTACAGGATTTATACCCTTTATCATTAAAATAGAAAGAAGACCCGTTACTATCACACTGTTTACTTTAGAGAGAGGATTAGAGTGATAGTTGATCCGGTTAGCCGATGATTCTAGGCGTAGAAAATTAAGTCAACTTCATTTTGTAAACTCATTTAGTTTTGCATCAAACAGAAGAGTAAAAATTACAATAAATAAACAAATTCTTAGTTTTCATGAAAAATTTTCACTTAATTAGCTTTTGCTACATTGAAGAAACACTAGGTGACCCCGAGTAGATTATGGATAACCTGGGGGTTAATTAATGTTTCCCACGAGGGTTAGGTCCGGCAGAGATGGTTATTCTGATGACCTGCAAAATAGACACCGTGAGCTCGTCACTGAGAAGGGAGGATTCCTCCTTGTGACCACCTTTTGGCGTGAAAATCAGACTAGATTGCTCTGAATATGTTTATATAAAGAGAGATTGCTAGAGAAGATAAGATACCGTTCCAAGGTGTTGGAGTATTTATAGCCGAAGGTAGGTTTCCAAGCAGGTACAGCCAGCTGTATAATATTCCTGTTCTACCAACTATGGGCTACGCACGTGCCATGCTGGTTGGTGGGTAGGCAGCGGCTGTTAGTGACAAGACCGGCTGTGTACTGTTCCCTTTCCACCAACTGCAGGCTATGTGCGTGCCACGACATGGGTTGGTGAGTAGGCAGCGGCTAATAGTGACAAACAGTACTAGAGCATGCTCCTCCTCATACTGTTGTCGGTGAGCTGTCACCCTGTGATTGGTTCATGGGCTGCTTTGGTCAGATCTTGTCTATTTTGTCCATACCTTGGCAGGTATAGTACAAAAGATCTTCCAGAAGCATACGGACACGAATTCCTGACACATGGAGACTCTTGATGCAGCAAATATGATGTCATCCATGTAGACTTGAACTAGCAGGAAGTCACTTCCATCTCTCTTCACAAACAGTGTGCTGTCAATCAAACCCCTTTCAAAACCATTCTCTAGCAAGTAGTCCGATAACGTTGAATACCAGGCACGAGGTGCCTGATGTAATCCATAAAGCGCCTTGCTCAACTTGTACACGTGATCAGGAAAGTCTGGGTCAGGAAAACCCGGAGGTTGCTCAACATACACAACCTCATCAACTTTCCCATTGAGGAACGCACTCTTCACGTCCAACTGAAACACTTTCATCTTCTTAAAAGCAGCAAACGCCAAAAACAATCTTATCGCTTCCAACCTGGCCACCGGAGCGAACACTTCATTATAATCTATCCCCTCTTGCTGATTAAAACCTTTAACGACCAGCCTCGCCTTGTTTCTTATAATAATCCCCTTTTCATCTCTCTTGCACTTAAACACCCATTTTGTGCCTATCGCATGCACATTCCTTGGTTTTTCAACCAAAGTCCAAACTTCCATCTTCTTAAATTGAGCCAACTCTTCTTGCATGGCTTCGACCCACGAGCTGTCCTTAAGAGCCATTTGATAATTTTTCGGTTCAATCTGGCTAATAAAGCATGAGTACAAACATTCGTTCATTATACCCGTTTCCTTAATGCTTGTATAAACACAGGTGTGCTCATTCAAGCTACTTCTGGTTTGTACACCGGAGGACACATCACCTATAACATTCTCCAAAGGGTGTTCTTTGTGAATTCTCGTGGTCGGAACAGCACCGACATGCAAATTATCTTCTAAATTAGAAGAGAGCTCATCAATGGTTGTTTCTGGCTGAGAGTGAAATGGATTGATAAACTCTTCTTCAGGAGAGACAACAGGGGAACCGATAGAATTTGATAAGGAAGGTTGACAATCATCAAATAGCTGTCTATGTGCCAAATTTTTCTCCTCATCTAGAATCATCTTCGTAGCAACACGTTCTTCTTCTTCTGTACAAAACAAATCAGGTATGTTAAAAGACTTGAAGAGCCTATCATAGTCGAAAATCCCAGGAGGTCCGATGCTCGGTCTTGGCGATCTGTAACTCTTAATGTCGGTGTTACATACCACCTCAACCTTGCCGTTCGTTGTATTAAAGACACGCCTGTTGGGAGTCCCAACTTCATAGCCGACTAAAATTCCTGCATCGGCTGCTTCACCAAACTTTGAATGTGCCTTTAAAATTGAACACGGGACCCGAAAGCTTCAAGTCCACACAAATTGGGCTTTCTCCCATGCATAAGCTCGTAGCATGTTTTATTAAGTCTTTTTACCGTTAAAACTCTATTCAGTACATAGCAAGCTGTAGAAACAGCTTCAGCCCAGAACACCACCGGAAGCTTCGAATCAGCCAGCATAGTTCTGGCTCCTTCAATTAAAGTTCTATTCTTCCTTTCAGCCACTCCATTCTGTTGCGGAGTATACGGAGCGCTGAATTGATGTTCAATCCCTCTTGACAGACAGAAGATCTCCATTTCAAAATTTTTAAACTTGGAACCATTGTCACTTCTGATGAACTTCACTCGTTTATCCATAATGTTCTCAACTTTGGTAATCAGATTCTTCACCATTTGAGCCGTTTCGTCCTTTGATTTCAGGAAGTATACCCACGAGTATCGTGAATAGTCATCAGTGATCACCAAGCAATAAGTTGTACCACCTAGACTTCTTACATTCACAGGACCGAAGAGATCCATGTGAAGCAGCTCTAGTGTACTGGCAATTGAATTTACTTTCTTGGTGAGATGGGACTTCTTGTGCTGCTTTCCCTTTTTGCACGCAAGACATTTGTCTTCAAAATTGAAACTTTTTGAGGGAACACCCAACACAAGCCCATGTCTGACAATATGGTTCATCTTCCGAAGATGAATGTGCCCCATTCTCCTGTGCCACAGTTCAGATTCCGATTCGCTTGCTTTCGTCAAAAGGCACGATTCTTCCGTTGACATTTCAGTTGAACTTAAATCCATCATATACGTATTTCGATCACGTGGAGCCTTCATTACTATCCACTCCTCTGGTATTTGAAAACCAGGCTTCAACACAATCGCATCAGTCTTCGTGAAGTGTACGGTATAATCTTTATCACAAATCTGCGACACACTCAGCAGATTGTGCTTCAGTTCTTCAACAAAGTTCACATTTTCTAACGTCATCTTCCCATTAGTTACCGTACCGCTTCCTGTTATTTTGCCTCCACTCTCACCGGAAAAACTGACTCTTGCTCCTTGAACAGGTTTAAAATCTTGTAACAAATCCTTGTTACCAGTCATGTGCCGGGAACAGCCGCTGTCCACAACCCAAAGATTATTGGACGCCCTGTTCAACTGTTCCTGCACAAACAAAAGAGATTATTAAAATTTGGGGACCCAAGACCTCTTGGTCTTGGGTCGATTAACCTTCTTAACAGAACTCACACACCTTGGCTGACCAAAATTAGCATTAGAAAAATTTCCACGAGTCCTAACAGGATACCTCCTTGGAGACTGATAGTGAGGCCAACCAAACCGACGAACATTAAGAGAATCAAAAGATTTATAGCATTTGGTTTGGTTATTAGTAGTGTAAAAACGAGATGTGTTTCTTTGAAAACCTGTATTATCTCTCAAATTTGAATGGTTTTCATTTTTAACATTTAAACGATTACCAAAAACCTTAGTCTCAGTTTTCGAGGGCCTCACCTCTCTGAAACGCTGCTTCAGAGGGCAATCAGCAACAAGGTGCCCTGTTTGATTACATCTAAAACAACACCTATGTTCAGCTTTCTTTTCAGCAGATGTTTTAGATGTGGAGGCAGTATTACCAACCGTACGTCTCACATAAGGTGGGACATATGGGTTGAGTGGAGTACTCCTTTTAGTTGATTTAACTTTTTCTCCACTAGTGGGTAACACTTCCTTCTCTTTTGTCTTATCCGACTCGGATGACTTATCCGAATCAGATGAGACTGGACTTGAAATAGAAATTTTAACTTTTGAGACAGGCGAACTTGTTTCGCCTTTACTAACTTCCGGTACTTTACCAGTTTCCTTAGCAGGACCTGTCTGATCAGCTACAAAATTAACAGATTCATGAACACTAGGATTGAAAGTATAATTATGGTTATAAGGTGGTGGAACCTCATGGTAACCAATTCCTCCCCTCTTAGGTGAGGAACCTTGATCACTAACGAGGTGATCAAGAATAGCAGAGGAATTCCGGAATTGCTCCAGTTTCCTATTTAGTTCCACCACTTTTACCTGGTGATCAGCAATCTGTTTTTCTTTCTCAGCGATTAACTTGGTTTTCTCTTCTAAAACCTCGTAGCTTAGATCGATCACATCAATTTTTTCAGCTAATTTTGTTTTTAAACTTTTAACGTCTTTTTCACAAGCTTTAATTTTTATTTTATAATTATTTTCTCTTGTCTTTGTGAAGTGATGATCTTCTTTCAAGGTTTTAAATTCGGCATCCAACTTAACATACTGATCAGTAATTGTAGCAAGCTGTTCAGACAAGTTCTCACATTTAGTACAGATAGGTTTAGTACATACCTCGGAGTTCTGGTCATCAGCCATGAAAGCTTTTTCATTTTCAGCAGCTTTCATACATTCTTCAGCTGCAACCTTGGCCATGTGTGCCTGCTCAAAGAGTTCTCCAGAGAACATGTTCCAGTTGTATTCACCAGCATCAGACATCATGGCATTATTCCCATTGTTATTTCCACTTTGCTGTGTAGTCCTCCCCTGACTACGTTCTACACGTGCATTAGTGCACTCCTTTGCAAAGTGTCCATTTTGTTGACAATTGTAACACCTCACCCTTGACTTATCAAATCCTGGCTTTCCACCTACGAACTTTCTGCCAGTCTTCTTCATGAAACGCTTCACTCTTCTGACTATCATCGCCATCTGCCACTGCAGATCCATCTCTTCCAGATCATCAGGATCGATCTGGTCATAGTCTTCTTCCAAAGCAGCAAGGTCCACAATCTTCCCTTGTATGTAGTTCTCGTAAGAAGCAATAAAAGATGCATAGAGTGCAAACTGCTCTTCAGCAGATTTGACACTCATTGGCATCTTAGAGTAGTTATTGCTTGAAGCACTGGGAGAGAAACTACTCTTGGATGCTTGAGGTTTCGAAGCATTTGATCCTCCAGCAACAAAGCAAACATCACCATTCATGTTTACTGACACATTTCCTTCATGAGAAGAGTTAGAACCTGACTCTCCTTTGGAGTAGTAAGCAGCAGATTCAGACTTCGAACTTGAGCCTGAGTTAACTTTGGCACCATACATACCAGGGTCTTGAACCTGATCCGTTGGTGTCTCTTTACGAACCATATTAAGCTCAAAGGTTCTGAGCTTGTTTACTGCTGTCTCCAAGTCATAATCAGGAAAGTCTTTGTCTTCCCTCATTAGAACAGTGTACATTTCCCACTTCGGTGGGAGAGCATCGAGAAGCTTCTCAACTATTTCCTCCTCTCTGTAAGCAATAGAATAGTTGTTCAGCTCTGTCATTAGATGATAATATCGGGTGATAATATCATCGAGCGATTCGTTCTTAAAACACTTGAAAACAGAGAACTGAGTCTCTAACAGCTTAGTCTTCGAGGCACGAATACCCACGTTCCCTTCGAATCTATTCTCAAGAGCATCCCAAAGCTCTCGTGCAGAAGTGTACTTCCTGAATGTATTGAGAATCTCTTGAGGAAGAGCCATAGTAATTGCAGCATGGGCCTTGCTTTCGGCCTCATACATCTTTTTCTCTTCTTCCTCCATCTTGCTGTACTTCTTTACCACATCCCGACCTTCGTATTCCATTGTTGGTGGAATATATCCATCCTGGATGCACACCCACATCTTTGCATCCTGGTATTTAATATACTAAATGAACCTATCCTTCCACGCCACAAAGTCGGTTCCTTTCATCAACCTTGGGGCCTTAGTAGCCGACCCCACTTCAACTTCCATTTTGACTAACTCTGAGATGTTAATCGGCGACATCTTCTCGAAAACAAGAAAAACCCGAAAAAAACAAAAATTCTTCCAAACAGTACTATAGGCGAAGTTAAGGATAACTTCGCTTAAGTGTTAACTTCGCTGGAAAATCCTTAAATTCGCGTGACTTGGCGAAGTTGAGAATAACTTCGCTTAAGGTAAGCGAACTTAGGAGGTAAGCGAAGTTGAGGTTAACTTCGCTTAGGCGAACTTATGAGGTAGGCGAAGTTGTGGTTAACTTCGCTCAACCTTATATCTTCGCCGAAACCCTACTTCCAGCGTCGGCAACTTCGCCTGAAGAACAACAACTTCGCCCGAAGAACACTGAAAATATTCAGATCTGTTTTCGACGATTTAGCAGTTTCCGGTCGGTGTGACGGCTTGAATATGACTGTATAAGGTGAGTATAACACAATATCAACGAAAACGCGTCCCGCGAATAGTTCAAACGAGACGTTTTCTACACCCGCGTGAAATCCCGAACCACACAATCGAGCCAAAGCTCTGATACCAATTGTAGGTTCCCGGACGGATCTTACACGGGATATCGCTATCTACGTAGGTGCGGAATCCCTGCGTAGGTAGTTACGAGCGTAGAATACGTAAAACAATCACACGCGATACAAACGAACACGTTATATATTATAACTTGAAACACGTCTATTACAGACTCTCGGCACGTTCACTGAACTCAACAACTGACTCCTCTCTCGTAACCTAAACAATCCGTCGGCTACAGTATATATAGACACGACAACTTTGCCCGATATGTTCAGGCGAAGTTGTCCATAACTTCGCTTGTTCAACAAGTTCGCCTAGGCGAACTTGTCGACAACTTCGCTTGTTCAACAAGTTCGCCTAAGCGAACTTGTTGACAACTTCGCTTACATACATAAACATAAACTTAAACATAATTACATTACAGACTCGATTACAAACGCTAGACTATGAACTACTGACATTTATGTACCAACAGTTGCCAAGCGAATCGAGCGTTGGTAAATAATATGAGAACCCAATACATGGGTATATGTTGGACCCCTCCGAATTATACGAATGAATGAATAATTAATACAAGTAAACATGCAACACATATATTTGATTAGGTCACACAAAACTACACGTTTATTATTGTTTGATATATATATAAATAGTATAAAATACAAATAATACGCATATGTCCCCAAAACATTTAGAAAACTTAGTAAAATAGGGGAATGATAAACTCACCTTAGATTAATGACAAGCGAATATAAATACGAATAAGCGAGTTAAAGAATAAGCGAGTCGTCCACTACACGTCAAACGATATAAACAATCAGAATCTGAAACTCTGAGAAATGATAATATAAATAAAAAAAAACTCGTTGCCGCTGAAATCAATCCAAACGGACGTTTAGAACTCTAGTTATGTTATATTTAAGATTTAAGCGAGCTGGTACTGACCAGAATTCGAACAGCGAGTCGGAAGTCGGGTTTTGGAAAGTAGCCTTAAAATTTCATTATGAGAATAAAAGTCTTCTGGACCGAATGTTGAATCCGAACAGAAGTATGAGAAAACGTTAAGTCAAACAAGTTGACTATTTTACCCTTTATTGAGTTTTAAAGAAATTAACCAGTCAACACCCTTCAATATCAGAAATCGATTGAAGGCTATTGACTAGGGAATGTTTATGAATGAAAAATCAGTTTATAACTTACCCGGAAAGTGAAAGAATAGGGAAATATGACTAGTCAACGGTCCACCCGCATGCAAAGCCAACCGGTTTATGAACGGTTCTTTAACAAAATAGCAAAACCGAAAAGAATTATGATGATCAGAGGGTAGTGACGGTTGAAGTAGGTTCTCTAGGGTTCATGAAAGGTTGTGGCAGAGATTATGAGGCTTGTTTATATAGGAATAGCAAAAACGAACCATATTTGGAAGATTTACTCGTTTAAGAAAGAATATATGGTTTTAATGACAAAATCAATAAAATAAGCAAAAGATATGACCTTGATCAATAAGAAATGAATTTAGACTTATATTTTAGTTATAATATGTTTTCTTGGACCTTAATTCACTCAAATATGCCTAATATACACGATTTTATACCGAATAAGAGCTAGAAAACGAAATCAAACCAAGATTCTGTGCAGTGCTCCCACTGCGTCGCACGGCAAACCCCGAGCTCGGCGTCACACGACGCTCCAACGACTAGGAGGGGAAGATTTCACTTTTTACTTGTTTGGTCCTTATAGTTTGGTTTTTGATCATTTAATGAACTTTTTTATTAATTACATAGGAATGAAACATATAGAAAACATGAAGGGCCTAGAGTGAATAAAAAAGAACTTAATTACTTATAAATGCAAAATATATTGAAGATTAGGATCCGAATAAGGTTCTTATAACGATAAAATGAAAGCAAAACGGATATAGTAAAACCCGAAATGTTACAGTTTTCAAGTTATTGCACACAACGTACTTGTTATGTTTTCCATGTGAGGACTTGGATAAATACGTGTCGACCCATAATTATTTTTATCTTCGGATGGTCCACATAGTCCGTCCCATTACGTGGGTTTTAAAATATATACAATAAATACAATATATACTTATGTGAAAACATGGAAAACAAAAACGATGAACTATATAAATCAAAATTAACAAAATATATAAACAAATCCTTGAGGTCAGGGATTAGTAAAAGTATTTGATCAAACATAAAGTTAAATATAGCCTTTCATAAACTGGGGATATAGTTAAAATATTGCTTCTTTATATATTTATAAGCATAACATTTTATATGTAGGAGATATAGTTAAATTAACGTTTCTTCTTAAAGAAAAACTTAGTGCATATGTTTCTTCATGAAGAAGAAACATGGCATATAAATGTTAAAAAACCAAAAAAGACTAAAGGTCCAAATATTTTCTATAAACAAATGGTTTATCAAGGTAAAGATTATGTAAAACATACAAAGTGTATGAAGCTAGGTCATTGATATGGTAATTTAGAAAAAGTTATTCTCGTACTATATGTCCGAGGTAACGTTCAAGCATAAATTAGTGAGACACTGATCATAATAAAGGTGAATTCGCTCAAACTTTTACAACTTTATAAATCGAGTCATTAACGGTTTACATGGGATTATATATCCCTAAAACTTTATAAACGAAGGTAGGCGCTTACATTCAGGCTATCGTATACGTTTATTTGGACCCTTACATATGTGGTCAGCCGGTGGGCACACCGCACTACGCTTGGTCATTCCTCCGCCACGTTGGGCCGGATCTAAGTATTATTTGAGTGGGGAATGGTCTTGTGTATCTTGGTAGTTGCTAATTATTCGAACGTTGTGGTGTTTGCTGAGTGGTTTCGAGTTGAGCTTGAGTTTATAATAGTTATTCGGAATTTCAGAACTTACTTATTTCCTTTACCATTACGGTCCGGGTCATAAAATACCTGTAGGGAGTAATTAATTATAAAAATTATTTTAGAGTCAACGTGTTCACCAACATGTGTTGTTAACGTAATTTATAAAACTATCTTATAGGTAATCTGGAATAGATGATAGAAGATGATGTTTAACCATTAGATAATCAAATAGCTCAAATGAAGTTTTTATTATTAAAATAATGTAAATTATGGTTTTATATGTTAAAACACTTTTGTAACAACTATCGGGTATTTAATTCTGACTTTTGGAATATATTAAAAATATATTTTCAAAACATGCACAAACTATTAGTCACATTCTAGGTCGTAAGGGGTGTGACAAAGACAACCTTTACCAATTTGCAAAAGTACCTCTTAACTTATTGCCTATGGTATTAAGTGTCTTTAACCTTGCTTACTCGTTAACCACAACCTTGCCCACCCGTTGACCACCTTGAAAATGATCACTTATAACATGCTTCAATCTGTGACATTTTAAATTCCAATGGACTTTAAAACTAGTCGACCTGAATCCATTTCTTTTACGTCTTTTACGTACCAGAGCTCACCTGAACTGCTTATCAAATGATTAAGCATTTTACATGATGATATCATTTTTCCTTATCAGGTTATGTCGATCTTGTATACAACAAAAGAAAGTGTGTGTATATATAGGCAAAGTATATAATGAAAACCCACTTGAGTTGTGAAAACCCGCGAATACCCTATGTAACATCTTTTTTTTTTGTTACATGTAATATACGTTGTAACATTTAATACAAAACAGCGAAACATTAAAAAAAATTGTTTTGCTATTTTTTAACATTTTTTTACTAATTTTTTTATATGTTTTTAGAAAAGAGAAAAAGTTATATATATGTTAACATTTTTTATTAATTTTAATTGTGCACCACAAGATTTAATTTTTAATTAAAAACATGTGGTTGAGAATGAGTTTCTAGAGTTTTCACAACTCAAGTGAGTTTTTATTTTAACATAACCCTGTTTATATATATATATATATATATATATATATATATTTATATTTATGGTTGAGTTAAAATAAGAAGTTAGATTTTTATAGGAAGGATAAGAAAGATTCTAGTCCATTGATTTTAAATTTGGATGGTTGAGATTAGTTTTATAGAAAATCATGTGTGAAATAAGGGGAAGGGTATAAGAGGAATAACACATATTTGTAAACTTTCTCTCTTCTCATGCAAAGCACATGTCAATTTCCTCCATCATTTTAAAACGTTCATAACTTTTTAATGCAACATTTTTTTCGGAAAATAAAATCTTCATAATAACGAGTGTTCTTATATCTTTAATATGAGTACCATATTGCTTTATAAAAAAAAATAGTGGGTTTTTTATACATTGTGTTATATGCTTAGGTCATTGTGTTTTACGAATTGTGTTATATCAAATTGTGTGTTTAACATAGTGTTTTTTTTGTTCATTGTGTTTTTTTATAAGTGTCTTATTTCATTGTGTTTTTTCCATTATCATTATATCATTGTGTTATAAGCAAATTTTAAGTTTTCTTTTCATTGTGTTTTTTCATTATTTTTTCATTGTGTCTTTTCAATAACTTTTTTTCTCCACAAGTATCACAACTTCAAAATCCCTCTAAATTGAAAGTTCAAACCTAATGTGTGAATATATTGTGTTTTCCAAAGTTTACAGGTTGTGTTTTCTAATGTGTTTAAATCACAACAATATCCATTGTGCTTTTCAAGTATGCAACAAATAGTGTTATAAACAAAAACGAGATCTAGAGAGAAAAAGAGATCTATTATGTTTGAATCATTGTAACTCCATGAACTAGTTGATGGTAAAAAACACAATGAAAACTCTCTAAACTAGTTGATAGAAAAAACACAATGAACTAGTTAAAGGTAAAAAAACACAATGAACTAGTAACAATAATGGACCACCATGAACAGCTCCACCTACCACCATGGTGGGCTGCCGACGTTGCTTTAAGTGGTAAGCTCTTGTCCCTCGTCAGAATCTTCGGGTGTCGCCGGAAATTTTGACACAACTCGTCTCCGATCACAAAACCCAACTACCATAACTGAGGTCTTTCCTAGCGGTACGGTGGAAGTGGCAGCAGAAGCCAGCTGCAGTGGTGTTCTACTTTGGGATTCAAACCCGATTTCCCGGTGAATACGGTTTTCTGGTGAGGGTGCCGATGAAGAATGCGGCGGCGGCAGAGAAGGCGGCTGTGGTGAAGAAGGTAGAGAAGAGGAAGAAAGGGCGGTGACTCCGGTGAAGAAGCCGGCGAAGGTGGTGCCGTGGTGGAGCTGGTGGCTGTGGGGAAGAAGATAGAGAAGATGAAGGATTTTCAATTGGGTTTCTTTTACTTGTAAGGTTTTTTTTATTGTTTGACCAAAATGCCCCCTTCCTAGCCTTCCTAGAAAAACCATACTTCTTATTTGAACCTAACCCTACATTATATATATATATAGGGATAGGTTATTGTAAAAAGACAATGTTTCATAAGAATGGTAAGAATAATTATGGGCCATTAGATTAGGGGATCCAAGGGTTGAGATTTAAAATTACCAAAAACCGACATAGTTTCCTAGAATTACGTTTTCACCATTATAACCGACATAGTTTCTTAGAATTATTCTCTTATCATAGATTTTAATGCCAAATGCCAAAAATATATTTGTTCTTACCAATCCTAGAAAACTCTTTATTCTTATTTGAACCTTATATATATATATATATATATATATATATATATATATATAGAAACATGATCAAATACATTTTATTCTTAACATGAAAACAATGAGAACCAATTTGCTGTTATTATTAGGTGTATTTTTATAGGTGTTTGCTGTTATTTTTTGTTCGTATTAGCTAATTTTTGATTATGTGACGTTATAAGAACTTGTTGATTTATATTTTGTTGTTATTATTTGATTTTTTCATTTGCTATTATAAGTATTTGCTGGTATTTGTTGTTATTATTTTGTTATTGACTTTGATTTTTTGTTGTAACTTTTAGGTTTTTTTCTTTGTTACTATAAATCATTGATTATGTAAATTGGTATGTAGTTGGTATTGTTTCTTACGTTTTCATGTTTTTATAAATTAGTATTATTTTCTACGTTCTCATGTTAAGATTAAAATGTACATGATATATATATATATATACATACACATATATATATATATATATATATATATATATATATATATATATATGATTTGGTTCATTTCAGAAGTGTTTTTTAGAGCGAGAAGTGCGAGAAGAGATTATAACCAATCAAATGATTTCTTTATTCATTTCTTATTATTTAAATAAAAGTGTATGTTAGTAAAATATAAAATTTTTGTTTTGTACCTCATACTCATTAATGGTTTAATTAATGCTAAGTTACTAACAAATGATAAGTTGTTGTTATTATTATTATTATTATTTATTTATTTATTTCATCTAAAATTTGAACAATTAAAATCCATTTGATCTTAAATCATTTTATTCTATCACATGACTAATTAATTTTTTTTATTTGATATCTAATTTGAAGTGTTTTTTTTTTGTTTGATTTTAATCAACTAATGTAGTGTAGGCTTATCTTATGTAATGTAGATAAAGTTACGTAATATAGTGTATGCACACTTTTCAAATTTTGTATAGTCATAACTAATGTAGTGTAGACATATCATATATAGTCTTGGAAAAACTAATGTAATGTAGGCTTACTTTCAAATGTTGTGTAGTCATAACTAATGTTGTGTAGATATATCAAATGTAGTGTAGGCAAAACAAATATAGGGTAGGCGCACTTCAAGTGTTATATAGTCATAAATAATGTGGTGTATAAATATCATATGTAGTGTAAGCAAAACTGATGTAGCGTAGGCTCACTTTCAAATGTAGTGTAGGCACACTTTCAAGTGTCGTATAGTCATAATTAATGTAGTGTAGATATATATAGTGTTGTGTACGCAAAACTAATATAGTGTAGGCACACTTTCAAATGTTATGTAGTCATAACTAATGTATTTTGAACATATTTAATGTAGTGTAGGAACACTTTCAAATGCTGTGTTGTCATAACTAATGTCGTGTCGAAATATCTAATGTAGTGTAGGTAAAACTAATGTCGTGTAGTCACTTGAGACAAGTTGGAGTATGTTTTTATGTATCATGTATATGTATTAAACTAGTATTATGCATCTTATGAGCATTAATTATGCTAGAAAAAATAACCGATGAATTCATTAATGCCTGGTTTAAATAGGCCAACACCATAAAATATATGCATGCCCTTTTTAATTAAAAATATGTCACAAATATGTGTCTTTATTTACGATAATGCCATTTCTATTGTTGACCATTGATTAAACATAATCAATGGTCTAGATTAATTTCTCGCACTTCTCGCTATAATATCACTTTTCGTATGATCCATCCCCTATATATATATGTATGTATGTATGTATATATGCATACAAACAAACAATTGATACATACTTGGAATCACTGCAGACTCGACGATGCCATGCCCGAATTTGACCGTTTTGGCCGACTTTGACCGTCTCTGACTAATCTTGGCCGACATGAAAAAAATTACCTCGGAAATGGTCCGAGGACTGATTTTGGCCGACATTTTTTTTTTAAATTTGTTTAATATTTAATAACTTCTCACATTCCATTCTTCATGTTTAACTTTGTCATACTCACATAAGTTTATTTTATTAATTTTCATACTCTCAAATAATTTATAAATAATTAACTTTGTGTCTCTATAAAAAGAGATGTCTAACTTCTCTAAACCATATCTCTTTTATAGAGATTGACGATATTAAATACTTTTGTTACAATTTTTGTATAGTTTATAACTTTATATGGTATAGAGATAAAATAGTATTAGAAAGTGAGATGCGAATGCTCTAATTAACGACTTGGATTTGAACTCCGGCAAACTTTCAAGCAAGAGTTACACATACACCCCCATGAACTCTCATAAGTTGTACACAAACAACTTAAACCTTGAATCCACCATTTAAGACAACTTTACTAATTAACAAAAATATCCTTTATCACCTCTGGTATCAAGTGTCTTAAAAAAAACAGTTGACTATGTATTCAGCCACAAAATAGCAGGCTTCCTTGTAATGGATCGCCATTTATGCATCAGCCCGTTGTGAATCTTGGTTTGCCAAGTTAAGGCCCACTTAACCTAATTCAATACCGGTCAGATGATTCCTTTTAGTTCATCCTAACTTGGGTGCATTGGCATTTTGGCCACCAATAGGTTAACAACAGGAATGTTGTCTTCCGCAATGGAATCTGATAAAGTGAGATTTCGAGTAAGTGTTTTCATAAGCTTCTTCTATCCTAAGAAATGATTCATCGAAATAATGAGTCATCATTGACATTGATATATCTGACAAATGTTAGGGATAATAGTGGTGAATCTTGTTGAAACCCTAATCAAGCTAATCAATTTCCAAATCATGGAGGAAGAAAACCATTTCGAATGTTGAACTTTTCGAACGAGTCAAGTCACTCATGAGCTTAAAGTTTGAGTCTATCTTATAATAGCTTGAGCCCGAGCACCAGCCTCAAAAATAAGTTTGTTTAACACGTGAGTCGAAGCTTGAGTTCACTCACGAGCTATGTAGGATATCCCGATATATCAGTGATATATCGGTTATCGGTCTCTTGGTAAAGTATCGGTTAAAATATCGGTTAGAATATCGGTACCGATAATATTTGCAATATTGACCGACATTTCACCGATATTGGACTGATATTTGAACGATATAACACTGATATTCCCGATATTAGTGTTTCAAGTTTTAATTAGTGTTTTACAATTTTTAGTATTCAATATTAGCTTTATTGTTAGTGTTTTGCAAGTTGCAAAAGGTTAATTTGTTAATGATATGAAAGTTACTGAATTATTAGTGTTAAATTGCTATATATGTGAACTTTACATGATACTAAAATTACATATATCCCACCAATGTCTCAACGCGATAACCGGTATCTCAGATATCAGTCCTAGACCAATTATTGATATTTTTCGACATTAACTGCTTATATAAATATATATTTATATAATTATTGCGAGTTTTCTACAATTTGCTTGTTTCATGATATTACAGCTACAACTACTTGACAAAATTGGTTATTTAATGATGCCTAACCCTGTTTGATAACCATTTGTATCAAATATCATCTTAAAACTTTTAACCCAAAAATGTTTCTTGATGACACAATTTTATAAAACTGACTGATATCAATATGCATACAGGAAGGAATTACAAGCAGTAATCAATCATCCAACTGTGATATGAATATACATTGTTTTATTGGTCAAATACCCATTTAAACAAGCATTTACTTCAACCGATTCGAGTACAAATCACCATATACGACTAACATGAGCAAACGGCTCCGGAACAGCTTTCCGGGTAGCCTTAGCAGCTGCCACTTCTCGGCTCCCAAAAACATTCCAAAATCTCAACGTCTCATCTCCTGCAGCTGATGCAACCGTACATCCATCCAGGTTCTGCAAACATATCAAATTACAGTTAATTAAACACCAATATTTAACTTCAAAAACAGATATAATAAATACAGTATCGGTTTTAACTAACTATACCTGTGCCATGTAAAGAACTCTGGACCTAGTGCCCAGTAAGCTCTGTCATTTTAACCATTGATGAATACTTCCACAAAGTTAACTGGTTCTGACTAAACCCATGTGAGCTCAACAGCTCCCGCTCATTCTGGTTCCACAAAAACGCGCACACCTGAGACCCTGTGTCCACGGAGTTCAAGCAAGCATCGGTGTGCGTGTGCCAAAACTTTATACACTTGTCACTGCCACCACCGCCAGAAGCAAGAAGATTACCCTGAAACGGGCACCATGCGAACGCTTTAACCGCCGCCGTGTGGTCCTCCAGCTGGTGAAGCCATCGAGTCGGTGAGTTAACCGAAGCCGCTGATCTCTCCCAAATGTGCAGGAGGTTGTCGTTGCCCCCGCTGGCTAGCTGTTGACCCGAAGCTGACCATTTTAACCCACAAACCTCTTGGTGGTGACCGGAGTATGTTTCCACTACGTGCGATCTTATTCTGACGTCGTTGTTTACAATCTGACCGTCCATTCCTCCCGTTGTGAGTATGTAGCTGCTCCAGTCCATTGATCCGACCCGAGACTGATGGCATCCCCTCAAAGTTCTCAACTGTTTGTTTTAAAAAAGCAATTAAATTTCGAAACAATCATAAAAATATTTAAATCCTAAAAGTTTTACAAAGGTACCATACCAGTTTATTAGAGGTTGAATCCCAAAGTTGGACATCAGAACTATTTAGACCGACTGAGATGTGGCGGCCGTCCGGAGCCCACTTGACAACTGTCACCGGGCCTGCCTCATCATCCACCGTAACAAGTTCTGACGTGTGTTACGTAATAATAAATAATAATTAGTATCTAGACAACTAAGTTAAAAAGGAGAGTATGTTTATTTATGATATTAAGGGGGTATTTTATGTAATTTGTTGGCTATATATGGAGCATCTACATATGGAATGAATACGAACAAATATTTGAGTCAATCTCCTTCTATCTTTTAGTTTTCTTCTTCTCCAAGAGTTCTAACCCTATTAATCTTGATAGGGTTAGAGCTATAAAGAGAAAGAAAACTAAGAGATGAAGAAGGTTTGACTCAAATTCTGGATACCCTCCAGTAGGGTTTGACTCATTCATTATATAAAACTAGACTTACAAACTTGACTCCAAACAAATAAAAACAAACCACATTACACCCTGTAGAATACAAAGTACTTAAAACCCAAATAAACTAAAACGACATGAATCAATACTTTAAAAGATTCTTAACCCAAGAATCACAAACTAAATTAAAATAGAATAAACTGCGGAATCCATGTACTCTTCAGTTCGACCCATTCCACGGTGGATGCCACTCGGTTATTCTCGTGACATTCAGGCGAGTCATCACAAAGTGCCACAAGGAATGCCATGCGAATCTTTCATTGGCATTTAGAGCCGTTTTAGTGACACGCCATGGGATGTGCCACTCATGTTCCTTAGATACACCAATAGCTCTTACATTCTTCTTCTCACCATTAGAAAGATCCATAAGAACTGACCTTTTCTTGTTTTTGAGTCGATTACACCAAGAAACTTTACTCGCGAGTTCTTTTAGAAAACCAGATTCACGGTGTGTAATGGCAATACATTGATATACAGCTATTCCAATTTCATCTTCCATAATCCAATCACGTTGTATGTGTTTATCTCCACAATAAGATAACACGCCCGATTCATCAAATGGTATCATGTCAAGCATTGCGTCAGTTGCAACCTTAATTCCTTGGTTACTAATAGAATGAAATTCCATTGAGTTATGTTGAACTTCACTCCTATTTTCAATCAAGCAGCGTCCCCAACCTGGTTTCCATTCAAAATTTTCATCATCTACTGAATCATTATCTAAATGCCATATTTTCTCATTCCTAATTACCAAAATCTCCGTATCCTGATTTGTTTAAACTTTTTTGTCATTTTAATTTGAATTAACAATTGAATCTGCATTTATTTCAGCCTCAAATTCTTCAGGCACTTTATAGAAAACCTTAGGGGCAGGTTCAACTTTTGTGAGTTGAGAAGGGTATTGTGCATCGAAATTCTGTTCAACATCACTCATAAAACTAAATCATGGTGAACATTAAAAGAGTTTACCTTAAGGTATGATGATGATGATGATAGCATTTGATTCGAAGCCTTCTCATTTGATTATGAATACATGTGTGTTTTTGCATTAACGAATGCGCTAACCCTAGGATCTTCAATTAAATTAAATTGTGACCCGACAGATTCACATTCAATTTTGCTATAGCTGTTGAGATTTTATCTTGTTGCTTCGCCATTGCTTCTAACTTGGAATTCAAATTAGCGAACCACCTATCGTGATTCGTTAATGTAATTTCTGATTTGTGATTGTTTGTTTCCATTGATTAAATCGATTATAGAGTCCGATGAAGATCGAACAGCTCTGGTACCCTTGATAGGGTTAGAACCATAAAGAGAAAGAAAACTAAGAGATGAAGAAGGTTTGACTCAAATTCTGGATACCCTCCAGTAGAGTTCGACTCGTTTATTATATAAAACTAGACTTACAAACTTGACCCAAACAAATAAAACAAACCACATTACACCCTGTAGAATGCAAAGTACTTAAAACCCAAATAAACTAAAATGACACGTATCAACGTGTTACCACCAGCAGTATCCCATAGATACACCGTATATCCCAGGGCAATGGCCAAAACATTGGCGCTTCCCAAACCTAATAGATTCAAGTAGTAATCATGTTGAATATCGGGTGCATCAAGTGTTCTTTCTGAAGTCTGTGTGTAACCAAAGGAGACAACATTGTTACGGTGGCTTTAAATACAAATTAGATTGTGATTTAGAAAGGAATCTTGTGGATGATTACCTGAGGGATGTATCTACGGACTTTTGTTGGTTTAGCCTGCTGGATTGAAGCCCAGTCCGTTTGAACCAGTTCAGTTGGCGTAGGGGGGCTTGTTCCTGAAGGATCCTTGTTCTGTTCATGTTGAGGCTTTATGCTAATTGCTTCATGTAGGCTTCCTTAGATGGTGAGGTACCTGCAATTGGATTCTCCTTACCTTTATAGGTAGCATGTAATGGGCGTAATCGAAGTCCATGGCTGATCTATTTGGTATAAATCGATCCAGCTAAAAATAAACAAACAAAACACCTAAGTAGCACGAGAACGGGTACGGGACTAGGATACGGGGACGTTACGGGTACGAGAAATGGTAAAAATCAAAAATCCAAAAACGGGTATGGCAAGGGTACGACAAAATTTGTTTTAATATATATATATATATATATATATATTAAATAAAGTTCAAAATAGAGAGGGTTAAATGTTAAAATGTATAACCTAATCTAACACTTTTTAATTTTTTTTAAGTAAAAGTTAATAAATTTTAGGGACTAAAGGCAAACAAATAAAAGATCAAGGGTTAAATTTTAAACTTATAATTATTTAACCCTACCCTAACATCACCCAGCCTCCTTTCTTCTTCATTCTTCTACAGCCTCCTTTCTATCTTCCTCTTCTTCATTGGTTTTCCGACAAAACCATATCACCGGCGCCAGAACTTCAATGTTTTCCTTTGTCCTTTCAAAGGAAACGTTTCTGAAACTTTGATTAAGCAATACTCAAGCCCGGAGACGCTTTACAGCCCGTCCCTGATTTTCAGAAACGTTTCAGCGGCGTTTGGCCGGCGTATCCGTCCCCAGGCCGTCCCAGGGGCGGGGACTCAACCATGCCAGGCGTTTCCGTGCAACATAGCAAAACACTAATTCAGTAATCAATTCATCAAATAAATGAAAAATAAAAGCCAACCTAATTCAGTAATTGAATAATCAAATAAACAAAAAAAAACCTAAATCAGTAATCAACTCATCAAATAAACAATAAAAACCCTAATTTAGTAACCAATTCATCAAATAAACAAAAAAAAACTAATTTAGTAACTGATATAGCAAACAAACAAAAAAGACACTAAATCATTGATCGATCTATCAAATTAACAACAAAAGCCCTAATTCAGGAATTAAATCATCAAATATACAATAAAAACACTAATTCAGTAATCAATTTATCTAAAAAAGCTCTAAATCAGTAATCGATTAATCAAACAAAAACCCTAATTCAGTAGATCAATTCATCAATTAAAAAAAGCCCTAAATCAGTAATCGATTCATCAAACAAAAACCCTAATTCAGTAATTAAATAATAAAAAAATGCCCTAATTCAGTAATTGAATCCTCAGTCAAACCGTAATTTAATCCAAAGAAATTAAAATTCCCAACTTGACTTACGTTTTCACAAGAAGTCTTTCTGTGAAGGAATAAACGTCGTGACGATGGTGACTTGGTGGTCGAAGGACCACTTACAGACCCTGCATCCATCGCGTTAGTAATAACAATAGATAAATATATGTATAATAATAAAATAAAAAGCAAATTAACAGAAATTAATCAAATCAGATTGACAAAACCATAATCGAAGCAAGAAGAACTAAAGAACGTGATCAGATGGTTATCGATTGGAAGAATGTATAAGCAGCGATTAATTGTGTAATTAGACAGCGAGAATTTGGAATTTATATGATAAACTAACGGCTACTAAGTCAGTCTACAAAAGTAGCCATTGTAATCTTATTATTATGGGCCTATGGGTCAGCCCCCAAATCATAGCTTTATCATGTCAAAAATAAAATATTGAGGAAAGATCGGGTCAGGGCGTCAGGCCCAACACACAAATCAGATATTTTCGGAATCTGAACCACCAACAAAAGTTAAGAACCAGGTAGGGAGGAACCAATTCCGGATATGGTTGGGTATTTTTGACTGTCTGGGCTGGGTCGGGTCCAAGTTTTGGCCCGGTAGAGATGGAACCGGTTCTGATGAGCCAGGGTACGATTTTTTCTAAGGAAATCAAACCTGGTTCGTACCGGCGGGTAGAGGTGTACAAAACCGGTTTTACCCCGAACCGAACAGGTTTGATTTTTGCATGGTCAAAACCGGTTTTGGCGTAGAACAAGTCGAAAAGATCCAAAATGTTTCGGTTCGGTTTAAAACCTTTTTTAACCCATTTTAAACCGGTTTAATCAATTTTAGGAAAAAAAACAGGAAAAATGGTTTTCAAACCGGTTTAAAGGGAAAATATTGAACTGCTATACGAACCGGTAGTTCGGTTTGGTTTGGGAACTGGGTTGACTGAAACCAGCTTTTAATGTGAATCGGCCCGGTTTGGTTTCCGGTTAAACAGTTCCGGACTGGTTTTTTTATACACCCCTATTCGCGGGTCGTGTAGGACCGGCTCTAGTTCCGGATCAGGTCCTGAACCAGATTTTTTGCCTACCTCTAATTGAGGAAAAAGAAAACAGTTAAAAAGAAACATTTTATTAAATAATTCAATAAGCAAGAGAAAGAAAACCAATTTTTTTTGACAAAGCAAACAATATTAGAAAGGTAAGCTCAAGAGAGAAGCAAATAATACAACAGAGAATGAAAAAAATGAACATCAAACAAGCAGCCAATAAACAAATTCCATGCGTTTAACTAGAAAGCGGAGACTCCATCCAAACTCTCGAAGCTATCTCTTTATGCAGCGAGCGAGACTTAATCCATCCAAACAAGTTTGTTTTAAATTCCTCCAAAACAAGGTACATAGAGATAGTCGTATTTGTGAAAATCTTAGCATTCCTTTGCTTCTAAATTTACCTGAAGATTTAACTATCAAAATGAGAAAGGTCAATTATATATGTGTTGGCCTCCCTGTTGACTCTTATAACCAGAGGTGTAGGTTAATAGGGACCATACTGTCGTCTTTTGGTTAATTGAGTAAATTTTGCGACTTTTATCCGAAAATTTTTATACGTATTGATCATGGTCAACACTACGGTATTTTTTTTGAAAAAGCAAACGGTCACCACTGTTTTTTTTATATAAAACCCCAACATTTGATTTTTTTTCTATATAAAACCTCGCATATTTATAAACAAATAGAAGTCGAATACTAAAAGCATTGTTTTTATAAAACTTAAACTTAAAGCGAACTATTTTTAACAATAATAAACTTGTTTAAAAAAAGGGATTGCCATTGGGTTATAGCATTCACATCTCTTCTCATATCTCTAAACCTAAAATTACATTAAAAATTATTATATTTTCTCTCTCATTTTCTATTAAATGATACATTTTGTACCTTTATAATTATCTTTTTTCTCTCTTCTCCAATCAAAACCACTTTAAAAAAATATAGATGTTGAACAATAACTTTTCAAATATACAGAAAAATCATTGTATGTCTTTCTCCTCCACTCACAACACCTTAAAGTACACCTACTTATATAAACCTTACTTACAAAATATGGTGGATAGGATGTGAATACTCTTAGGGTTTTAGAAACCATCGACCATTCAGTTCAGAACTGGAACTCGCTGGAGACCACCGGCACCACAAACCACACACCGCCGTCTGCGGCTGTCGATCAACGCCCTGGAGACCACCGCCCATCACACACCGCACATCACAATCACTAATCAACAAGGTAATTGTTAATTTTAGTTTTTATTCACCATTGTTGAGTTGTTAATAATTGTACTGCATCTATATTGATTATTGTTCAAGGATTATAAATTAGTGAAGCTACCCGTCTTTGGGAGGATTCATGTCAGCGTGAGAACGCCAAGCTGCTAGGTGCCTGTGAGAAGGTGTAGAGAGTTGAACCCGACCTAGAAGCTTCAAATGCTGCTCTTGTTGCTTCGCGAGAGCAAGCGGCAAATCATGGTGATGTTCTTAGGGAGAAGGATTCCTTTATTGCTAACCTTGCCTTGTCCTTGACCACTCAAGACGGAGTTATTCAAGAGAAAAATGACAAGGTTTCCCGATTGAGGGCTGAACTTGAGGGTTTGAATGCTGTGCTGCTGCGAAGGGTGCTCAGTTTGAGAAGCTAGAAAAAGATAACACCATTCTCCAAGCTCGTGTGAATGGTCGAGCCGATGAACTTTAAGTGAGTGATCTTGCCGCGAAGGTCTATTAGTAGAACCATATCTGGTTCATGACGGACTTCATCTGCGGGGTACGAACTTCTTTGTGTTTTATTTTCCTAATATCCTTGCTAATATTTTGTTTTTGTTCAGGTTGTTGAGCTAGTCAAGGATGATCCCGAGCTATTTGATTGTGCTGTGGATATTTTGGCCACCGCCCGCGAATCTGGTCCCAAGGCCGGGTTTGTGGAGGCTCAACAGCTTCTTGCTGCCAACCACCCTGTTACCGACTTCCCATTACATGACATTGACTGTAATCAAATATATCAAGACATGTAGGTGAAGTATGATAATTTGACATTTGGTGTTTGGACTGTGGTGAAGTTGGCTGAAAAGCCTGATGGATTCGCTCGCATGAAGGTTACTTTTATTGGGGCTGAATCAAATCTTATTGATGCTTACCAGCCTTCCGCTAGTGGGCGTGGTGATGATGGCAGCAGTGATGATGATTGTGATGAGGAGGATGAGCATGAAGAAGGGGAAGTGGACTATGATTGATGTCCCGTTGTTATTTTCTTTTAGACTTTAATCTTTTAGTTACGATTGTAAGCCCGCAGTGGCTTTGAATTGTCTCCGCTTGTGGTCTTTCTTTTTGCATATCAGATGTATCACGGGTTCTGATGTTCCGCTTGGCTATGTTTAATAAATAAATCCTTTTGTTATATTTTGTGTAATCTTTTTATCTTTTGCTTTTTTGTTATGCGCTTATCTTTAAACGTCAAAGGAATCTGCTTGAAAAGATAAATAATAAGAAATCATTTTCATTAACTTGTAAATTAAATGGCCCTAGGCCCGTTAGTACATTCACTTAAAGAGAACATTTTCGTAGCTGTGCTGCATTCCATTTTCGTGGGAGTGGTGTCCCGTCTATCTTTTCTAAGGAATAGGCCCCTTTACCCAATATCCGGGTAATTTTGTAAGGTCCTTCCCATTTAGGTGCTAACTTTCTTGGAGGTTATGCATTGGACGTTTCTCGATTGTGGAATACATATCTCCTATTTTGAATGTGGCACGCTTTGACTCTGCTGTTGTAATATTTTTTGAGTTGGCGTTTCTCTTATTTTATTGTTGCCAACTCTTTTCTTTCTTCCAGTAGGTCTATATTCAATCACAGCTTTGTTTCGTTATCTTCTTCGAGCAACAATACTCTCGTAGAAGGTAGTTCAATTTCCGTGGGTATCATTGCTTCGGCCCCATAAGTTAAACTGAATTGTGTCTCTTCGTGGCTGGTTTTCTTTAGTACCAGTATGCCCAGAGGACATGTGGGAGTTCGTCTACCCAACCGGCTATCTTTTTTCCTTACCTTGATTTAATTCCTTCCAAGATACTTCGGTTAGCTCTTTCTTCTTGTCAGTTGCCTTGTGGATGTGCTACTGATGCGAATATTTGCTTTATTTGTAGCTCTGCTAGCCATTGTTGAAGGCTTTTGTCAGCGAACTAGGTGCCATTATCACTGAGCAATGTATACAGGAGCTCGAACCGGCATATAACAAACTCCTAGATTGGTGGTGGTCATGCTAGTAGATGCCAAAGGTTTAGCTTTCCACCCACTTTGTGATATAGTCTATGACTACTACTAGGAATTTCACCTTCCCTGGTGCTTCAGGGAATGGCCCTATGATGTCTATGGCCCATTTTTGGAATGACTATGCTGAAGAGACTAGGATTAAGTCATTGTTGGTCCTCAATGTGTTAGGAGAGTGGTGTTGGCATGAACCCCACTTCTGTAGTTCTTCCACAACATCGACATGCATTCCAGGCCAATAGTATCCTACGCTAGTATATTTAGCAACTACCATCCTAGGGCCTGCGTACAAACCACATATGCCTTTGTGAATTTCTTGGATGAGGTAGCTAGCGTCATCTGCGTCGACGCAACGGAGAAACTACCCTAGGAAGGATCTTTTATACAACACCCCTTCCTGCATATGATATTGTATGGCTTTGTGCCTTATCTTTTGAGCTTTAGTTTTTCTGCGGATGGATTCCTTCCGCCTTGATCGGTGTCATCCATGATTCTTCTGGGGTTTGTGCAATGCATATTTTCCTTGGCAGAACCATCAGTTCCGCCAAAATTTCTACCCTCACTTCCTTTGCTAAGTGTTCGAAGCTTGTAGATGCCAACTTACTCAGTGCACCCGCGAACTTGTTTTCACTTCTTTTGATGTGTTTCATTTTGCAAGATTTGAATTCTGGATCAGTTGCTTGGCTTGCTCTAAGTAAGATGCCATGGACTTCGTCTTTGGCCTCGTATGACCTAGTGACTTGACTGACTATTAGCATTGAATCGACATGAGCTTCAAAGTGTCGTATGCCGAACTTGTGGCTATGCGCAGTCCCTCCAGGAAGGCTTCATATCTCGCTTCATTGGTTTTGCTTTTGAAGTCTAAACGGATAGCATATGTGAACTGTTGTTTCATGGGGCTCACTAATTTTATACCAGTCCTTGACCCTTCATCATTGGATGCTCCATCAATGAATAACATCCACGTTTCATTTTCTTCGGGCATCTTGGGTGGTTCCTCTTCTGCCTTGTATTGTTCTCTTTCTTGGCTTGGTACTTCCGCAATGATGTCTGCTAGTACATTACCCTTTATATCTGGTCTAGGTTTATATTGCAAAGTGTGTTCTCCCAATTTGATAGCCCACTTTGCCAATCTTCCTGAGAGTTCAGGCTTTCGGCAGCACATTATGGATTTTATAATTGGTTAACACATTGATTAGATGTCCGTGGAAATATTCGTGAAGGTGTCTCAAAGCATATACCAAATATAGAACCAACTTTTCCATTGTTTAATACCTTGTTTCTGCATTTTTGAGGGTTCTGCTACATAATAGATCGGTGTTTGTGTCTTTTGCCGATTCATTAGCGGGATTGCCCGAACCTCTTTGTTTGATGCGGAGAGATACAAGGTCAGCTTCTTCCCCCCCCCCCCAACAGGGCGTTAGTGTTGGTAAATCCACCAGCATCTCTTGACTTCATGGAAAGGCTGTTTCGCTTCTGGTGTCTATCGGAATTGTGATTTCTTCAAACAGTTCCTTAGTGTTGCTACGAATGGGAATGATTTGGTGGCATGGTTGCTAAGAACCTTTTCATGGCTACCAATCTTCCATTTAATGTTTGGACTTCTTTCAGAGACTTCGAAGATGGCATGCGTGAAATTGCTTGCACCTTCTCTGGTTGGCCTTAAAGCCGTCTTTTGAAACTATGACCCCCAGGAATTTGCCTTCTTCCAATCCAAACAAATATTTGCTTGAATTCAACTTCGTGCTGATCTTTCTCAAACTTTTGAAGGTATCTTCTATGTGTCTGAGAATTTGGTCTTCTTCTATTCTCTTGATGACCAAGTCGTCCATATATACTTCTAAATTGTTTCCAATGTGCTCTTTGAACTGTTGATCCTTTAGGCTTTGGTATATCGCCCCTCAGCATTCTTCAGTAGAAACGGCTTCATTTTATAACAAATGCGCCTTTGTCTGTGCGGAATGCTGTCTTGTCTTGGTCTTTTTCTGCCATATGAATCTGATGGTATCCTTTTTACGCGTCTGGGAAATATTGAAGCGATATGGTGCTAGCGCGTCCACTTTCAAATCTATCTCAAGCAGCGGGTAGCAATCTTTAGGGCAGGATTTGTTTAGGTCTTTGTATTCGACACACATCCGGTATGCTTCTTTGATTTTGGGTATCATAACTGGGGTTTGCTACCCATGTTTGATAACGTATTTCCCTATGATCCAAAATTCAACAATTCTTGCACTTGATCATTTCATTGCCATTGTTTGTTCTGGACCCATTTTTCGTCTCTTTGGACGACTGGTGTGAATGCAGGGTTAACTTTCAGGGTGTGTTCCGCTATTTGTCGTGTAACTCCAATCATATAGGCTGATGCCAAGAGAAGACGTCAATATTCTTTAGCAACAATTGCTTTAGGTGTGAATTCACCCTACTTGACGGGGTTGCTCCTATGGTGACTGTCTGGTCTGGAAACTTGGCATTCAACATCCATCGCTCTAGTTCCACATTGTCAGAAATTCTTTATGCCTTTGGAGGTTTCGACTCTTCCCCGATTAAGTAATCTTTTTTTTGGACTTATTAGTGCTATGCCTATCGAGGTGGGAACACCCATTATGCCGTGCGTGGTAGATAAATTTGCATTGAAATTCCCTATCGCTTCTCTTCCCAAAATCACATCATGTTTTGACTTTACCACTAAAACCAAGAACTCTACATCTTCTGTTCGAGAATGTTGGTTATCATTTAATGTTACTAAGAATTTGTGTTGCCCTAGTGGATGGGTAACCTCATTCGAGAATTCAGACACTAGTGCATTGACCGGTTCTAGTCTTTCCTTGTCTTCCGTATCAATTTGATTGAAACAGTGTTGGTACATAATGTCTGAAGTACTTCCTTGATCAGTGATGATGTACTTACTCTGGTAATGTCCAATCAACGTGGTGATTAGCAAGGTTGTTTCAGGCATGGTCCTCCTTTGATTCATGAAAAAATGATTCGTTTTTCTTTCCAGGCTTCACTACTTGGTGTTTGCCTTTTTGCCCCTTTACTTTTTCTGCCTTGTATCATGTGGGAATTTAAATTCTTTATTTGTTTTTTCGGCGGACCCTCATCCCTGCATGATCCTTGGTTTCTTGCATGTTTTCTGGCTTCCAAAACCAAATGTTCAAGTTTTCCGGATTTGACCGCCTCTTCGATTTCATTGTTCAAGTTTGTGAAATCATCAGTCATGTAGCCGATGTCTTCATGAAACTTGCAATATTTCGATTTATCCAAATTCTTTCTTTTGAAGATTGACTTTGGCGTCCAGAAGTCGACATTTTCTGTTGCTAAGATTTGCGATGGAGTTTTTGATAGTGGGGTCCATTCTCTGTGCCTGCTCCCGTGGTTATAGTAATTTTGTTTTTCTCCCACCAGCGGCCTCCCTGCCGTAGGTACAGAAGTTTCCGTTGGCAACTGGATTCTGGACCATATCGACCCTCTATCATTCCGTGAGTGTTCCCGTCTTCCCAAGGATTTTTCGTTGTTTGTGTAGACGTTTGCTGCTGACATGATGACATCTCATTACTGGGGCATGCTATCTCGGCCTGATAGGCATCGGATGAGGTCATCACCCCGCACCCCTTGGCGGAAACCAGCTCGCATCATATCTTCGTTTACACCTCAAATCATAAGACATTCCTTGTTGTATCTTGTGATGAAATCAATGATAGACTCATTCTCTTTGCGGAAAACTATGAGTATGTTTGCGGGATCGCATTTGTGTCTCTGCTGCTGGCTGAAATGAAGGGAGAAGTCCACGAAGACTATGATTTCTCCTTTCGGGAGCGTTTCGAACCATTCTCGGGCTGCCCCATGGAGGGTTAGAGCGAACATATGACACCATACTGGGAGTGTCCATCCCGCAAGCCCTCCTGCTACTATAAAGCTCTGTAAGTGGTCGCTTTGCTTTGAATGTCGTACTTTTCTACTGACGATGGTAACTTCGAATTAGAAGGCAGTGGGGCATCCGTGATCCTTAGAACAAATTTTGACTTCTCCGCAAACGCTTTCAGTTGATAAGGTTTGGTGAAGTCTACATCCGCATCTGGGTAATAGCCCAAATGTCTCTTTCCTCGTCTCTAGTGCTTCGGGTCAGGGATATGTGCATCACTTCCGTTTTGGTCACTTATACCCCTTTCTTGAGAATTTAGATCTTTCGCGGTGACATCTATTGACTGAGATACTCGACTTTGGCCGGGGTACTGTTCTCAGCTTCTAACAAGACTTCTTCCTTGGCCTTTCAATTGGTCTCTATGACATGCAAGTCTTTCCCTTCCACGACTTCTAGGACGAGGGTCGTCATTGGACGAGTCATCCTGGTCGTCCTTCGGAAACGTGAGTGTCCGTGGTGTTACCTTATTAGCTTACCTTCTCATTTGTTTCTCCAACCTTTTTTCATACTCCGTGCTGATTCTTTCCTGTTCGCATTTCAACCACATCACCGGGTCTTCCTCTGGGTCTGCCGCTCTTGCATAACCTCTTTGACGACTTGATCTTCCTTCCGTGAAACGGAATGACAAATTTGGCTATGGTCATTTGACTTCGATGTAATCTTCATTTTGCCTCTCGTTTCCTTTCAGGGACTCATCTTGGTTGGGTCCTGCACGGTTGGACGACAGCGGTGTTGCTGGTGGAGGTCGGCTGGAGCGCATAACGTCTTGGTCAGAGTTTAAACAGTTCTTGCCGTACGGATGGCGCCAATGAAGAAACACTAAGCTAAGCCTTGGTAGTATTAACCTAATATCTCGACCGATGGTGGGATAAGACTAATCTAACCCTTGGGTGGGCTTAGCTTAATGTTCTCAGGTGAGTTAATACAAACAACGGGTGTAAATTCCGGTAGCCATGACCTGCAAAATTGAACACAGTGAGCTCGTTACAAGAATGGGAATAGGGGTTCTTTTGTAACCACCCTCCTCCGTGAAAATCAGTATCGTAAGTGATGAGTAATTCTTGCTGAGAATGTGAGAGAATCCCTTTATCGTTGATTTGCTCTTAATATTTATAGCCGAAGGAGGGGAGAAGGATTGGCCAGCTGTCCCACTCAATGAAACCTTCTATTCTCATGGTTGAACTTAACGGCTCTTGATTGGTTGGCCAGATGGCGCCTAAAGATCTCTATCGTGAGCAGGTATAACACTGGCCTTCTGTGATTACACCATCGTGCAATCGTGAACATCATGGGGATCTCGGCCTGTGATTGGTCTTTCCTTTCCCTTATCACGTGCCGTCCTTCCCTTTGACACGACATTTCTTCCGCTGAACTCCTTGAGTTTCTTAACTGTTATGTTTCTTTCACGAGAAGCGTATATCTTCCGGCGCGGAAGGCATTCTTTATGCATATGGTTGATAATTCCTCTTTTGTTGGGAATGTGTCTCTTCGCAGGAGGTTTTATGCGGCCGCAAAGGATTCCTCCTTGTGTTGTAAATTATTTGGTACCTTATCTTCACAATAATAATAATAATAATTATTATTATTATTATTATTATTATTATTATGGTGAGGCACCCAAAGACCTCAATTTAATAAGGAGGAGGTCTTAGTTAAGTCTCACTTGAGACAATAAATAGAGGGCTCCAGTTGTGCCGAGGATTTTCTCACCTATAGATAGGTTTCCTCCAGAGGGTAGAATGAAGATGATCGGGTGTGTTAGTGACTCATTAATGATCAAAATTGGCTGTTCAAGTAAAAAAAAAAACCGTTGGAATCAATAGAAACTTGGACTACAAGAATTCCTAACCCCAATAAATCAATCAATATTAATATTTATGGAGAATCGATGATCAACTAACGCATGCTCGAACGCAATGGCCTCCGTCCTGAAATCATCAACACTTTCTCTGTGATTCCTATTTGATGAGGAAATTACAACCCATTCACTCCGATTCTATTGGGTCAAAAGGTATCATTTTTTTTTACTTTCTTCCTTTCTTTTCTATTTTGTGTGTTAACTTAAATCCTCAATTCTTTATTGTGTTTAGGAAGTAATCTTGCTTGATTGATTCTTGTTCTTGATATAAATAACCTTAACTAAGCTAGACAGTAAATAAATAAATCGTTCATGTGAGCCTGATCTTGCGTTCAGTTAATTTATATAGTACTCGCACCCCTTATGAAGTGAAGGGTATGTTCGAGGAATGGATGATTAAACTTAAAAAATCCTACAAAACTCCCTAAAGAGAAGGAGAAGAGGTTTCAAATTTTCAGAGATAATCTCAGGCGCATAGACAAGCACAACTCCACCAGCAATTCTTCATACAAGTTAGAACCCACTGCGTTCGCAGATTTCACCCCTGAAGAGTTTAAGAGTAGGTACACTAACCTCCATCGGCGGATTTAGAGGGGGGTCAGGAGGGTCCCTTGACCCTCGGCTGACCAAATTTACCATATACCGGAAAACTCGATGGAAAATAAATACGCTATTTGACCCTCTCAAAAATTCCAGTCAGAGCATTAAAAATTAAAATGGAAATGGATAGTAGCTATATCTGAAGATATTCCGGCTATGGCGGTGCAGCAGTTGTCAGACGAATTTGTTTGCGTGAGGGAGGTACACACAGAAGCAAGAAGACATCTTATAGGTCATAAAATTGTTGACATAATGACATGAGGTTTAATTTTGTTTAGAAAAACCCATCTTAATCTATTCACCAAGCCCATTAGAAAACATATAATTATAATTTCTTTTCTATTTTTTTCTTTGTTTGAATCTACTTGTTATTTCTGTCCTCATTTTTATCTACTGATGTTGCTTCCCTGCCTGCTTTATCGCTGCCTTTTGGATCTCGATAATTCCAATTTCAAGATTAGGTATTTTTACTCAGATTCATTTGTTTTAATTTTAATCCTTTCTTTTCTAGAATTTAATAACTTAATAGCATAGGAAGTTTTGTTTTCTTGCTTGATTACAATTAGTTAGGTTATTTAGTAGTTTATCTTTTTTATTCAATTCAAATTTCATTATTCTTTTTAGAATGATGACATTTTTGTGTTATTTAGGTCACCGCATTCACCAAATTGTGAAGCCTAATTGTCCCACTCTGATCAGACTATGTTGTTTACTTGTTTTAAACAGGCTCACGCTGACTTTATAGTTTAGCTTAAGCGCTCCCCTGTCATTAATTTAATATCTATTATTATTATTATTATGTAGAATAAAACCAATTAATTGAAGCCTCTACCTTAAACACATATATTTTCAAGGCTTAAGTTTATCAAGTCGATTTACGCGACTAGATTAATGACTTTCTTATATTTTAATGATGTGCTACGTCGAGAAAAATATTTTTACACGAATTATAAATCAAACAGTTTCGTAATTGTTTCAAGAAATGAGAACTTTATAGCTATAGTTACCAACTGTTGACAAAAAAAAGTTATAGATTTACACTATGACAGTACGACCCCTCAACTAAAAAGTCCTAGTTCCGTTACTGCTAACCTCACATAGTGGATGTGGGTCCGCCAAGTCCTAGTCCTCAACAAATGTATCAACGTCTCAATCCTTATTTGTTAGTTTTTTATTTTCTTATGATTAAATATGTATGATTTTAGAACCATGAACAAGTACTTGTATGTATGTTTGCACCTTGGTCTTACGATTTAATTTAACTTAATGTTTTACCATCCGGGTGGCCATATATGTTTACTCCTTGGTCTTATGATTTAATTTAATGTTTTACCTTCGTAATGGCCACTGATAATCGTATGTTACGCCAGCAGCCTAAATTTGATTTTCAACATAATTCTTGATTTTGTTCTTCGACTTTTTCATCAAAGTTTACTAAAAAAAACTACAAACTGTAACCTCAGTTATTATTAGTACCATCGCTATCTATTAAAATTTGATCATCAATCATAGCTTTACCGTAGCAAATATATTTAGTTGATAACAAAACAATATATTTGACATCATTAATACAACTTGTTATTTTCAGTTCGAGTAATTGAATTCAAATGAAATACAAACTTATTATTTTCAATTCGAGTCATTTCTAAGTAAAATTATATATGAAAAAGTATGAATTAACAGCTAACAATACCCTAGAAAGTGAAAAACAAAACCAGTTTTTCATGCAAACAAAACTAACATTTACACATAAACATAACCAAAATTACGGAAACAATGATTCTCAACGCGCGGTCTTCATCCAACCGGACTTCCCCGGAGTAGAAGCATATCCCGACAAGGGACTTGCACGCGGCGATCGCATAGGACACTCAGAGAGAATGTTTCCGTCTTTATCATAATAAATTACACCCGAGAAATCCAACGGCTCACATTTATCCCCCATCAGAATCCCCTTCCTCCACACACCGTCTTCTTCGGTATTATTCTTGCGGTGGGACAACTTCATCGCTTTATTACTTATGCAAGATATGAGTTTTTTTGGCGTCCCGGGCGAAATCTTTGACTTGGGTTTTAGTTTTTTCGAAGCTTTGATTGCTTGTTTTGAGCAACGGATTAGTAGGGTGGCTACGGATTGCAGAACGCCATGCTTATTCTTGTCTTCGGTGGCCATGTCGGAGGGAGGGGTTTGTGAGTTTCGATTTTGTTATGAGGGAATGATGAATATTTAAGGTTTATTATAGGTGACCGACAATTGTGATTCAATAAGGTTTGACTGGTTATTATATTATTTTCTTATTGTATTAAAAGAGAAAAATAATATTGATTTAATTTTTTTCCTTTTTCATTTAGGATAGTAAATATTAAACTATGAGCCACGTCTTGGAGAGTAGGGTGGTCGATCGACTCCGGTCCGACACCTCACTAGAGCTGAAAGTTTTTTACTATTAAATTTTGTATACACTTTTATAAAAGAATATGTATTTTTTAATATTTAAATCCAATTACTCAACTCATTTAAGCCTATTTTTATAGAAAAAATAAATTTGTACATCCCAGATCATAATCAAATATGCTAATTAAAAATTTTAATTGTTTAAACCAACAAAAAACTATTTTAGTTAAGGCCCAACAATTTCTTCCTTTTCGGTCCAAAAAATCTTAACGATTCTTAGAGACAACCCTGTTATACTGGATAATTGCTAGTAAATATGACATACATATTAGATAAAAGAATTTAGATTTTGTTAGAATAAACAAGATTATTGAAGTATCTTAATAAGTTTAAAGAGAATTGTAGAGAGGAGTAGAAAGAAGCAATGTTTCATAACCGGACCAGACATCGAATCGGACGGGCAACCGGTTCATCGATCCAACTGGTCGAACCGGTTAGACAAGCCGAACAACTTTGTCCCAAAAATTACAGTTATGGCTGGAAAAACATTTTTGTTTTTAAAAAAATAATCCGGTTCAACCGAACCGGTTTCTCGGTTCGGACAGGCAAATCGGTTCAGACCGGCTGGTTTTCTAGGAGCCAAATGAACTAACTGGACTGAATCCCGGTTGGACCAATTCGACCGATAGGTCAGGTCTGGTCCGGTCTTAACAACATTGGTAAGAAGTGTATAACTATGGAGTTTATTCAAGATGGTGTCTTTTTCTCATTACCGTGGATGTAGTATTTATACTACAAATATGTATATTATTTGGTAGACAAAGGTAACTATTTAGGAGACAACTAGGTGTATAATTTTCATCTTTCGGCTTTTAAAAAATGGTCCTCCAATAAGTTTCGATATTTCATAACACCTCACACCCTAGATGGCACTTTTCCAATTTGGAGCTTTGCATTGTAGTATTGCCTAATTAAAAACCTTGCTAAATAAAACTCGATGGGAAAAACTTTAGATAAGGGAAAAAGAATGTAGTGCATAGCCCCCCCCCCCCAATAAGTTGTACGTGTCGCATGGCATTATCATGAACATGTTTCTTGAAAGTTGAAGTGGGGAGTGCTTTTGTGAAAAGATCATATGAGTTGTTGCCACATTGGACATATCTTATTTTAACTTGTTTATTTTTGATAATGTCTTGAGAATATGAAAAGTATATTGGAGGTATATTTTTCGGTCGGTCAGTTTTGATATACCATTCTTTCATTTGCGAGAAACAGCCTGCATTGTCTTCGTAGATTGGAGTCAGAATTCTATATTTTTCTAGTCCATAAGAAGTTACTATGAGTTATGCTATAGATCTTAACCAAACACACTCTTTAGAAGCTTCATGTAGTGCAATGACTTCAGCATAATTTAAGGATGTTGCAACAAGTATTTGTTTATGAGAGTGCCATGAAATTGCAGTTCCTCCATTCTTAAATACGTATCCAGTTTGAGACCTTTTTTTTATGAGGATAAGATAAATAACTTGCATCTGCATAACCAACTAACCCTTTTTTTGAATCGTTAGAAAAAAATAAACCTAACTAAACAGATCTTTGAGATACCAAAAAATATGTTTAATGTTATTCCAATGTTTTTTAATAGGGGATGAACTAAATCTTGCCAATAAATTAACTAGAAAAGAAATGTCAAGCCTCGTACAGTTAGTAAGATATATAAGCGCTCCAATTTCACTAAGGTATGGTACTTCTGGACCAAGAACCTCCTCATTCTCTTCACATGGGTGGAATCAATCATTGTTAGCATTGAGTGAACCAATAACTATTGGGGTGCTTAAAGGATTTTCCTTGTCCATATTTAAACGTTTTAAGAGCTTTTTAGTATAATTCGACCGGTGGAGAAGTATTCCGTTATTTATGTGCTCAATCTGTAAACCAAGACAATATTTGGTTTTCCCAAGGTCTTTCATTTCAAATTATTTCTTTAATTGAATGATTGTTTCATTGATTCCGTTATTCGTCCCAATTATATTTAGATCATCAACATATACAACCATGATCAATATGGCCATGATCACAAATCCAGATGTTGTTGTCAGGACAGGACCTGGTGCAAACCTTAGTAGGTTAACAAGAACACACATATCTAATAAACCCAAACGCCTCCTGAATATCCCGGGGGAATTAGTATATTCAGGGGATGGGAGTGAAGGTATGAAATATAAACGAAACAATAATAGATAATCAGTAATATCAATAAACAAAGACAAATATTCACCGCATTGAATACTTCATTAATGTAACAGTGAAAGGAATGTCTAGGGTTTCGTGAAGGCGGCAGCGGTTGTACGAGAAAACACAAAAGGAATATTCACTAGAATGTTTGTGCCCTCGTATTCTGTGCCTATCGAGGCATACAATAATGGAAACCTAGGACGCTATTTATAGGCCCTGACATTCCTTCTAGAATACCCTAATCATTACATAACGAGTGACATAATAAATACAAGTGTAAAACAAGTCTTTGAGTATAATGTATCTTGTTCAAGCAGACTTGATATGCCCAGCATGCTCGATGCAATTCCTCGAGCACACTTTACTTAGAATAATTTTAGATAGAAAATATTCTCCTCCAACATGCTTCAATCTTCTTGAACAATCCTTGCTTTGCTCGAATAGATCCATCGAGCAAGCATATTCTTCTTGATGTCTTCAATCCTGCCTTAAGAGACTTATTGAACAATCTTCAGCATACTCGGATGCATAGCTTGCTTGGGACTAAACCATGCTCGAAGTCTATACTTAGAACATTTGACATCTTCTTTATTGCATCCATGCTCCACCCACCAATGTGCTCAGAGCACTAAGTTTAAGCTGGATGATCGACTTTTTTGCTTGATTGGCAATCCATACTCGATGAAGAACACTCTTGCTCGGCGAAGTGTAGCTTGCTCGAAGCCTTCAATACTTAGAAGATTTCACTGAAGTTAGTCAGAGACACCATGCTCGAGGTAGTAAATCCATGCTCGATGGTCCAAGCTTGCTCGAAGTCCATACTTAGCCGATTTCTTGAGGAGGCTGGGAAGATTCCAATTTTCCTTATAAATATCTGACTCAACAATCTCCTCCTAGATTGGAACAAGCTCAGATGCACCAAAACATAGCTGCATATTGTTAGAAATGTATCAATTTTCTAAAGATAGTTAATTTAGGTAAATAGTCACTACATTACACAAAGGGAATTCTGCCACTTGGGCATTACATATCTGTTGGGACCATGATTCTTGATCCTTGTAAATCAGTTATCTGTGGTAGCTGTTTCTAGGACTGAGAATCTTCAATGACTTAAGGATCCTCAACAATTGATTTCAAATATATTACGATCTATTTTTGCAGGTATAACATGTGCTTACTAGCATTCCTATTATTACGGACGAGATATTTTACCTGGTCTTCCCTTCTTATCCACGCTCCTAAACGGTCGAGTTGAAAAAGTAAAGTGGACGTGGCCGAGATTATAACTTAAGTAGTTATTAGCCGTTGTATTTCCTTGTATATATATATATCGAACTATAGCTAATCAACACACAACACTTTAGCATTGAGAACTCATAGCAAACACTTTGTACTCACGATCAACTATAATTCCATCTTTTGTAATCCCTTCAAGTTTAATATAATCGGTAGTGATAGTTTTCACTACCCGAGGTTTTTATACCGGCGGGATACTAGTTACCAAGGGTTTTTCCTCGTATAAATTTCGTTGTTCATTTTCTAGAATTGTCATTTTTGTTCATCTTGTTCATATTAGCACCATTTCTCACAAACTAATTTGGTTACTTGATCCTTAGACCGATTTTTGACCAAAACAATTTGGTGCCCACCGTAGGGGAATTGGTGCTTTAATCATAAAAAAAAAATCATTACCTTTATTCAATCCCTAATTTCAAAGTTATCACTTAGTGGCCTCTCAAGGAAAGCTGTTTCCACAACCGATGGTTCAAGTGTCCCGACTCAAGTGACTTTTCCACCGCTACCTATCTTGACGAAGCCACAAAAACCCATAACCGTCGCTCAGAAGAAGGAGATTGCCGTTTTCTCTGATCCAAAATCCACTACTGTCTCCCAAACTGTAACTGCTAACAATGATGTTTCTGCTTTGTGTTCGCAGATGAAGAGCTATATGGAGCAGCAGAACAAGATCAACCAGAGGATCTTCCATGAGATCGAGGAAATCAAGAGAACTAAGAAGACGGCTGAAGACGCAACCCCCATCATGCCAAAAATGCTTGACTTTGGTACTCCGGATTTCCCGGGTCAGAGGTGCCCAACATCCTCTATCCCTGGCAGGGATCCTCGGACCTCTTTCAGAAAGGATATTCTGACCAATACGCAAAAGGATCATTTATCCTTCAACAAGGATCCTTAGGTCAACACTTAAGATCCTCCAACCATCATTCATAAGGATCCTCGACCTTCCAATCTGGACCCTCAGGCTTCCTTCAAGGATCCTCCACCCACCAACTTCAAGGATCCTCCTTCTTTCCACCAGGATCCTTGGGTTCTAAACAGAAACCATCGTCCATCAGCATCCAGAATCCTATTATCCTTATGGACAGGAACCTTTGAAGGAACCACGGTTAAGGACACTTGAGGTCCATGAAGGTGACTTCATACCCATGCAAACCACTGCTCCCGCTGGACCAACTCTTGATGTTGAAACCGTGTACCCCGGATGCAGCTGTTGAGTGAGATCTTTTGATCACGCAAGAGGTAACACTTACGATAATTTATCTTTTGGCACTAATCATGGTGGTGTGAAGGATACCAGGACCAATCAAACCATAGCCCGTGAGTTACAAAAGCTCAAGGATATGATATCGAGTGTACCAGGAGCCATCAAACCTATTCCAGAGTTACCAGCAAGAAGCCATAACATATTTAAATTCGCTCCACTAATTTGTGATGCTGAAATACCCAAGCGCTTCACTGCCCCTAGCATGAAGTTATATGATGGATCCACGGATGCTGAGGAACATGTAGCCTTATGCCGTGAGAGAATGGAAATCAACCCAATCCCAGAAAGGTTGAAAGAAGCTTGCTTATGTAAAGGCTTTGGCTCAACCCTCACCGGATCCGCCCTCAATGGCTGTTAAGTCTTCCTCCTTATTCTATTACTTCCTTTTCTCATTTAATGAACTTGTTTAATAGTCAATTTTCATGCAGTAGATCATTTGAAAAATTAACTAGTGATTTGTATAGAGTTGTCCAACCTCGTGGGGAAACCTTTAGGCGGTTCCTTACTAGGTTTGGAAGTGAGGCCTTGGAAATTCCAAACCTGGATGTCCAGACAGCTGTTGAGGCATTTAAGATGGGATTACAAAAAGACTCTCCATTTTATCAAGATCTTGTGATGACTCATTGCAGGAATTTAGATGAAGTCCGAAATAGAGCTTTAAAATTTATCAGGTTGGAGGAGGATCAAAGAATACAAGATCAACTGAATACTCCGACAACAAACGAGTCTCATGACAAAAAGCAAGGACCGTACTTCAGAAACAACAACTCCAAACCATACAGTAAACCGAATGGCCAGAAGATCAATGCTGTGGAAGAGGAAGAAGACGATGAAGATTGCCCAAGGATATCTGATTACTGCTTCTCCGTAGATATGGGAGGAGTAATACTTGCTGTTAGGAACTTGGGTGACAAAGCGAGGTGGCCAAGGAAGAATGAGAAGGCACCACCCCCCAAAGACAAATCGAAATGGTGTGCCTTTCACGAAGATTTCAGTCACATGACAGAAGACTGCATAGCCTTGAGAAAGGAGATAAGCTACCTACTCAGCAAGGGTTACCTTAAGGAGTTGTTCGGAAGAAAAAAATCTAGGACCCAGGATCCTGAACCTGTCCCGGAAAAGGCTGCTCCACCTCCCCCAGACGCTCAAGTTATCAACATGATCTTTGGAGGCTCTGATATATACGGAACTTCATATTCAGCAGCAAAGAAGCCAAAGAGTGCAAACTGGAGAATGGTGAAAGGCCGATCAGGACCTCTACAACAGCCGAGCAAAGAGTTATCTCCTTCGATGAGGATGATGGAGTCAATGTCCAGGATCTTCACCACGACGGTTTAGTCATTACATTATTTATTTCTAACCATTATGTTCACATGATACTCATTGATGGAGGAAGTTCAGTTAACATCATCCAATTGGAAGTACTCAGAAGGATGAATATCGCAGAGTCGAAAATTGTCCCACGATTCTCAGTTCTTGTAGGGTTCAGTGGGGGAAACGAAGAATACATTGGGGGACATCAAACTACCCATATATATAGAGGGAGTAAATTCTATTAAAAAATTTTGTGTTATCGATTCCTTGTCTTGTTGCAATGTTATTCTTGGCAGGCCTTGGATACACGAAATGAAGGCAGTTCCCTCTACTTACCACCAATGTATAAAGCTGCCTACCCTATGGGGAATAGTGAAGATCGAAAGCGACCAGCAAGACGCTAAGGATTGCTATACTTCTTCAATGAAGCCTACGAAAAAGCTGAGGGAAGCATAGCAATTACAGAAAGCGAGAAGAAATGTCAAGAAGAATAGGGAACGAGACTCTAAGGAAGTGGTCTTGTACCCAGAGGATCCTGATGGCAAAGTCCTAATAGGAGTTGAAATACAAGAATCCATTGAGAAGGATCTAGTATCCTTCTTATAACGAAGAAAGTCAACCTTTGCGTGGAAGCACGAAGATATGACAGGTATTTTCTAAAGATGTTATAACCCATAAACTTGGAATTGATCCTTCTTTCAGGCCTATTCATCAAAAAAGAAGGAAGTTTTCTTCGGAAAGAAACATGATCATCCAAGAAGAGGTATAGAAACCACTAAAGGCAGGTATGATTAGAGAAGTAAAATATCCAAAATGGTTAGCCAATGTGGTTGTAGTTTAAAAGAAAAACAGAAAGTGGAGGGTATGTGTCAATTTTACTGATTTAAATAAGGCATGTCCCAAGGATCCTTTCCCTCTTCCCCACATTGACTCCATGTTAGATGCTACCGCAGGGCATGAAATGTTAACCTTTATGGATGCTTCATCAGGATTTCAACAAATCCAGATGGAACATCTGATCAAGAGGACACAACATTTATAACCCCTACGGGCATATATTGTTATATTGCTATGCCGTTTGGTCTTAGAAATGCAAGTGCTACATATCAACGACTAGTCAATATGATGTTCAAAGAACAATTAGGAGATACCATGGAAGTTAACATCGATGACATGGTGGTAAAATCAAAGACGGCGGAAGATCACCTCAAGGATTTGGAAGTAGCGTTTGACATCCTTGACAAATACAAAATGTAGTTGAATCCTGCTAAATGTGTATTTAGTGTCAATGCCGGAAAATTCCTTGGGTATTTAGTAACCAAAAGAGGGATAGAAGTAATTCCAGAGCAGATTCAGGCTATCTTAAGTCTCAAGTCACCAACAAACGTCAAAGAGGTACAAAGATTAACAGGAAGGGTGGCAGCACTTAACAGGTTCATATCGAAATCCTAAGAAAAATGTAAAGATTTCTATGAAATCCTGAGGAAAAACAAGAAAATTCGAGTGGATGGAGAAACATGAGGTTGCTCTCACCGCTCTAAAGGACTACTTATCCTCGGCCCCCCGCTTTGATGAAACCTGTAGATGGAGAACCATTGATCCTTTATCCATCCGTTTCCCTCACTACTTTAAGTGCAGTCTTGGTAAAGGATCACGAAGGTAACCAACATCCTATTTACTATGTAAGTAAAAGTCTCCTCGATGCCGGGTCCAGGTACTCTCATTTAGAAAAACTTATTCTTGCTCTAATCATGGCTTCAACTAAGTTAAGACATTATTTTGAAACTCATACTATTATTGTAAAAACTAATTATCCCATAAAGAATGTCCTTAGAAAACCGGAGATGTCGGGTAGAATGGCCAAATAGGCTGTGAAACTAAGTGCGTATGATATTCAATATGAGCCTAGAATGCGATTAATCACAAGTACTAGCAGACTTTGTGGCTGATTTCAGTAGTGACATAGAAGAACAAGCCAATCTTGAAGTTCAACAGTTTGAAGAGACCAAGGATCCTTGGACACTCTTCACTGATGGAGCCTCAAATGATAATGGAACAGGACTAGGAATACTATTAAAATCGCCACAGGGGGACATACTACCCCATTCGATAGCTTGTGAATTCCAGGCCACTAACAATGAAGCATAATATGAGGCACTCATCGCAGGTATACAACTAGCCAAAGGTATGAGAATCAGGTATCTTCAAATTTTTGTAGATTCATTATTAATTGCTAATCACTTTAATGGCTTATATGCAGTCAAAGGTGAGAAATTAATTAAATATTTAAATATAGTAAAGCATCTTGTAGGATCCTTCGATTATTTTAACGTAATGCTAGTACCAAGAGAAGAAAATGCTGGGGCCGATGCCTTAGCAAAGCTAGCTTCAGTTTTGAAGCTCCCAGAGAACATAAAAATTCCTATCATCCACGTTCTATCCTTTACAATTGAGGAATGCCAAGCAATGGAAGTAGATGAGAATCTACACACTGACCTTGAGGATCATCCTCTCGATCATTCATCCTGGGTCCTTCAGATAATAAAGTATATCCAAAATGGAGAAATCCCGAAAGAAGAGAATCCCAAAGCTTTTAAAGCCAAGGTATCGCAATATACTATTGTACATAATAGGCTGTATAAGAAATCCCTTTCAGGTCCATATTTAAGATGCATCGAAGGATCTGAGATCCAGGAAGTGTTAAAAGATTTCCATGAAGGAGATTGTGGCAACCATACAGGGGGCAGAGCATTATTCTCCAGGATCCTAAGGACTGGATACTTCTGGCCTACTATGAAGAAGGATACTATGGAATACTCCAGAAAGTGTGATGCTTGTCAGAGGCATGGCAACATTCTACATCAGCCCGCAGAACCCTTATACCCCATCATCTCCTCGTGGCCATTCATGAAATGGGGAATGGATATAGTGGGCAAGCTCCCTACAGCTCTAGGGGGAAAAGTTTTCATGTTAGCAATGACAGACTATTTCTCTAAATGGATCGAAGATGAGGCTTTCCCTCAAGTCAGGGAGAAGGAAGTTATATCCTATATGAAACGTAACATTTTTACTAGATTTGGAATCCATTCTGAAATTATTTGTGATAATGGTTCCCACTTTATTGGGAAAAGAACTACTAACTTTTGTGATAGTTGGAGAATCAAGATGATCACTTCAACGCCGGTACATCCGCAAGAAAATGGCCAAGCAGAAAAGGGCAAATGGGCAAATGGGCTGAAGAACTACCCTATGTGCTTTGGGCAGATAGGACGACCCCAAAGAATGCCACAGTACAGACGCCGTTCTCATTAGTCTTTGGAGCTGAGGCAGTGAGCCCCACCGAAATGGTGTATCCAACAGCCAGAACAAGCATCCGTGATCCTCAGAAAATGGAAAAACTCTTGCTCAATATTTGGATACTGTGGAAGAACTCAGAGATCAAGCAAAGTTTAGAATGGCCGCCTACCAACAAAAGATGGCCGGTGCATACAACAAGAATATCAGAATCAGAAGATTTGAAGTTGGAGGTTTAGTTCTTCGAAAGGCTTTCCTAAATACAACTAATCCTTCCAATGGAAAGTTAGCACCTAAATGGGAAGGTCCTTACTTAATCGAAGCTGAAGCAGGAAAGGGGGCATATCGTCTGATGAATATGGAAGGTGACTTGCTCCCAAGAGCTTGGAATGCAATTCATCTAAAAAAGTATTTCTGTTGATCAGGATCTTGGATCCTAATGAACTTCTTCGGTCCATTACTTGGTAAAATTTTACTTTATGCCTATATTTATATACATTATGTTTTGTCAAATATGTCAAGTTGCAAAAATGCCGAGCAATAGGGCCCTCGAGTGGAAAAAACGGGTTGGCCAACTCTCTCCTAAGTTTAATTGGCCTTGTCGCCAGGTTTATAAGGTTTTAACCTTATCTCCCGAATTAGGGTTTTGACACCCTCGCCTGGAGCGCACGATTATCCGGGTATGATTGGAGGTTGTGGGACCAGTGCACTATACGTGGCTGACAATTTCATGGCTAAAAATCATATCTTGGATCCTACGAATTAAATGATAGACGTACCATATACACAAGTTAATGTCAACGCCGGGTTAGGCTTGTCAACGCGTACAATTGGGCCAACGCCAAGAATCAGCTCGTCGCTCGCATTTATTCGGCTTGTCCCCATGTTTTATTGGGCTTGCCCTAGGTTTATTGGGTTTGTCCGTACGTATTTATTGGGCTTGTCCCCATGTTTTATTGGGTTTGTCCCCACGTTTTGTTGGGCTTGTCCGCAAGATAGCTGGGTTTAAATCCTACTTTTCTAACTATTATATTATCTTTTGGTGATTTATTCTAATAGGTGAATATCTAAAAGGGAAAGTTCTAAGAATTGAGAATCCTCTATTCTAGCAACACAAATGATAAGACAAAAATCTAAAGAGTTATATTATTATAAGCAGAAGTTGATCTGGGCTTCACCAGCAAAACGTGGACCATCCACCCGGATCAGGCTACGTCAAAGTTATCACATGTCCATGCAGAAACTAAAGAAAAGAAAGGCGGTTAAGGCTTCATCCTCAAAACGGAGAATCCCTCCACCGTAACCACCTTTCATAATTGTTTTAAGGATCATTGATCCTGAGGATTATAACTACCATTGTCCATATAAAACCACCAACAAAAAAGCATTAAAACTTCATAAAAAATGGGCTCCGGCCTTGTCTTCATATCCATCATCGCCCAATGCCCCGCCTACTCTTTATCCACGCCTACATCACCGTCACCAGCCTCCTTGACTTCCAACACATCATCTTTGGCCCCGCTTGTCCCAGCATCCTCTATCCTCTTCTCGGCCCCAGCGTCCTCGCTCTCTTCGTCAAATCCATATAACGCCTTCTCCCACATAGCCGCATTCCAAATGGACCAATCGAAGATGGGATCCTCAGCTTCTGTAGCCATCTTAATCCTGGCTGTGAACACCGCCTTACTCGCCCACACCATGGCCTGCTCCGTAACCTCCACCACCTGCTTCTGAGCTCGGATGCCCACAAGGGCCAGCTTGTCCTTCAAAGCTTCCTTCTCTGCTTGAAGTGCTGCATTGAGCTTGTCTTTCAAGTTGATGCCAGCATGGTATTTGGCCAATTCCTTCTCCGTATTGGCCACGTTCTCATCATATAAGGCCTTGTAGTTGGCCATGGCCTACAGATAGACAACGAGTTAATAAAATAATCAAACCATCTGTACTTGTGGACAAAGGATCCTTACCTCCGAAAGCTGGTCGAACACATCCTGGGCACTGTGGACTTCCACATCAGGGTCCCTTTTTCTCTTCACAGTGGCCTTGGAACGAGTCATCATGGTCTTTGGCGGTGCGAGGCTGGAACTCTTCATGGACTTCTTCTCAAAAGAACGGGAGGAAATGAGGCTATCAACGTCTTCCAACTGGAATTGACCTAGTAAGTTCTTGGACGGCTTGGATGATGATTTCTATGCACCTGCCCGAAAAAAGATAAGTTTCTTATAGTCTATTTTTATTGATAATCAATAAACCAATTCTAACTTACTGGACATTGTTTCTGAGGAACTTGCAGTCTTCTCATCTGAGTCGCTTAACTCTTCACCAACAATCTTTAAGGTTCTATCAAAAGGATCCAGAGACATAAACGCCTTCGCCTTCTCAACACCGTCTGGATCAGCAGCAAGATCTAAGAAGTTGGACACTGCACAAGGAACAACAAACCTATAGTCAGACAAACAACAAAATAAGGATCACCTGTCCTCTGCATCCACTATCCTACCCCTCAGGATCCAGCGAGTTGGTAATGAATTCCCGTTTGGAATACTATCTCTTAAGACGAAGAAGAATTGGTTCTTCCAACTTTGATCGTTGTGGGTGGTCTTATTGATCGGAAGAGGCTAAAAAGGCTTGCTATTGGAGGGGAATCTACTAGAACCGTGGGCCACGAGGTTGTACAAGTAAGAAAGGGACGGAAGAGTGAAATCGAGATCTTGTTCTGCAATCAGCCTTTCAATGGTGTGTAAGGTCCTCCACATCATCGGCATAGTTTGAATATAGCTAATACCGTGAAGGAGAAGAAGGTAGTCGTGAGGTCAGGGAACGGATATGAAAAGCTAAGAAGGAACGGGAGTGCTGGAAAGCAAATCCAATCGGTAGAGATATAGTCACTCTTTATTTGGGGGTCATAAGGTCTAAACACTGTACCCGCAGGAAAACAGTCAGAGATATTACGTATTTCTTCGTTGGTAAACTTGCAAATCTTTGAGGCTTGATCTTTGAGAAGATTTTGGCTCTGAGGTTCAGGGATGATGTCCCTAGGGCTTGAGCTAAAGGAGGCTCTTTGGTTTCTCATAGGCATTGCGGTAGAAGAATGAGAAAAATGAAGGAAACAATAGAAAGAGAAAGAAGGATACCTGATTATGACGCCGGAATCAGACTTATAATCTGTTGAAGAAGGGAGATATAAGGGCTTCAACTCTATTAAGTAGGTGTAATAATATGGTGGAAGGCGACAGTCACATCTAATTCTAATCGACGGTTGCGATGCGGCTTTCTCAGGATAAACATGACAGCTATTATCCATTCACACCTATCATGTTTAGGGGCGATTATTGGGACCAGGATTCTTGATCCTTGTAAATTAGTTATCTGTGGTAGCTGTTTCTAGGACAGAGGATCCTTAATGGTTTAAGGATCCTCAACAATTGATTTCAAATATATTACGATCTATTTTTGCAGGTATAACACGTGCTTACTGGAATTCCTATTATTACGGACGAGATATTTTACCTGGTCTTCCCTTCTTGTCCACGATCCTAAACGGTCGAGTTGAAAAAGTAAAGCGGACGTGGCCGAGATTATAGCTTAAGTAGTTATTAGCTGTTGTATTTTCTTGTATATATATATATATATATCGAACTATAGCTGATCAACACACAACACTTTAAAATTGAGAACTCATAGCAAACACTTTGTACTCACGATCAGCTATAATTCCATCTTTTGTAATCCCTTCAGGTTTAATATAATCGGTAGTGATAGTTTTCACTACCCGAGGTTTTTATGCCGGCGGGATACTAGTTACCAAGGGCTTTTCTTCCTATAAATCTCGTTGTTCATTTTCTAGAATTGTCATTTTTGTTCTTATTGTTCATATTAGCACCATTCCTCACAAAATAATTTGGTTACTTGATCCTTAGACCGATTTTTGACCAAAATAACATCAAATTCAAATTACATGCCAAAAATCTAAATATACAACAAAAAAAATACAAAAGATAAGCAACATATGATTGGATAATCCTTGAGCTTCCATCCTTGCTATCTCCTGCCTTGGCTCCTTTCAGGAGCTTTCTTCTTTCTGAGTCTTACTATGGCAGCCCTTTGCTTAAACATTTCAAGTTCTACACCATCTTGAGATTCCAAAGGGACTTCTACATCTGAAATATCTTGAAAGGTCTTGGATGTGTACGAATTGAAGTTCTTCATCCTGCTCTACTACAGAAATTGTTCTCCCGGAAGCATTTCTGAGAGAGACAGAGTCACTCTTGTTGTAAGTAAGATGAGTGATTTTTCCATCTTTTTGAACTCTTGAATTTGGTTCATCCATCTCTCTCCTCATCGCTGAGCACTCTCTCAAGGTTCTTCTTTCGGCACTAGAGCTGCTTGCTTTGTGTGTTGCTGCTTTCTTTGATTCCCAGAGGGAGAGCTCAGATAGTCTGACATCACTCATCCTTTTTCTCCTTCTCTCCCTCTCTGCTTCAGTATGAGCTTCTCTTCGTTTTTGATTGAGGAAAGGAAATCCCTTTCAAATTGTCTTTCAAAAACTCAGAAAGATCATTTCTCTGTTGGCCAGCGAATGTCTTTCTTTGTTGATTGTCATGTAAGTCAGCCATTTTCTCTAGCTGCTCCCTTGAGAAACTTCGGAAGTCATCCCTGAATATGATTTGAGTTTCTTCACTGTCTTCAGTAACGACTCTTAAAGTCTTTGATCTTTTGTCAAAATTGAGATATGTGGGCAAGTTTAAATTTCCTGGTGGAGCTTCAGGCCTCACAATCTTTAATCTTACAAGTCCACTAGACCTTGTTGAAGATGTTTGCTTTCCGAATCTTCTTTCTGACTCTTCATACAATCTTTTGATCTCATCTCCACTTTTGAACACCAAATCTATCATTTTAGCTCATCTCTTGCATAGAATGCTAGTCATCTTAGCCCTTTCCTCATCTTCTCTTCTTATTCTTTCCTCCAACATCTTTCTTTCTGTTTCTAAAAATAACCTCTGCTCTCTATTGTATGTCTCGATCAACTGCTCATGAGGCAAGTTTTCAAATTCAGTTTCAGTCATTCCCTTTTGTAATAATATATTCTTTAACGTCTTCACTCTCTCAGGGTCATTGAACCATTTTTCAGCTTCTGATTTTCTTTCAGTATTGGCCTTTTTTCTTTCTTTTCCTCCTCCCTCTTTCTGTTGTCTCTTTCAATCTGTGATCTTATTCTTTTCATCTCATGATTTTCTTTGACTTTCCTAACTCTTTCTTGTAATTCTTCGGTTGATAGATCTTTTACAGCTTCAAATGCATATCCATTCTCCACCAGAAATCTTACCACTTTCTTATACTTCTTTCTCATTTCTAGGTTTTTCTGATGAGCTTCTTCTTCTCTCTTTCTTTGTTTTTCCCTTTCTAACTTTCTTTTATTGCAGTCCATGGGACATTCTTTACCTTCATGTGATTCTTCCATTTTCTTGACTTTCTCCTTTAATTCCTCAATGGATAAGTCTTTGATGTCGTCATATTTGCATCCATGCATTTGAAGATACTTGATATCTTGATGTTTCTTTTTCATTTCTTCAACTAGAATCTTTCCTTCGTCTTCTCTTCTCCTTATCTTCTGTACAAAGTTTGCTGTATCATCAATCAAAGCATTCTTGTACATTTTATCGAATGTGTTAAAGGATTGCAGATTAAGAAAAGAAGGCCTATGTCTAGCTTGCAACAAGATGGCTCTTTTAGTTTCTCTGCTTCTCCATCCTTCTGCCTCTTGTGCAATACTTTTATTGGACATCTTTTGCAAGTATTTTGGATCATATTCAAAAAGGCTTAAAAGATAGGCTTTATCCTCCTTTTCTTTGTCTTCAGCCCTCTTTGCCCTCTCTTCATCTTCTTCAGTTTCCATTTGTTCATCCAAGTTATGTAGAGCCTCTATCATTGGTTCTTCAGTTTGAGTAACTTGTGGCTCAACAACAACTTTGGTTTGATGTCTTCTTTTGTAGAACTATTTGATTGGCTTTTGTCTTTTGGCTTTGGGAGTTTGTATCTCTGATGTATCTTTTCTCTTCACAAATTCCCTAACCTCAGGCTCTGGCTCGTTTATAATAACTGGTTTAGTTACCATGGGTTCAATAACCACTTCAACCGGTTCATCATCAATAATCTTTTCAATTCTGGGCTCTGGTATCTCTTCAATTTGTGGCTCACTACTTCTTTGTTGCATCTCTCTTAGAGTCTTTCTAGCAGCAGCCACAATCTCTGGATCATGCCTTTCTGGATTTTTTAATATATCAATTTGCATTTTCAACACAACCAGTTTGATAACCATGTCAATGGTTAGTCCTCCAAATTGTCTACGACCTTGTACTGGAATGGTTGGACCTAAGGCATAGTCAGGCTGAGGCTGTGCAGGTTCGGGCTCATCTTCAGTTTGTGCCAATGGAGTTGGTTCTTCAGTTTGAATCTGTTCATTTTGTTTTCTTTTTATCTCCTCCATGACTGTCCCTATATGTAACACCCCGTAACCGCAGCGGAAACGTAAACGGGATGCAACAGCCACGTCTGATATCAACAGCATTGCTTATAAAGAAAACACCACTACATTAATTTACAACATATTACATTGTTCTGAGTTTAGTTCCCGTCTAGGCGATAGCACATAAGTTTTACCAACAGTACATTAACATATTTAGTACAAAAAGATCATTAAGCTTCCACAAAAGAGCACGCATCATCAAGCAAGTAGCAATTATTCAAGTTTGGTGGTACCTAAAAAGCATGTAAAGAAAACGGGTCAACTACGAATAGTTGGTGAGTTTCACTAATTTAAATAAACAGTGACAAATCATTATAATAATCATATATTAGCGATGTAATTATGCTGAGCCCACAAGTGAAACCTCTGTTAACCCAGTACTATACCCGTTCCGGGGGCAATGTTAACCCAGAAACACTTATAGGGACATCTGGGGACACTGTTAACCCAGTACAGTATCCATTCCGGGGGCAATGTTAACCCAGAAACACTTCTAGGGACATCTGGGGACACTGTTAACCCAGTACTGTACCCATTCCGTACGATTCCCGTACAATCAAATATTTATAAATACACGCAAAACCATACGTTCAGTATGTACTTAAACATTTCAATAGTAACATGCTTTCCGCCCCGGAAAAATATTTAAAAACAATTCAGAAAAAGGGGCTCGTGAAACTCACCTTATCGCAACAAGTAGGTATCGCAGTACACCAGCTATTAATCCTGATATGTAATACGATCCCTAAGTTCGTTACTATACAATCATTATTAACATAACTTTAACCGTGTTAACCGGTACATCTGGGGACACAGTTAACCCAGTACTGTAACCGTTCCGGGGGCAATGTTAACCCAGAAAAACTTCTCCGGACTCAGATTGTGATATCGTTTAGAGTTCACTAGTCAAAATTACTATTAGTCGTTTTTCCCGTTTTGCGTGCCTAGCACGGTTATCCGTTTTTACGTTTCAAAAATGAGTTTGGTCACACACGACCCGAAAATAGTTGTTGACCGATAATTTAATTAAAGTTGTGAATTTAGAGCTCGGTTTAGACGCCCCGATTGGCCACGAGACCCGTTTCCGTCTTTGGCGTACCGGAAACTGTTAAATCGGTTAAAAATTACTCAAATCATCCGAATTATTTTCGGATGATTCATTTTTACTTGTTTAACTCAATTATATGAAAATAGTTCATTTTTAGGGTTTTTATACACCAGTCAGCTCGCTTAGGCGAACTTTACCGGTATACGCGTTTTAAGCTTTAAAAGTTTGTTTTTATCTTCTTTTTAGCACAAATAATTATCCGTTTAGTCTCGGATCTTGAAATTTTGCACCAATCACTTTTTGACAGTGGGGAATTTTATAAAAATATTTCAAGAATTAATTTTTATATTTAAAATTTATTTATCTATTTTTAACACCATTTAAACACTAAATATGTCGTAAATACCAAACGATCTTAGAAAAATCCCAAATTTTTCCTGGATGACCCCTGCCATCCCCATAGTCCCCTGTAATATTTCCAGAACCAAAATCTCTTTTTACATGTCATTTTCACTAAAACCGAACTAGAAAACCCTAGAACTCGTTTAACCGAAAAGCCTACTTAGACTTCTCTAACGGACCTAAAATTTTGTGTGTGACTTTTACATGATATAGAAAGCTTATCTGGAATTTTCCAGAATTTTTCATGATATTTAACTATTTTTCACCAAAACCGAGCATTAAATTCACCAAATATTCATCCTTTGTCCAAAAATTACCAAATATTCACAGAACTCATATTTTCATATATCTAACACCTCTGTAAAATTTCTTGACCTAACTCTAAACACATCACAATCTGTCCAAATCTCAAACATCATACAAAAACCGAACTACCTTGTGTTTCTAGCTTCAAACCGCAAGGATCTCGCTTTCTAGCCTTTGCTAACAATTAGATACAACACCTACAAGCACAATAACACCACACCAAGCAAGTTACACCCACAATCAAGCCATTTCTTTCATGGTTTCGGTTATGATATAAAAACAAAGATTTAACCGTAAAAATTCGTGTTTGGTTCGTTTAACTCCTTTCTTGGACCAAGATCCCTTGTATAACCCGTATACATCACTTGATCATGCAAGAATCGGTTTCATCTCGGGTTTTCACCCTTTTTCACTTGAAACCTCATTTTCTTGCAATAAAACTCGAGAAAGGAAGATGAAAACGAATATAACTCGATCTTTACCTCGTTGTTCTTGCTACAAAACTCGGTTTTTAGTTCATGATCTTGAGAAGAAAAGAAGATTGTTGATTTGTTGGTGTAAAAAAATGATAAGGAAAAGGGGTCTTACCCCCTTATTCCGATCGGAACACAAAGGAGGGTGGGGTGGGACCCACTCCTCCAATCTTAGCCACATATTCAGATTTCTGTAATCTGGATAATGTTTTGGATAATCTGGTTCAGTTCGTTTTTCGGTTAAATGTTTAATTCGGCTTAAAACGAGGCTAAAACGGTCGTTTTTCGGCTTAAAAATGAAATTTATATAAAACCAATTTATAAAACTTTAAAAATTTAAACCATGGCATTTATTATCTTAGAACATCATATTATTAATAATCGTGCATCTTTTTCGGCTTGATCGATCGTCTCTTGCTTGGTTTGGTATTAAAGGTTTCGTTTAACGTACCGACGTACCATTAATCGAAATTTCTTTTTCTGTGCTTTAATTCACTTATCCCGAAGCTTTAACACTTCGTAAACATCACTAAATATTATTTATCTCGTCTATAATGTATCTCCGATTCGTTCGGGCTTCAATAACCGTTAATCGGTTAATCGTATTCCAATACGATTAACTGTATAATCGAGTATAATCCGTAATGTGAATCATACATACTTGTCTAAACGCATTATAATTCATATATTCATTATCAAATAACACATAAATAATATATACCGGCTAGGGTATACCTGAATTTGCCGGAATCGTTACATTCTCCCCCCGTAAAAGACATTTCGTCCTCGAAATTTTACGCGTCAACTACTTCCTTTTGAGGAAATAGATAGGGGTATTTCTTCCGGAATTCGTCCTTTCGTTCCCATGTATATTCTGGGCCTCGTTGCGAATTCCATCTAACTTTGACCAACAAAATCTTATTGTGTCTAAGTTGCTTGATTTTCCCGTCTACTATTTCTATGGGTTCCTCTACGAAATTGAGCTTATCACTTATTTGGACACCCTCTAGAGGTAACACCGATGTCTCATCCGCCAGACATCTTTTCAAGTTCGATACGTGAAACACGTTGTGAACTGCACTCAGTTCATCGGGTAGTTCTAATCGGTATGCTACGGGACCGATTTTTGCAGTAATACTGAACGGTCCAATATACCTCGGGGCTAACTTCCCCGCCTTTCCAAATCTGACTACACCCTTCCAAGGTGATACTTTCAAATACACTTTATCACCTTTCTCAAACGACAACGGTTTTCTACGGGTATCGGCATAACTCTTCTGCCGATCCCGCGCGGCCTTCAGATTGTTCCTAATTTCAAGGATTTTGCTGGTCGTTTCCTGGACCAGGTCTGATCTAATAATCTGAGTGTCGCCCACTTCAGTCCAACAGAGTGGTGATCGGCACTTCCGACCATACAATGCTTCGTAAGACGCTGCCTTTATACTGCTATGGTAACTGTTATTATAGGAAAATTCAACGAGTGGGAGATGTTGATCCCAATTTCCTTTAAAATCCAGTACGCATGCACTAAGCAAATCCTCCAGGGTTTGGATGGTCCTCTCAGACTGACCATCGGTCTGAGGGTGGTAGGCTGTGCTTAAATCAATGCGCGTTCCCAGCGCTTCTTGCATAGCTTGCCAAAGATTGGAGGTGAAATGGCTATCCCGATCGGAGATGATTGAGATGGGTATCCCATGACGGGACACAATTTCATTTATATAAATCTGCGCAAGTCTCTCAGTGTTATAATTATTCCTAATTGGGATAAAATGTGCCGATTTGGTTAATAGATCCACGATTACCCAAATTGCATCATGTCCTCGGGACGTCTTAGGGAGATGTGTCACAAAATCCATCGTGATTTGCTCCCACTTCCACTCGGGAATTTCCGGTTGTTGTAACATCCCTGAGGGTTTCTGGTGCTCCGCCTTAACTCTCGCACAAGTCGTACACTTACCGACGTACGTTGCGATATCCTTTTTCATACCCGGCCACCAGTAGAACTCCTTCACATCCTTGTACATCTTATCCGATCCCGGATGTATGGAATATTTCGATCTATGCGCTTCGTCCATGATTAATTCACGAAGGTAATGGAGGGTCGGGATCCAAATCCGATTTCTGAAATAGAGAATTTCGTCCACGCGCTGTTCGAAATTCTTCTCATTTCCGTAAAGTCCCTCCTTTTCCAATTGTTCCTCTTTCAACGCCTCACGTTGAGCGACTCGAATTAGATCCGAAAGGTTCGACTGGACTACCATCCCCAGCGCTCGCACTCGCAATGGCTTAACCCGATCTTTCCTACTCAAGGCATCGGCTACGACGTTAGCCTTGCCAGGGTGATAATGGATGTCACAGTCATAATCGCTTAACAACTCGACCCATCTTCGTTGTCTCATATTCAGTTATTTCTGATCGAATATGTGCTGCAAGCTTTTATGATCTGTGAAGATGGTGCACTTCGTACCGTAGAGATAATGTCTCCAGATTTTAAGTGCGAAGATAACCGCTCCCAATTCTAAGTCATGAGTAGTGTAATTTTTCTCGTGTACTTTTAACTGTCGGGAAGCATAGGCTATCACCTTATTATTCTGCATCAACACGCATCCTAACCCTCTACGCGATGCGTCACAATACGCGACAAAACCATCGTCTCCAACGGGGAGACTTAAAATCGGCGCTTGGCACAATTTTTGCTTTAACGTTTGAAACGCCGTTTCCTGCTCTTCTCCCCATTCATACTTTCGATCCTTTTGAGTCAGTAGAGTTAAAGGTTGGGCGATGCTGGAAAAGTTCTCTATGAATCGACGATAATATCCAGCTAAGCCTAAGAATTGACGGATTTCCTTTGGCGTTTTAGGCGCTTGCCAATTCTTAATTGCTTCAATCTTACTCGGATCAACGTGTATTCCTTGATGGTTTACAACGTGTCCGAGGAATTGCACTTCTTGTAACCAGAAGTTACACTTGGAGAATTTTGCATACAACTTTTCCTGATTTAGAAGCTCTAAAATTATTCTTAAGTGTTGCTCGTGCTCTTCTTTACTTTTAGAGTAAATCAAAATATCGTCAATAAACACGATGACGAATTTTTTGAGGTAGGGTTTACAGACTCGATTCATGAGGTCCATGAACACTGCCGGCGCATTTGTTAGCCCGAAAGGCATAACTAAGAACTCGTAATGGCCGTAGCGAGTCCGGAATGCGGTTTTTGGGATATCTTCTTCCTGAATTCTAACTTGATGGTATCCCGATCTAAGATCGATTTTTGAGAAATAGCTCGCACCTTGCAGCTGGTCAAACAGATCATCAATTCGGGGAAGAGGGTACCTATTCTTGATTATTAACTTGTTCAACTCCCTGTAATCAATGCACATTCTAAGGCTCCCGTCCTTCTTTTTCACGAATAATACAGGTGCACCCCACGGGGAATGACTAGGACGTATAAATCCTTTATCCAACAATTCTTGCAACTGATTGGATAACTCTTGCATCTCGGACGGTGCAAGTCGGTAGGGTGCTTTAGCAACAGGGCCAGCTTGAGGTATTAAATCGATCCTGAATTCGACCTGTCGGGTTGGCGGTAATCCAGGAAGTTCTTCTGGGAAAACTTGTGGAAATTCACGTACCACCGGGATATCATCCACCCGTTTCTCATCAGAATCTGTGGCCGTCAAGCTCGCTAGATACGCCACGCATCCCTGGCGTATACATTTTAACACCTTGAGGTGGGATATAAATGGTATCATTGTGCCCGACTTCTCCCCTTGCACTAACACCTCTTCGTCATCCGACACCCGGATCTTGACGATTTTCGTTTCGCAGTTTATTTCCACTTTGTTACGTGCTAACCAATCCATTCCCACTATCACGTCAAAACTACCTAATTCTACCGGCAATAAGTCAATCAGGAAGGATTGATCGTTCAGAATAAAAGGGCAATTCCGAACTATCTGATTAACTATCATGTTTTACCGTTAGCGACTTCTACGGTATAAGGTTCTATGGTTTCACTAATTGGAAGGTTTGCTATCGATAGGAACTTAACGGAGACAAAACTTCTATCGGCGCCCGTATCAAATAATACAGAAGCGTAATGATCAGAGACGAGGAATGTACCTGTCACTACGCTGAGGTCCTGGCGTGCTTCGTTCGCCCCCATAACAAACGCTCGGCCTCTCGCCGGATTGGACGACGATGCCTGACCCATGGTTTGCCTCCCAATTCCTCCCTGGTTCAGTTTCGGACAGTATCTCTTGAAGTGATCTGTGCTGCCGCATTCAAAGCAAGCACGGCTAGTGGTCATCATTTGGTTTCCTTGTGGGTTTTGTTGTCGGGCTGGTTGGGTCCTAAATGGCTGCGCACGGATAGGTTGCGGTTGTCGGTTCAGATTGTTCAGGTTTGTCCTACATCTCGGTGCGTAGTGCCCAACCCTGCCACACCGGTGGCACACTACCTCCTTGCACACACCACCATGCTGGTAACCGCATTTCCCACACTTTGGGAACGTCCCTTTCCGCGATTCCTGCCTTCCGCCTGAACTAGTCATGGCGTAGTTCTGGGCAGCGGGCCTAGCACGTTTATTTTGCTGCTTATTCTGGATCCTATGGTCATACGTACCCCGCTTTCCCCCAGCAGACTCTCCTGCCACCTTCAGTGACCCACTCCTCACGAAATCGTATGTGACGATAACAACTTGCATCACTGCACCCTCAAACGTCTTGTGTCCCCTAACGTTGACTATACTCCTTACTACTGGAGTTAGTCCCCATATATAACGCTCAACCCTCTTTGACTCTGGGGTGACCAACCATGGCACCAATCGCGACAACTCATTGAATCGATTCGTATAACCCAAGCGGTCTGCCCCCTGCATCTCCAGGTTCCACAATTCGTTTTCTAATTTCTGCAGTTCGTTTTTCGGGCAGAAATGCTCCAGTACAAGGGCCTTGAGTTCTGCCCAGGTCATGCGGTTTGTCGCTGCCTGACCGCGAGTTTGCACTATTGTGTTCCACCATGTCAAGGCATGGTCCGTGAACGTGCAGGTAGCATACTTAACAACGTAATCCTCAGGGCAGTTGCTGATGTTCACAACAAACTCTATTTTCTCAATCCACTTAACCAACCCATTTGTTCCCTCAGTCCCACTAAATTCTAGGGGCTTGCACAACATAAAATCTTTGATTGAACATCCCTTTGTTGCAGGAGTCGGTTCAGTGCGGTTCGTTTCTACACTAGGTATCGGACCATTACTATCTGTAACGACCACCCTAGGCGGTGCGTCATTACTCGGAATCGGGTTACCGTTCGGTGGAGGATTAACATTTTGTTCCCCCTCATTATTGGTGGTCGTTTGATTGCTCGTAGGGCCTGGATTGGTCGTATTGTTAATACTGGCGGCGATGCGCGATACTATATCCGGTATCGCCGCCTCTAACTGTCGAGCAATCAGACGGTCCACATCCACTTCTGACATTCGAGCTGACCGTTTTGGTGCCATTCTACACAACATTAAGAGAAATACATATAATTAATACAATTTCCAATCTCGATACACAACACATATTCCATTCATTAATAAGCATCAGTACATATTACATAAACATCAGTACACATTACATTCCTACCATCATCACATAGATTCAGTTTTCATACATCAGTCCTACATCGGCATCATTTCGACATAACCCGCTATGGGTCAGTGCTTGAATGATACACCCAAAAGTATCTACAATGATATCCCCAAAAAAAAGCCCCCTATGGGCTAGTGGCTGTACTATAACTACCCAAGATTCACTCTATTTTAGCATCGCCACTAACTGCTTACACAGAGTATCAAAAAGCGGACCCTGACTACTACCACCCTAACATACTAAACACGGTGGTATACCAACCACACCAACACTGCCACCATCACCACCAACACCGCCATCAAACCCCGAATCCGTGTCTCCATCCGGTCAATCATCCACTGGGAGTATGCGCCCTCCCTCCTCAGCTGGCCAATCGCGTACTGCTGTCCAGTATGCAGTCCGCCAAATGTCTCCTCCTCTGGATCCCCACCGTCAAGGCGATGGTGTGCTCAACCACCTGCTCGGTGAGCACTCGGAGCCATGCAGCCTCGGCGGAGGGACGCTCATCCCTCTCCAGCCTGGGGGTACCCCACACGGGTGGAGGCATAGGCTCAGGCTGGGGGCGGGAGGACTCGCCCCTGTGGTAAGTAGGTCTGGGTGGGGTAGAGGTAGGTGGGACATAAGGGACACTGATCCGCGCCGTGAGGCGGGGACCGGGTCTGGGAGGGGTAGGGGTGACCTGTGGTGCGGGTGGGGTGGGGATCTGGCAACCCTAGTAGGGGAGGACAAGCTAGCACTCCTACGGCTAGTCTCACTAGGCTCAGTGCTGGATGCTAAGCGTAAGCTCCTAGAGTTCCCGGAACTGGCCTCCTCCAGGTCCTCTTCCACTGACAGGCTTCGAGACCTCGACATCCTTACCTGTACACAAGTTAGCAAACATATAGTTCCTTCCATAATGTAAATCACAATTAATATACACATACTTATACAACTTTGTCACATAAAAATATTATTATATACTTACACATATGTTGCCGATTTTACCTATTAATGTTCCCCGTGACTTCCCCTGAATTCCCTCGTGCGGACAAGTCTGTTATTATGTTCCGGACCATGATAACTCACTTGTCTATCAAAGTTCATCCAGATCTCGTCACTGTAAATTATTAGTTGATATTCAGATCCTATAATACTTGAGCTACTGGTTATATTTTAGGTATCTTTTATAGACATCCTAATTCTTTATAACCAATAGCTCTGATACCAAGTTCTGTAACACCCCGTAACCACAACGGAAACGTAAACGGGATGCAACAGACACGTCTGATATCAACAGCATTGCTTATAAAGAAAACACCACTACATTAATTTACAACATATTACATTGTTCTGAGTTTAGTTCCCGTCTAGGCGATAGCACATAAGTTTTACCAACAGTACATTAACATATTTAGTACAAAAAGATCATTAAGCTTCCACAAAAGAGCACGCATCATCAAGCAAGTAGCAATTATTCCAGTTTGGTGGTACCTAAAAAGCATGTAAAGAAAACGGGTCAACTACGAATAGTTGGTGAGTTTCACTAATTTAAATAAACAGTGACAAATCATTATAATAATCATATATTAGCGATGTAATTATGCTGAGCCCACAAGTGAAACCTCTGTTAACCCAGTACTATACCCGTTCCGGGGGCAATGTTAACCCAGAAACACTTATAGGGACATCTGGGGACACTGTTAACCCAGTACAGTATCCATTCCGGGGGCAATGTTAACCCAGAAACACTTCTAGGGACATCTGGGGACACTGTTAACCCAGTACTGTACCCATTCCGTCGATTCCCGTACAATCAAATATTTAAAAATACACGCAAAACCATACGTTCAGTATGTACTTAAACATTTCAAAAGTAACATGCTTTCCGCCCCGGGAAAATATTTAAAAACAATTCAGAAAAAGGTGCTCGTGAAACTCACCTTATCGCAACAAGTAGGTATCGCAGTACACCAGCTATTAATCCTGATCCGTAATACGATCCCTAAGTTCGTTACTATACGATCATTATTAACATAACTTTAACCGTGTTAACCGGTACATCTGGGGACACTGTTAACCCAGTACTGTAACCGTTCCGGGGGCAATGTTAACCCAGAAACACTTCTCCGGACTCAGATTGTGATATCGTTTAGAGTTCACTAGCTAAAATTACTATTAGTCGTTTTTCCCGTTTTGCGTGCCTAGCACGGTCATCCGTTTTTACGTTTTAAAAATGAGTTTGGTCACACACGACCCGAAAATAGTTGTTGACTGATAATTTAATTAAAGTTGTGAATTCAGAGCTCGGTTTAGACGCCCCGATTGGCCGCGGGACCCCTTTCCGTCTTTGGCGTACCGGAAACTGTTAAATCGGTTAAAAATTACTCAAATCATCCGAATTATTTTCGGATGATTCATTTTTACTTGTTTAACTCAATTATATGAAAATAGTTCATTTTTAGGGTTTTTATACACCAGGCAGCTCGGTTAGGCGAACTTTACCGGTTTACGCGTTTTAAGCTTTAAAAGTTGTTTTTATCTTCTTTTTAGCACAAATAATTATCCGTTTAGTCTCGGATCTTGAAATTTTGCACCAATCACTTTTTGACAGTGGGGAATTTTATAAAAATATTTCAAGAATTAATTTTTATATTTAAAATTTATTTATCTATTTTTAACACCATTTAAACACTAAATATGTCGTGAATACCAAACGATCTTAGAAAAATCCCAAATTTTTCCTGGATGACCCCTGCCATCCCCATAGTCCCCTGTAATTTTTCCAGAACCAAAATCTTTTTTTACATGTGATTTTCACTAAAACCGAGCTAGAAAACCCTAGAACTCGTTTAAACGAAAAGCCTACTTAGGCTTCTCCAACGGACCTAAAATTTTGTGTGTGACTTTTACAAGATATAAAAAGCTTATCTGGAATTTTCCAGAATTTTTCATGATATTTAACTATTTTTCACCATTTTTGGCCAAAACCGAGCATTAAATTCACCAAATATTCATCCTTTGTCCAAAAATTACCAAATATTCACAGAACTCATATTTTCATATATCTAACACCTCTGTAAAATTTCATGCCCTAACTCTAAACACATCACAATCTGTCCAAATCTCAAACATCATACAAAAACCGAACTACCTTGTGTTTCTAGCTTCAAACCCGCAAGGATCTTGCTTTCTAGCCTTTGCTAACAATTAGATACAACACCTACAAGCACAATAACACCACACCAAGCAAGTTACACCCACAATCAAGCCATTTCTTTCATGGTTTCGGTTATGATATAAAAACAAAGATTTAACCGTAAAAATTCGTGTTTGGTTCGTTTAACTCCTTTCTTGGACCAAGATCCCTTGTATAACCCGTATACATCACTTGATCATGCAAGAATCGGTTTCATCTCGGGTTTTCACCCTTTTTCACTTGAAACCTCATTTTCTTGCAATAAAACTCGAGAAAGGAAGATGAAAACGAATATAACTCGATCTTTACCTCGTTGTTCTTGCTACAAAACTCGGTTTTTAGTTCATGATCTTGAGAGGAAAGGAAGATTGTTGATTTGTTGGTGTAAAAAAAATGATAAGGAAAAGGGGTCTTACCCCCTTATTCCGATCGGATTACAAAGGAGGGTGGGGTGGGACCCACTCCTCCAATCTTAGCCACATATTCAGATTTCTGTAATCTAAATAATGTTTTGGATAATCTGGTTTAGTTCGTTTTTCGGTTAAATGTTTAATTCGGCTTAAAACGAGGCTAAAACGGTCGTTTTTCGGCTTAAAAATGAAATTTATATAAAACCAATTTATAAAACTTTAAAAATTTAAACCATGGCATTTATTATCTTAGAACATCATATTATTAATAATCGCGCATCTTTTTCGGCTTGATCGATCGTCTCTTGCTTGGTTTGGTATTAAAGGTTTCGTTTAACGTACCGACGTACCATTAATCGAAATTTCTTTTTCTGTGCTTTAATTCACTTATCCCGAAGCTTTAACACTTCGTAAACATCACTAAATATTATGTATCTCGTCTATAATGTATCCCCGATTCGTTCGGGCTTCAATAACCGTTAATCGGTTAATCGTATTTCCAATACGATTAACTGTATAATCGAGTATAATCCGTAATGTGAATCATACATACTCGTATAAACGCATTATAATTCATATATTCATTATCAAATAACACATAAATAATATATACCGGCTAGGATATACCTGAATTTGCCGGAATCGTTACACTATAGCCTCATCAGTCATTCTTCTAAGCTTTTCATCTTCATCATCTTCATGTCAATCAGTGTTTCAAGGACTTCTTGAGGTATCTCCTCTTCTCTTTCAATCTGAGCCCTTTCTTGATTTATCATTTCCATCACTGTTTTTACTGATTCCACTTCGGCTACATCTGGATCCATTACATCATCTCTTTGCAAAATTTCATTTCCAGAGATCACTCTTGGAGTAGCCTTTGGATGGAGATCTTCTTCTGTCAGTGCAACCCATTTCCCCTTTTGTTTTCTTTTCCTTATTTGCTCTGGGTTTTCTTCTTTAATTTTAGTCTCCCCCTCTTCTGTTGCACCTTTCTCTTCTATGTCTTCCTCATACTCTTTATTTATCATGTTTAGAGCATTTGAGGTTCCCATTTCAGCCTCTTCATCACTGGCCTAATCATAATATTCGTTTATAAGCTTGAGAGCATCTGCTTCTTGAACATTCTCCCCATGTTTTGGTGCATCTGAGGTTTTCTCAACCTCAACCTGCTCCAGGGCTCGAATTCTTGACAGAGCATGTTGCAGAGCTTGTTCAAGGGCCACATTCTTCCTCTCCAAGAAGGCATTCTTCTCTTTAAGCATAATGTTTTCAAACTCCAACTCTGCATTTTCAGAGATAATGTCATAGATGTTTGGGCTTGAAGGTGGTGCCTCTTGGGTAGGCTTGACATCAGGTTCAGAAAATGGTTCAGGTGAGGAAGTTTTAGGTGATAGAAGTATGTAGATTTTTGTTGTATGCTGTATTTCTTGGGATATTGGAATAGGTTCAGGTTAATAGGGTCATTGACAGGTGAAACAGGTGGTGTAAGGAAAGATGTTTCTTGGGTAGTTTGTTTAGGTGGTGATATAGGTGGTGAGAGAATGATGATTTCCAATATCCCTGGGATAATCCGTCCCATAGCTGAAGTTCCGGTTGGCAGTCACAGATTATCCAGGTTCACTTGGCCTACGACATGGAGATCCCCAAGAAATTCCAGACGCCCAGCATGAAGTTGTACGATGGCACTATGGATCTTGAGGAACACGTAGCTCAGTACAGAGAAAGGATGGAGATCAAACATCAAAGAAGCTTGTCTATGCAAGGGGTTCGGTTCAACACTAACGGGGCCGTCCCTCAAATGGTTATTAAGTATTCCTTCCAATACTATTACTTCCTTTGCTCATTTGATTAACATATTCAATAACCAATTTTCTTGTAGTAGATCTTTTGAGAAAATGACAGGTGACTTATATAGAATTGTTCAGCCTAATAATGAATCCCTGAGGGATTACATAACTAGATTTAGCAGGGAAGCTTTGGATATCCCCAACTTTGACACGGCGGCTGCTGTTGAAGCTCTCAAGATGGGGTTGAAGAAGTATTCTCCCTTCTATGACGATCTTGTCATGACTCCATGCATGAATCTTGATGAAGTCAGAAACAGGGCGTTAAGACACATCCGGCTTGAGGATGATAAGAAGGCTCATGGAAGTTTGGTTATCCTGAATTACGAGTCTACCAATAGAAAGTCAGATTCTCCACAAAAGTTCTCTAGGCCTAAGCCTTATTCCAAACAAGATACCTCCAGGATAAAAGCCGTGGAAGAAGACGAAGACAATGAGGAGTATCTTAAAATCTCTGAATATTTTTTTAATATTGACATTGGTGGTGTAATATGTGCCATGCAGGATTTAGGTGACAAGGTCAGATGGCCCAAGAAAAATGAAAAGCCCGGATCCAGCAAAGACAAGTACAAATGGTGTGCATTCCATGAAGACTTTGGCCATCGCACTGACGATTGCGTAGCACTTCGGAAGGAGATAGGATACCTTCTCATCAAAGGACACCTGAAGGAACTATTTGAAAGAAACAAAAACAAGAGTCAGGATCCTGTCAAGATACCTGAAAGGGCACCTTCTTCACCACCCGGAGCTAAGGTTGTATCATTTATCTCGGGAGGATCGGACATTTGTGGAACCTCGTATTCAGCAGCTAAGAAGCATTCCAAAGAAACGAAGATGGACAACAGAGAAAGACCTCTCCGCACCTCCACTCTAACAACTCAAAGAATCATATCCTTCGATGAGGAGGATAGATGTGACCTTGTGGATTCCAACCATGACGGTTTGGTCATTGCTTTATGTATAGCTAACTGTTTTGTGCGCATGATACTCGTTGATGGAGGAAGCTCTGTGAACATTATCCAGATGGATGCCTAGAAGAAAATGGATATCCCGGAAATGGAGATTATCCCAAAATCCTCAGTCCTTGTAGGATTCAGTGGCAAGACCAAGGATACGTTGGGAGAAATCAAACTTCCAATATATATTAAGGGGACTAACTCTTTACAAAAATTTTGTGTTATTGACTCATTGTATTTTTTTAATGTGATATTAAGCAGGCCCTGGATCCACAGCATGAAGGCGGTACCCTCAACTTATCATCAATGTGTGAAACTTCCAAGCCCATGGGGGGGTCATCAAAATTGAAAGCGATCAGCAGGATGCCAATGAATGCTATGCTTCATCGATGAAGTGGATTACAAAGCCCACTCAGGCATAGCAATTACATAAGCAACCAGGGGAGGTTCTGCAAGCCAGGGACCAAGAAGTGAAGGAAGTATCCTTGGATCCTCAGGATACCGAGATCAAAGTATTGTTGAGATCTGGCATGCCTGAGGATATCAAACCAGGATTGGCATCCTTCTTAAAGAAAAGAGCTTCTACCTTCGCCTGGAAGCATGAAGATATGACTTGTATCTATAAATCTATAATTACTCACAAACTTGGTATAGATAAATCTTTTAGGCCGGTGCATCAAAAGCGAAGGAAGTTTGCACCTGAAAGAAGCATCATCATACAAGAGGAGGTACAGAAGCTACTCAAAATGAAGATGATCAGAGAGGTACACTATCCTAGATGGTTAGCCAATCTAGTGGTAGTCCAAAAGAAGAATGGAAAATGAAGAGAGTGTGTGTGTGGACTTCACAAACCTGAATAAGGCCTGTCCAAAAGACCCATTTCCACTCCCATACATTGACTCAATGGTGGATGCAACTGCTGGCCATGAACTGCTAACCTTCATGGATGCATCCTCAGGATTTCAACACATTTAGATGGAGCCTTCAGATCAAGAAGACACAGCCTTCATGACTCCCACAGGTATATACTGTTATATTGCAAAGCCTTTTGGATTAAAAAATGCAGGTGCAACATACTAGAGGCTAGTCAACATGATGTTCAAAAAGAAACTGGGGGACACGATGGAAGTCTACATAGATGACATGGTGGTAAAGTGAAAGAAAGCCGAGGATCATCTCAAAGACTTGGCAACAGCATTTGATATCTTGGATGAATACAACATGAAGTTGAATCCAGCCAAGTGTCATTTTGGAGTTTAAGCAGGAAAATTCCTTGGATACATGGTCACCAAAAGAGGAATAGAAGCCAGCCCTGAGCAGATCAAGGCTATCCTGGATATCAAATCACCAATGGTTGACAGGAAGAATAACGGCTCTCAACAGATTCATCTCAAGATCTTCAAAGAAGTGTAAAGACTTCTATGATATCCTGAGGAAGAATCAAAAATTCGAATGGGGAGAGAAGCAAGAAAGAGCATTGGTATCCCTGAAGGAATACTTATCCTCAGCACCACTCTTGATGAATCCAGTTGATGGTGAACCATTATCCTTGTACTTAGCTGTTTCTGGGAGTGCAATAAGTGCTGTCTTAGTCAAGGATCACGAAGGTCAACAACATCCGATATATTATGTAAGTAAAAGTCTACTAGATGCTGAATCCAGGCATTCTTATCTTGAAAAGTTAATTTTAGCACTTATAGTGGATTCTACTAAATTAAGACATTACTTTAAAACTCATGCTATTCATGTAAAGACTAATTATCCTATTAAAGCTGTTTTGAGAAACCAGAAATGTCAGGTAGGATGGAAAAATGGGCTGTAAATCTTAGTGCATACGATATCTTGTATGAGCCAAGGACAGCCATCAAATCTCAGGCACTTGCCGACTTTGTGGCTGATTTTAGCCAGGATATACTCGAGGAAGTAGAAAAAGAAGTTCAACAGTTGGGGGTCAAGGAAAGTTGGATCTTGCATACGGATGGTGCCTCCAACATAAGAGGAACAGGTCTAGGTATCCTGCTAAATTTGCCATAGGGGGACATTATACCTCTATTTATATCTTGTGAATTTCAGACTACTAATAATTAGGCTAAATATGAAGCCTTAAGAGCTGGTTTGCAATTAGCTAAGGATATGAAGGTCAGGTATCTTCAAGTTTATGTTGATTCATTATTATTAGCTAACCATTTTAATGACTCTTATGCAGTAAATGCAGAAAACTTAGCAAAATATTTAGAAATAGTTAAGCAATTAGCTATGTGTTTCAAAATATTTGATATAGTACAGGTACCAAGAGAAGAGAACACTGAAGCAGATGCCTTAGAAAATTTAGCATCAGCTCTCAAGATACCAGATGATATCAAGATACCCATCGTGCATATCCTGGCTCCAGCAACAAAAGAGAACCACGAAGTCATGGAGACTTCAAAGCCTGATGACGATCCAGTATCCTGGACCCATCTCATAATACGGTATCTTCAAGATAACGAGATCCCAGAAGGAGAAAATCCCAGAGCCTTTTGAATGAAGGTAACCCAGTATATTATCCTATATAATGGTTTGTATAGAAAATCACTTGCAGGTTCGTAGTTGAGGTTCTTGGACCATCATGAAGCATAAGAAGTCCTCAAGGACATACATGAAGGTGATTGCGGAAACCACACTGGGGGAAGAGCTTTAGTATCCAAGACACTGAGGACAGGTTACTTCTGGCCGACAATGAAGAAGGATGCAATGAACTTCTCCAGGAAATGTGATGCTTGTCAAAGACATAGCAACATATTGCATTAACCAGCTGAACCACTACATCCTATCATATCCCTGTGGCCATTTATGAAATGGGGAATGGATATTGCGGGAAAGCTGCCCAAGGCTCCTGGTGGAAAAGTCTTCATGCTGGCCATTACAAATTACTTCTCCAAGTGGATCGAAGCCGAGGCGTTTGTCCAAGTTAAAGAGAAGGATGTGATCTCATTTATCAAACGCTATATCCTAACAAGATTCGGTATCCCAGTAGAGATCGTTTGTGATAACGGTTCATAGTTCATTGGTAGCAGAACAACCAACTTCTGTGAAAGTTGGGGAATCAAAATGGTGACTTCGACACCAGTACATCCTCAAGCCAATGGTCAAGCAGAATCAAGTAATAAAATCATCATCAACAATTTGAAGAAAAAGTTGGGGTCCAAGAAAGGAAAATGGGCTGAAGAGTTGCCATTCGTACTTTGGGCTGATAGAACCACTTCAAAAAATGCAACGGGTCAAACACCTTTCTCCTTGGTGTTTGGGGCCGAAGCGGTTGTCCCTACAGAAATAGTGATCCCCACAGCAAGAACCAGCATCCAAGATACTAGATCCAACAACCAAAACCTTATTGAAGACCTTGACACTATTAATGAACTTAGAGACCTTGCCAAAATCAGAATGGCAGCCTATCAACAAAGAATAGCCAAGTCCTACAACAAGAACATTCGAATCCAGAGATTTTAAATAGGGGACATGGTGTTAAGAAAGGCGTTCCAGAATACCACTAACCCAGCAGATGGAAAGCTAGCTCCAAAGTGGGAAGGTCCTTACTTGATCGATTCGGAAGCAGGCAAAGGGGCCTACAGATTGATCACTATGGAAGGTGTTCATATACCAAGAGCTTAGAATGCAATCCATCTCAAGGAATATTTTTGTTAGTATCCTCAACCGGTATGTTCGTATCCTTAACATTTTAGGATAAAGGTATGTTTCCTAACCTATCTTCAAATTTTTACATATTTAAAACTTATTATCAAGTTTACTGACTTAACCATCGGAGGGGTGTTAGCTAGGCTAACACCCACCCCTCGTCAAGAGTTCAACATCTTTTAGGTATCCTAAGGATATGTTATCTTGACAACAGTTAGAGGCTGATCACCTCCCACACGAACATGATATCCCTGATATCTCCTAATGTTTAAAGGTCTTCACCTTTCTCATGAATTGGGTAACACCCCGCCTGGAGCGCACGATGATCGAATATAGTTCAAGGCAGGCGGACCAGACCAGCTGATAATCCGTTTTTTGTTGGCTATATGTCGAATCCTTAAGAAAAGTGGCAGACGTGCCACGCATACGGTTTATAATATTTTCATGTTATCTAAGGTTTATAACATTTTCATGTTATCTAAAGTCTCGGCATTTTCATGCCCTCATGTTTAGGACTTTCCCCAGTTTTATCTAAGGTTTAGACATATTCATGTCTCTGAAGTAAAGGCCTTGTCGCCAGTAAAAAGGCTTTGTCGCCAGTAAAAAGGCTTTATCGCCAGAATTATCTAACTTTGTTTTAACAGGTCGAAAATCGGCCAGGTCACTAAGTGTTGAAGTATTTCTGAGTTGTTCCCAAATTCCGAAATTATGATGCATGAAGACCCAAGAATTGGGGACGTCATGTGTAAGCTTGCTAACTTAATATCTGCTGCAAAGCTACACTTTTATATATAATTTTGCATTGCATCTTATTTTCTTTTGAAATATGATCTTTTGGTTTAATTATTACAACTCACATTTATATAAGTTTTAAGGATATATTATCCTTAAGATATTTTATCTTAATACATAATGGGTCTTTTCATGGCTCTCACGTAAAGGCCTTGTCGTCAGCATATCGGGTTTACCCCAGTAAAGGCTTCATCGCCAGATTTGTCTAACTTGATTTTGCTAGATCGAAGATTGGTAAAATCGCTGAGGGGAAAGATGTTACTTAGTTAATTTTAACTCGGATAACACAAATTTCGAAAGTATGATGCGTGAAGACCCAACAATTGGGGACGTCATGTGTAAGCTTGTTAACTTAATATTTGCTGCAAAGGTACACTTTTTTATATAATATTTTGGCTTAATTGATATTTTGAAATATGATATTTTATATTAATTGTGTTAACTCTCATCTATAGATATTTGAAACTTATATCTTCGAGATGTGTTACACTTAAGATATTTCCCTAAATATAATAAGTCTTAAGGATATATTTTCCATATATATAAGATATTGTACTTTCAAAAATGATAAGTCTTGAAAACATATTTTCTGGATATATTATCCTTAGGATATATCATTATGAAAATAGATAAGTTTAAAACCATTTTAGACATGTTACGTTTAAAACATATCAAGATAATTTTTCTAAAATATCAGGCAAATAACATACAATGTAAAAGCCAAAAGATTATGTCATTACTAACGACAAGTGCAGGAAAATATGAACAATGCCCAGGCTTTGTTCTCAACAAATAGGAAGACCCTTCCACCCAGGCATTGTCGGATGGTTAAAGACCAGGATAATATGGGCTTCGTCTTGAAACTCAAGATCCCTCCACCCATATTACCCTATTATCCTAAGCATAACTGTTCAAAAGACAAGTTCCAATTGTTCAAGGTACCACAAACCTACAACCAACCATCATAAACCACAAACAAACATTCATAAAAACCGGGCTCAGGCCTTGTCTTTATCGCCTTCATTGCCATGTTGATCCTTCACCGCCTCGCCAGTCGCTAACTTTCGCCACCTCATCAGCCACCTTATCCGCCGTGCTCGGCCTCGGTTCTTCCACATTCTCTCCGCTCAGCTACGCCACGATATTCTCCCAAGCTGCCTCATCCCAAAAGGGCATCTCCAACCCCGCAGCCTTAGCCTCCTGAGCCTAGACTTGATGACGGAAAGCTTGAGTTTTTTACTCATGGTGATTGAAGATGAAGAGCAAAGAGAGAAAGAAATTTACCTGGATAATGATCAGGTGAAGGTTTAAAATATTTATCTGAGATAAACATAAGATAACAAAGGAGTTTTGACGGTTCTATGGACGATCGACACGTGCAGCTTATCCACTCCATCAGTGGAATTCAAGATTCAAAAAATCAACAGCTGTAAACCACCTTTTACAGCCATTAATTTTGGGGACAATTGTTAGGGCTCGAATTTTCGGTATCCTTAACAAGCAATATGTTCAAGATAATTCCAGGATATGATATCCTCCAAGGTAACAGGTATCCTAGATATATTGTATAATTAATGGATTGTTTGCCCTCCTTCCTTATTTACTAGGTCAAGAGACGTTACCACGACTCCTTAAATACTCGGACTTACAGTTAGGATTACTTCAAATAAAGCGTGCCAAAAAAGGAAACGTGGAAATCAAGCAGCTAATAGGAAAGAGTCTACTATCTCGGAATTATAGGGATTACCTCAGGATAACGGGTTTTTTCCTCGCAACAAATCTCTGTGTTCTAGCAGTTTTTACATTCATTTCAAGCAAGCACCAAGTCCCATTTACTAATTTGGTTACGAAATCACCTTTCTCAATTTTTGACCAAAACAGGACTTAAGGAATAAAAGAAAGAAGATGCCAGTCCGAGAATGCCATGTGTCACTCGAGCAAGCTTAATACGTGATTTGCTTTGTGTATAATGTAAGAGTGAGTAAGAAAGCTAGCTAAATTGTTAGAAGCAGAATTTATTGTTTATATGTTAAATGCTCGATTGCTTAACTACTATAAGTAGAACCTAGCATATTTGGACTCACAAAGGGAAGTGCATAGGACACAGAGAGAAACGTGAGTAGCTAGTCACAGCTGGCCATTGTTATTACCTGCAGCCTTACTATCCTTGTCATAAATAGTTCCTGAAGTGACAACGTTTGTGATTTTGCCTATAGAATTCGAATGGCTGGTGCTAAGAAGACTGCTGGACAAAGAGGGCGCACAGGATGCCATGGTAGGCCACGTGTTAATCGAGTACCCTCCAAAGAACCAATGACTGAATCTGGTGATGAAGGGAGCATGACTGTGCGAGATGAAGGGTATCAGCTCGACCCTGCTATTCAAGCTGCCATTACTCAGGCAGTAGCTGCTGCAGTGAAGAATCTTAAACAAGATAAGTCTACTGAGAGCGATGTTAAAACCATGGAGGAGATAGGGGAAAGCAGTAAGAAAGATGATGAGACTGTTTCAGGATCGTGAATCGGGTGAAACCTTAAAAGGTTGACAAGAACACCCCGAATCGATTACCCAAAGACCTGTTGAATATCCCGGCGGAATCAGGATATCCAACGAGTGGGAACGAATGAGTGTGAATAATAAACACAAAACAGTAATAGATGGTCAATAAAAGCTCATTCAATAGACAAAGATTCACTGTAATAAATACATCATTAATGGAACAGTGAAGGAATGTCTAGGGTTTTGTGTGACGGCGACGGCGATTGTACAAGAAAACAAAGAGAATATTCTTTGGAGTGTTTTCGTATTCAGTGTGTGCCAGCCTGTATTCCGTCTGGAAATCTGTGTTCTAAAAGGTATCCTAGGATCCCTATTTATAGACCCTGACATTCCTTCTAGAAGTTCCTAGTCATTACATAATGGAATACAAAATAATACAAGTGTTGAGTCCTCGAGCAAGATAACAATCTTGCTCGAGCAAGCTCACTATGCTATGTATGCTCGATGAGTGTCTTCGAGCATGCTTTACTTAGAATATCTTCAGTGAAGATATTCCCTTCCAGCAGACTCCATTCTTCTTGACTTGTCCATGCTTTGCTCGAACTAGTCCATCGAGCAAGCTCATTCTTCTTGATGTCTTCAGCTATAGTTATTCAGCAATCTTTAGCATGCTCGGATGTAAATCTTGCTCGAGAACTGAACTGTGCTCGAAGTCCTTGCTTTGATCACGTGACATCTTCTTATTGCATCCTATGCTCATAACACTTGGTTAAAACTTGTATGATCAAGCTGTTGCTCGATTGGCAATCCATGCTTGATAGAAGAATACTCTTGCTCGTTGAAGTGTAGCTTGCTCGAAGCGTTAACACTTAGAAGAATCAACCATTTAAGCTTCAGAAGACCTTGCTCGAAGAAGTAAAACCATGCTCGATCTTCTAGGATTGCTCGAAGTCCATACTTAGCCGTTTTCTGAGAAGGTTGAGAAGATTCCAATCTTTCTTATCATAAATCCGACTCAAAAATCTCCCCTAGATTGGAACAAGCTCAAATGCACCAAAACATACCTGCATAGAGTTACACATGTATCAGACATTAAAATATATATCATATGAGAACATGTCATTTCATTACATCAATAGGAATTCTGCCGCATGGGCATTACATAGTAAATTTTTACATCAATAACAATAACAGAAGTTACAAAGATAAATAGAAATAAAAACAATCGCCAATTAGCTCCATTCTGTTATCTTCTTCTTCTTCTGTTCCTTGCATTAGATCTTTCCTTTAAGCGCTTCACAAGGGCTGCCCTTTGTTTAATCATGTCTAGCTCAACGGCATCTGAGGAGTCACTTGGAAATTTGGCATTAATGAGGTCTTGTAGATCTTTAGGATGCATGAATTGAAGATCCTCATCATGTCTAATAACCACAATTGGTATGCTAGAAACATTCCTTAAAGTGATGGAATCATTGTGTTGATTGTATGTTATGTATGTGATTCTTCCAAATTATTGTATAGGAATTTGTTTCCTGCATGACTTCCCTCATCGCCAAGCACTCTTTCAAGGTCTTCCTTTTGTGGTATGAGCTGCTTGCTTCAGACTTTCGTTTCTTGGAATCAAAGAGGGAGAGCTCAGATGTGTGTACTTCGTTTATCCTCTTGTTCCTCTTATCCCTTTCTGTCTGACTTCTGATCTCTCTCTTCTTTTGCTGTAAGAATGGGAATCCCCTTTCTGCTTGTTCTTTTATGAATTTCGAGAGATCATTTCTTTGTTGACCAGATGGCTGATCTCTGATTTGATTATCATACAAGGTTAATTCAGCCATCATGGTTAACTGTTTTTTTGTGAAATTTCTCAAATCATCCCTAAAGATGATGAGATGTTCTTCATTATCTTCAGTAATGACTCTCAAGGTCTTTGATCGTCTATTGAAGAAGACATGTGTGGGCAATTTACATTACGTGGTGGTTCAGGCCTCACAACCTCTGACCTTGGAGTCCGACTTGTGCTTCTTTGCTGAGTTTCCTTTTGTGCACCAAGCCCTTCTTCCTCATACCATCTCTTGATAGTTTCATCAGTTTGTGAAATCAATCTTCCCATACCTACTCCTTTCCTGTGCAATGCACTCATCATTTCTGCTCTTACTAGATCATCCATCGTCCTTCTATCTTCCTGTAACTTTCTTTCTATCTCCATATACATTCTTTGCTCCCTTTTTTATCTCTAGTAGTTGAATATAGGTCATTCTATTGAATTCCTCTTCAGTCATACCCTTGTCCATTACTAGATCTTTTAAAGTTTGAACTCTTTGAGGGTCTTCAAACCATTCTTTTGCTTCTTGATTTTTCTTTTCAGCTTCATCTCTTTCCTCTTGTAACCTCATCTTTAACTCCTGTTCTCTCTCAAATCTTTCTCTACTTGCCTGATCTTTGTGAGAGTCCTTTATCTTTTGAATTCTTCAGGAGAAAGATTTATCAAATAGTTATAACTGTAGCCGTACAGTTGAAGAAATTTGATATCTTTATGTTTAGCCTTTAACATTTCGTACTCTACTTCATCAGTTTCTTTCCTTTCAGTTCTCTTCTTACTACTGTCACACTCTTTTAGTCCTTTTTCACCCTCTACCTTCTTTGATACCTTCTTCACATATTCTAAGATATCATCTACAAGAGCCCTTTTATAGAGTCTGTCAATTTTATCAAATGGTTGCAGGTTAAGGAATGCAGGCTTGTGACCAGCCTTTATCAACAGTTCTCTTTTGGTCTTTCTCATTCTCCACCCCTTAACTTCCTTTGCTATTTCTTCTTCTGATAGTCTTTGAAGATATATTGGATCATATCCCAAGCTGATTAGATAGTCTTTATCTTCATTTTCCTTTTCAGTTTCCTTTAAACCCTCATCATCTTCATTCTCAACTTCTAAATCAATCACATCTTCAAGATTATGAAGAGCCTCAATCATTGGTTCTTCAACATTTGCAGATTGAGCCCTCCTTCTTTCTTCTAAGTTTTCTAATCTTAATTTGTACACCATTTTCTTTACTGATTTCTGTCTTTTAAGTTTTAGTGTCTCAACTTCAGATGTAGCTTTTGTTTTCAAAAATGATTGAGTTGGAGTGGATATGTTAGGTTGCTCTACTTCAGTTTCTGGTTCTTCAATTATAATTTCCTCATCCACTGACTCAGATTTTTCAGTAATAGGTTCATCTATATGAGTCTCTTCAGATTCTTTAGTAACTTCTTGAATGATGGGTTCATTTGGTTCAACATGCTCTTCAACTCTTGGTTCTCCTTCTTTACTCAAATTAATGAAGTCTTGTTGAGCCTTTCTTGCTGCTATCACTATCTCTGGATGATGTCTTGATGTGTTGTAAAACACACATATTTTCCGCACCTTTTATCTACGTAATATATTATATTTTATGTGTTTTTACTCGTTTTAGATAGGTTTTACATACATTTATTAATCTTGTAGATTTTGGGTAAAAGAAAGGAAGAAACCGGGACTTTTCGAGCTTTTTACGAGCCTTTTACGCATACAAGTTCAAGACAAAGCTCAAGGCCCGACCCGTATGCATCATGGAGGCCCAAGACCATATTATATTATATTATATAAAAAAAATAAAACCCTAATCAGCCAAAAGAGCTGCTGATCGAAATCAATAGCAGCACAACAGCATCAACACCAGCACAACAACAGCCAACAGCAGCACGACAGCAGCCAACAGCAGCACTACAGCTGCTGATCGGAATTTCCAGCAAGAAAAAAGAAAGAAAAAGCTTTTGTGTGCTAGGGTTTTGATCGTGTGACGGCTAGGGAAGGAAGAACAAGCAAGAATCAAGCCTCGGGATCATTCACCACTGTTTTTTAAAGTCGAGAGCAGCCCCGGAACACCTCATATCCTTACCTCTTTTTCATTGTTCATACACTTTTAGTTTCTTGCTTAATTGTTGAATTGTTTTGCAATTACTTGAGAGATTGAATTGTTTATGATTAGGATTGATTGTTGGACGATTGTTACGATGGTTGGTATGAGTTTTATGATGATTTTATTGAGTGATCGCTGCTGTCCAATTAATATGCTTGGCTAATCTTGTTAGTTCTACCTAGGAATGATGATAATTGTTAGGTTTTGATGAGTTTTATGGATTGTTTGATTAATAGACCTTAATTGTTATTGTAAAGTTTGATTTAGACACGAAATAGGTTGTGTTTAAGGGCTGGAAAAATTAGTGATTCATTGCATAAACCCCGTGTGTCGGTTGATTAGTTTTGTATTGATTGATCGGCGAATTGTTTGATTCTAGACTTTGTGTTTACGGTTTGTTTGCGGTAGGTACCACCGTAGGGTTTTGTTGCATGATTTATTGGATTAAGTACAGCGGTTAGACACCTTCTTTGAGACCGAGAGGTGATAGGAAGTTAGGGTTGTCTCATTGCCTTTGCATGCTAGAATAAGGATTGCGCGAGAGCGAGTTCGTTTCTTGTCAGGTTTAGGTGTTTGAGCGACTAGTTGATCTATTTTAGTTTAAGTTGAATTGTTCCTCTTTCCTTGGTTGTGTAGTATTCATTGCCATTAGGGTCGAGTGTTGGTGAGACCGAGAGGTGATCCTTCATTAGAACACGTTAGCAATTGTTTCCCGGTTTGGTCGTTTTAGCCGATTTTGAGTAGTTTAGGCTTGTTGAGTGAGACCGAGAGGTAATCCAGTGAGCCCGAGTGATCCTTAGTCGTGTCATCTTTAGGGACCGGTGTCTTGAAGTCATCCAATCCATTTGCTTGTTAGGCATACAATTTGATTCAGACCTAGGTAGACGGTTTTCTCCATCCGAAGTCAACTCAGTTAGTTTTCCGTTAAGTTTTCTATTTTTGGTAAGTTTTGTTAGTTAGTCCAGTTAGTTCAGTTAAGTATTTAAAAATCAAAAACTCAAAAATCAATTAAATATTATTCTAAGGTAGGTCTTGTCTAGGGTTAGTGATCGTTGGCGTCTTACGTGTCCACGTGTTCGATACTCGGACTTCCTAGGTCTATACTACTTGCGATCGGTACACTTTCCGGTTGTGTGTGGTTTTAGGATTTTCGTTTTAATATTAAAGCTTAGTTGTGAGGGTCATATTTATAGGGTTATTAGACACACATCAAGTTTTTGGCGCCTTTGCCGGGGAGTTGCATTATGTGGACACGAACACCGCACTGACGGCACAGGTCGAGGGGTTAGCGAAGATTGTGAAGGACTTGCAGATGAAGAGCAAGTTGTGTGAGATTTGTCGAGGAGGGCATGATACCGTTCAGTGCCCAGTCAGTTCGCAGGAGGAGGCTGTAGACTTCATAGGAAATCCAAATCGAAATCCTAATTCTTTCAATTCTTATCATTCGGGATGGAGAGGCAATCAGAACTCGAACTGGAGGAGCGGCAATCAGTCAGGTTATCAGCAGCGTCAGAGTTTGTTTTAGGATGCTGGTGAGAGGGCGAGCAGTGGGGAGAAGAAGCCCACTTTAGAGGAGATGATGGCGCAGCAGACGCAGATGTTGTCGCAACTTATGGCGCGTGAGGATTCCCGACACAAGGAGACATAGGAGAAGTTCCGCGAACACGAGCAATTCATGAGGAATCAGGCAGCGTTGATTCAGGATCTCGAGCGGCAAATGGGAGAGATAGCCAGTCGGTTAAATGAGAGGCCGCAGGGTACATTACCGAGTAATACCGAGCAAAACCCGAGAGGATTCGTGAAGGCTGTGACAACGAGGAGCGGTGTAGGGGCACGAGATGAGCCCATGATTCAGCAGAGATCTAAAGGAGGAGTTGTCGAGGAGCCTACAGTCGATGGAGTAGAGCAGGTGGATGAGGAGATTCAGATGGAGTCCCCCCCGGCCCAGGTGCATCAGAGGATCATCCTAGGGAGTTTAGCACAGGCCGAGAGACAGCAATCACCGAGCGAGCAACCGAGAGTTTACAAACCCCGATTGCCTTACCCCGGGAGAGTCCGTAGAGATAGAGATGAGGAGCAGAACTCCAAATTCTTTGATATTCTGAAGCAGCTTTACCTTAATATCCCATTCCTTGAGGCACTCAATCAGATGCCTAAACACGTGAAGTTCTTTAAGGATATTCTTTCGAATAAGGAGAAGTTAGCTGAGGTAGCTTCCCTCCCTCTAAGTGCTAATTGCTATGCTATCTTACAGAGGAAGCTACCAGAGAAGAGAGCCGATCCAGGGAGTTTCACAATTTCCTGCACCTTGAGTGATGATACAATGGTTCATGCGCTGGCTGATCTTGGTGCCAGTATCAATCTCATGCCGTATTCTGTGTATCGCAAGCTGGGTTTAGGCGAACCGAGGCCTACCAGGATGAGTATCCAGCTTGCTGATCGTTCTATGAAGTATCCACGTGGGATTGTTGAGAACATGCTCATTCGCATTGGTAAGTTCATTTTCCCGGTGGACTTCATTACTCTTGACATGAATGAGGATGATAATGTTCCACTCATTTTGGGCAGACCTTTTCTGGCCACCGCACATGCGTTGATCGATGTTCGTGATGGCAAACTGATCCTTCGAGTCAGGGATGAGAACGTCACGTTTGACGTTCGACAGTCATCTAAGCATCCCAAATCGACTTATGACTCCCTATGCTTCATTGATACGATCATGACTCATGTGGGGGAGTTTTCCAGTGATCCCGGTGGAGGCCCCGCCTCAGCCACACATATCTTAGATAGGGAGACCTCGGAGGTTGAGATGGTCTCCTTGACTGAACACCCCCCTGATACTTACATTGAGTCATCTTCCTTTGATTCTGAATTATCTACCGGAGATCATCATGTTCATCAGTTGTTTGAGTTGGAGGAGTTACGGGACCGTACTTATGCGCAGTCAGATGGTTATAAGCAGCAGGTGAAGGAACTGCAGGATCGTACGTTAGAGGGTATTGAGCAGTTTAAGTGTGGGGATATGGTCTTATGGTATAATTCTCGGTTGAGGTTATTCCCGGGAAAGTTGAGGTCCCGTTGGTCAGGTCCGTTTATGATTACTGAGGTTTTCCCTGATGGCACTATTGAGATAAAGGACAAAGACGGGACGTTTATGGTGAACAGTGATGGACTGATGCACTACACTAGCAAGCCGATGACTGATCAGACGGTCGAGTTATTCTACCTTGACCCACTCTCCGAGACGTAGACATGTGGATGCATCACTCGGGAGACTACCCGAGTTGTAGAGTTTGTATTTTTGTTATATGTTTGTGCTATCTGTTTTATTTGTTTTGTCTATTTCAGGATGTTCCAATATGAAACCGCTCATACTCAATCTCCATTCGAGTCGGTCGATTTAAGGGGTGTTTCATTGAAAAAAATAAAAAAAAATTAAATAAAAATAAAATAAAATTAAAAAAATTAAAAATTATAAAAACCAAAAACACAAAAATATGTTTATTTGTTTATGTTTTTGTTTTCCGTGTTGTACGCCGCTACATGCGAGCGAGTTTGAGTTTTGCAGGTTATATTATGCTCATGGTTGCTATGATGGCGTTGTGGAACAGGTTCTCCCGAGGTTGCGGCCGCGAAGGAAATGCTATACGGTTGTTTGGATACTACTTATCTGTTGAAGATTCTGCACACAAACCAGGGGAGTAACCCGTTCTTTGTTTTTACTCTTGTATACTTTATTTTTATTTTCTGTTTTATTTTTATTTTATTTTATTTCTTTTCCTTATACTCATCGATGACGATTTCGTTCTAAGTGTGGGGATGGGGTTTATTTTACTTAGTTGTAGAAAAATTTTTGAAAAAAAATAAAAAATAAAAATTTGAAAAAAATTTAAAAAATAGTCCATTGAAATTTGTTTTCTCTATGTTAAACAGGAGATGATATTATTACCGAGTAGTGGTTATTTTATATATTCTTGGTGGTTTCAAAAATATATATAAAATAAATAAGAACAGTGCCCATTAGACCCGCACGTAATGTATGGTAACCGAACGGTTTGGACTCAGTAATCGTGTGTCGGTAGGCTCAGCCTTTGAGAATGAAAGGGCGGTTTGGTTGTTGACCTAATTGAACCTTTTAAATGGCCTGACTATAGTGGGAAACATCTTAGGGGTTTTGTTTGTTTAACTAAGCTCGTGACAGGACTGGAATGAAAAGCCGGGTCATACTCAAGCCACGAGTCACATGATCGTCTGTATATTATTTGTATAATCTTTTGTATATGTGTCTATTCCTGTGAAGCTCCGTACTTTGTTGCGCGATGGCGCAGACCTGAACGTTGATGCTAGCAGAAGACAGTTTTGCTCGGCCCTCTGTTGCGCGGTGGCGCAGATCTGAGCCTTGATGAATTTCTGTAGTTTCGTCCAACATGGTATAATAAAAAAAATAATAAAAAAAATAAAAAAAATAAAAATGCAAAAACCCAAATGGCAGAAAAAATTATTTTAAATCAAAACCACCATGAAGGAAACTACTGTCGGTCTATCTTGACCAAGCTAGAGTTTATAGGTTGTATTTGAGTCGAAATGTTTTAATCATGTTGCAAAAGGTTTAAGTCAAGTTGGGGTGGCTCGGCCCGGTAAAACTATAATGGAATTGGTAAAGTGGCAGCAAGGCTTTTAGGTGTGGGTTCCACTTAGTCATACAAATTAATAGAATTGTCACGCCTTATTTGCCTCGGTAAGTATTAGGGGCATGGGTTTAAAGTGGACAGCAATACCGGCAATCGACCTGATCTAGCTTATTAGGTGAAAATTGGGTATGATCCTGTGTAGTATTCTTTAAAAAGAAAAAATATTAATAATAATAGTAAATAAATAAAACCAAGAGTTGTCGGTTGAACTCGGGTATGATCCTGTGTAGTATTCTTTTTCAGGGACGAAAAAGTCTTAAGTGTGCGGATATTTGATGTGTTGTAAAACACACGTATTTTCCGCACCTTTTATCTACGTAATATATTATATTTTATGTGTTTTTACTCGTTTTAGATAGGTTTTACATACATTTATTAATCTTGTAGGTTTTGGGTAAAAGAAAGGAAGAAACCGGGACTTTTCGAGCTTTTTACGAGCCTTTTACGCATACAAGTTCAAGACAAAGCTCAAGGCCCGACCCGTATGCATCATGGAGGCCCAAGACCATATTATATTATATTATATAAAAAAAATAAAACCCTAATCAGCCAAAAGAGCTGCTGATCGGAATCAATAGCAGCACAACAGCATCAACACCAGCACAACAACAGCCAACAGCAGCACGACAGCAGCCAGCAGCAGCACTACAACTGCTGATCGGAATTTCCAGCAAGAAAAAAGAAAGAAAAAGCTTTTGTGTGCTAGGGTTTTGATCGTTTGACGGCTAAGGAAGGAAGAACAAGCAACAACCAAGCCTCGGGATCATTCACCACTGTTTTTTTACAGTCGAGAGCAGCCCTGGAACACCTCATATCCTTACCTCTTTTTCATTGTTCATACACTTTTAGTTTCTTGCTTAATTGTTGAATTGTTTTGCAATTACTTGAGAGATTGAATTGTTTATGATTAGGATTGATTGTTGGACGATTGTTAAGATGGTTGGTATGAGTTTTGTGATGATTTTATTGAGTGATCGCTGCTGTCCAATTAATATGCTTGGCTAATCTTGTTAGTTCTACCTAGGAATGATGATAATTGTTAGGTTTTGATGAGTTTTATGGATTGTTTGATTAATAGACCTTAATTGTCATTGTAAAGTTTGATTTAGACACGAAAAAGGTTGTGTTTAAGGGCTGGAAAATTTGGTGATTCATTTCATAAACCCCGTGTGTCGGTTGATTAGTTTTGTATTGATTGATCGGTGCATTGTTTGATTCTAGACTTTGTGTTTACGGTTTGTTTGCGGTAGGTACCACCGTAGGGTTTTGTTGCATGATTTATTGGATTAAGTACAGCGGTTAGACACCTTCTTTGAGACCGAGAGGTGATAGGAAGTTAGGGTTGTCTCATTGCCTTTGCATGCTAGAATAAGGATTGCGCGAGAGCGAGTTCGTTTCTTGTCAGGTTTAGGTGTTTGAGCGACTAGTTGATCTATTTTAGTTTAAGTTGAATTGTTCCTCTTTCCTTGGTTGTGTAGTATTCATTGCCATTAGGGTCGAGTGTTGGTGAGACCGAGAGGTGATCCTTCATTAGAACACGTTAGCAATTGTTTCCCGGTTTGGTCGTTTTAGCCGATTTTGAGTAGTTTAGGCTTGTTGAGTGAGACCGAGAGGTAATCCAGTGAGCCCGAGTGATCCTTAGTCGTGTCATCTTTAGGGACCGGTGTCTTGAAGTCATCCAATCCATTAGCTTGTTAGGCCTACAATTTGATTCAGACCTAGGTAGACGTTTTTCTCCATCCGAAGTCAATTCAGTTAGTTTTCCGTTAAGTTTTCTATTTTTGGTAAGTTTTGTTAGTTAGTCCAGTTAGTTCAGTTAAATATTTAAAAATCAAAAAATCAAAAATCAATTAAATATTATTCTAAGGTAGGTCTTGTCTAGGGTTAGTGATCGTTGGCGTCTTACGTGTCCACGTGTTCGATACTCGGACTTCCTAGGTCTATACTACTTGCGATCGGTACACTTTCCGGTTGTGTGTGGTTTTAGGATTTTCGTTTTAATATTAAAGCTTAGTTGTGAGGGTCATATTTATAGGGTTATTAGACACACATCATGTCTCTCTGGATTATTCAGAATGAGTGTAAGATCCTTCATTATGACCAGTTTAACCATAGTACTTGCTGAGACTTCAATGGTTTCATCTTCTTCATGGGTAACTTGTCCCAAGCCAAGTTGTTGTTCCTTTTTAGGATTGTCGTGTTCAATCTCAGATTGTTCTGGTTCATTAGTATTGGCTCTTCAGGCTCAGTGATAACTGGCTCTTCAGTCTGTGTAGGTTCTTGTTCAACTTCATTCAGGTTTGTTTTAAGAGCTTTAATTGTAGCTTTAAAGGCATCATCTGCCTCTTTCATCATCCTTTCATCTGCCTCTACCTCTTCTTTTTCTTTCATGTTTATTAACACTTCAATGACTTCCTGAGTAATTTCCTCCTCCTCTTCTTTATCTAACGCCTCCAACTCTGCATTCAGTAAATTTATTGCAGTTTTCACAGACTCAGCTTCTGCCACATCTGGATCAACTACATTTTCTTTGTACAAGACATCATCAGATTGAATTGTATGTTGGGGTAGGGGATGTAGATCATCATCAGTAAGTGCCACCCGTTTTCCCTATGCTTTTCTTCTCAAAATATCTTTTTCAGTTTCTTCTTCTTCTTCTTTATCCTCCCCATCATCCTCCGATTCTCCATCATCATATGCTTGATTTATCAGTTTCAAGGCATCAAATGTTTCAACCTCCATAGCCTCCTCTTCTGAACTTTCATATAGTTCACCAATTACGCTCAGACTCTCTGCACCTTCAGTATTCTCCCCCTGTTTTGGTGCATCTGAGGTCTTCTCAACCTCAGAATACCCCTCGAGGGTTTGAATCTTCAATAAAGCCTCATTTAAGGCAGCCCCCAATGCCGAGTTCCGTGAGGCCAAAATGGCATTCTGTTCTTTCAACATGATATTTTCAAATTCAAGTCTTGCATTCTCACAGATAATGTCATAAAGATTAGGGCTTGACGGTGGGGTTTCTTGAGTAGGCTCTGGAGAGGGTTCAGAGGATGGGATTGGTTGAGTTGGTGAAGGAATGTTAGCTGTTGGTTCATTGTCAGATAAGGCAGGCTCAGTGGTGGCTGGTGAAGAAGGAATACCATCTAGCTCCACAGAAGCTGTATCATCATGGTAAACCTTAGGTGGTGGTGATTCTGGTGGAGTTACCTTCTGGAATGTTGCAGCAACATCCGATACAACACTTGCTACAAATGTGCCATCATCCACTTGGTCTGTAAATTGAGTGATCGGACTCACAACCGGTTCATTTATCTCCTCTTGGACCTCCACTTCTGCAATTTCTGCCTCATATGCAACTTGTTCAATTAAAGGCACATTTACTTTAATTGCCTCCTGTGCAGCATCATCATTATCAACCATCATGTTATTTCCACCTTCCACACCATCGTCACCATCATTACTACTACCATCATCATTTGCACCATCACTATCTTCATCATCACTATTCCCTGGAGTCCTTGGTACATTAATAGCTTCTAGTGTTGGTACGAGCAACCATGGGAGTAAATCCCATTCATCATTATCAACAAATTTGCTTTTGGCATCTTTCAATCCTTTGCAAATGTTTGGATTCTGCAATCTTAATATTTCACCAGTTCGTTGAAGATCAGGCAAAGCCCTGTCTATCAAAATCTGTAGAAACCTTGGATACATGAGGAATCTTTGTCCTTCTGCCTTCTCTGCATTAGAAACCAACCCTTGAAAGATAAGTCTTGAAACATTAATGGTTGCCTGTAGAGTATTGCCACAGTGAGAGTCCCAAGCTCTCTGCTTACTAAAGTCCAAGTCCCTCTCCTAGGAGATAAGGACTGGATCACATGGTGAATCAAGAATCTGTAGACCAACGGAAAACTTCCCTTTTGAAACTGCCCTTCCTTTACTCCTCCCTGGTAGCCCATCGTCTCTTGAAAAACTCTCAGTAGCCTTGGGACAGAGTAAGAAGGCTGAGCCCCAAAATTGTCATTTTGGTCTAGTGCAGCTCTGATTGAGGCTTCTTATATCTCAATGTCGTGATTTAGAACCGACGCCTCAATTCTCTCTCCATTGACATCGTTGACATATGTTGCAGAAACCCAAAAATCCGAAATATGATTCCTAGAGATTGTGGGATTTTCAGTCAATGCCACCCGCAGATTAGAGTTGCTTAAGAAATTTATCATCGGCTCCAACTCGCGGTTTTCATCATCTATCTCCAACTGAGCACACATATTATGCCGTTTTTTGAATTTAAACGCCATCAGTTCTGCAAAAATAAAAGAATGTCAGTACACAAAGTTGCAAAACCAATATATGAGTATAGATAGATGATTAATGGCGTCCTCAATTAACCTGTTTCGTAGTAATATGCGTACCTTTCAGAACAAGTAAACAGTTAGTCAATAGTTCAATTTGAAACCCTAATTTCGAAATCGGTGCAACGATAATCGAATAACGATGTCTTACCGAAGTCGAAATAGAGCTAATGGCTGTAATCGAAGTAAAATTTAGCAAGTATTAGAGCAGCGAGCAAGAAGGAGATAGCACGAGCAAGAGGGTTTTTGCGATTAGGTTCAAAAGAGGAAGAGATATGTGAAAAAGTTTCTAAGTCCCCCTTTTATACCTAACGTTTGGGTGGTACAGTACCTTGGTTTGTCGTCTAGTGCACGACAGTTGTCATTTAATTCAAATTTAATGTACCTCCCTTGCTCGAGCATAAAGCCAAGGTAACAGCTGGCTCCCTCCTTACAAGAGTACATAGTACCAACCTTGCTCGACGTACTTGAAATATTCTCCTTGATCACAAGTGTACTTGAGATAGATTGCTCGACTAGACTTGTGCTCAATCCCTTAGCCAAAGTTCTAATGATCATCATAGTACCTGCGCGAGTAGTAAGTCATACTCGAGATGTAGTATGCTCGACTATACTTAACAAAAGTTAGTCAATACAAAGTTCTGAGATACACCCTTCATCTAATCTTACTCGACTATTCATCATGCTCGAACTACTTAGAATATATCCTGAAAATGGCCTATGCTCGAGATGTATTCTTAGGTGCTAGAACCTTTGCTCGACTAACTTAAGTGTGCAAAAACTCAATGTGCTCGAAATACCATTATGCTCGAAAGCCTTAGCATATTAAAGAATTCTTATACCTGTACTCGAACGCACAACCTAAGTGTCTAGACCACCAATTTGCTCGAACCACTAGTGATCCATTTCCTTAAGCTCGAACTTTCATGCCTACACGCCTAGCACACTTCCATGCTTGACTCTCTTAAACAGGAAAGCAATCATGCTCGAAACATATATATGACCAATCACGTCATTCAGGTGCTCGTAAACAAGATGCATGCTCGAAATACTTAACAACAAATTTTCATCAGTATGCTTGAAGGTAAGGTAAGATGCATGCCCGAAACACTTGATGATTTATACAAGTCACATAAGATAGTTATAACGGTATCATGCTTATTAAGCAATGTTCTCCTGCTCGAATTAAAAATACTCATTTCAATTTAATGAGCCGACTTTAAACAGTTAGTTTAAGGTGAAATAAGAGATCAAAATCCAGTTCAAAATAAAATTCATTTTAGTTCATTTGGAAAGATCTCAATCATGGGATCAGACTATTTATAAAAACGATCACACCACTTCATGGTCAGTGTTATTATGACTCAAGTCAGGTTGATAGCAGGTATACTTAGCATAACGGTCATTGCTTTCTGTGATATATTTAGGATTTAATTAGAGCATAAGATAGGAATGGTTATCACTATAGTTTCAGATTGCCTCTAATCTTTTCTCAAAACGTATTTAGCTTTCTCCAAATCACCCAGAATTGACTCCGACCCCCTGATGCTCTGGTCAAAATTGAGTTTTGTATAATTGAGCAGTTACTTATTTATATTTTGTCTTTGATAACAGACTATAATGTTGAACGTTGGACTTACATGCCATCCGGACTTACATGCCTTACATTCAGGGTGTTTAGGACTTATTTGAATGCCCCACCCTTGTAGTTCCCTTAGTGCCCCTTAAGTCATGAAATCAAATAACTTATTTATATATATATATATATATATATATATATTATACTTTTGATCTTTTTTTACTTATCAATTTCTTTCTTTCTCTTTTCTTTTGAGAGGATTTCAATATATCAATAATTTATTTCTGCTCAAATACTTAATAGATATTCTTATAGACCAGAAACACCAACAGGCTCGTGTATGATTGGATAATGACCTTTCCGCCTATCATTCGGAGAGATATGCTAGAGAACATACCTTATTTTCCAATGTTTCACCACATCATACTTAGCAAATTTAAGTGTATATCACATATTGCAACTACAGATTATGGAAAGCTACCATACTTTACCAATGACTGTACTCATAGCCTTTTGAACTTATAATTCATGGGTTAGTTATCTTAAACAGTTTTCTATCATTTCCCATTTATAGGTTGGATTCAATCTCCACAAAAACAGTTTCTAGCTTCTTTAGAGCTGGGAACTTGGATAATATTATCATGTCTCTTATTAAATATTCACCGAAAACAGTGTTGCTTAGTCAAAACTTTTACCATTTTGAAAAACCATTTCCTTTTGAATGTTCAATTGAGAAGTATTGATTTTCAAAAACGGTGTTGTCATTCAAGCATTTATAATAAGCACACACTTTCACATGATCAAAACACAAACATTCAGATAGCATAGAACCAACAAATATCACTTAAGTCTGTCGAGCATGCTCAGAACTTCATCAAGCATGCCCATAAGTTTATTGAGCAACCTTAGAAGTATATCACTTCAATGATTGTGCTCGAAACACTTTAACTCTGTGCTCGAGCAGTAATTTGCAAGGAATAAGCAAGTTATCTTGAACACATGTACATGCTCGAGCACTGGTAACAACACTCATGCTCGAGTTACTTGAGTAAAACCCCAAATATGGATTGTTTGTGCTCGAAGAGCATTAAAACACTCATCTACCACAGAAAAGTGCTCGAAACACTTGCAAAAGTTTTCAAGACAGCATTCTATGCTCGAGCAGCTGAGCAATGACATCTGTGTTCGAATGACTTAGAATGGTCTTACAGGAGCCTAGGCTTGTGCTCGAAGAGCAATAAGCACATTATCAAGCACAGATTCATGCTCGAAGTACTTAGAATCACAAAGATACATCATGCAAGCACAGATCAAAGTACTAAAAGCTGTAATTAGTAAAGTTAACAGAAATTCCACACAAGAGCAGTCACAAACATGATTCATGCAATTAGAGTAATCATTTAGGCATAGCAATTCATCATGCAAACATTCAAAGTGAGTAACACAGATAATCAGTAAGCACCTCACTTAAGCACACGTCCTATATCAAACTTCATCAGCATTTATCATTCCTAGGCATTTTAACAGAAAATGAAACCTGGTTTTATCTAAAGGTTTGGTGAATAAGTCGTTCAAATTATCAGAAGTGTCAACCCTTTACATTTCTATGAAACCTTTTTCCTGACAGTCCCTAATGAAATGATGTCTAATTTCAATGTGCTTAGTCTTAGAATGTTTGACTGGATTCTTAACAATAAACATAGTAGCAGTTGTTGGAATTACGTATGCCCGAGACACATACTTATACTAATGTGGCTAACTGTGTTTGATCCAAGTCGGGTCATACCCAATAACAAGCTAGACAACACCAAATGTATTCTTTTAGTGATTTGATCACTTAAACGAATACCGAACACTGCGCAATTAGAAAATTGGTTTTCTAAATAATTACACTTGATGATTTAAATAAATTATCTGGATAATTTATTTATATATAAATTAATTATTTAATTGGTTAAATAATTAAGATAGCATGTATGTTTTATAAAATTAGTTTTATAAAGTATGAGATGGAGATGTTTTAATTGTTAAAACAAAACAAAAAAAAAATATATATATATATATATATATATATACAAAACCGGCCACCCATGTGGGGTGGTGGTTTTACCCAATCAAACACAAGATGCTCTTTAGTTTTTTATAAAGACTTCTTCTTTTGATCCTCCAATAAACATACATGCAATTTTTGAATCCTTTTCTCAAGTGTAGCAAGCAAGCTCTCTCTCTCTCACTCTCCAAAACCTACGGCCCTTTTGGGCAGAAAATAAAAGGGCTTTTGAGCTTGTTTTGGTGTTCCTAATCCTAGCAAAACAACTTGGTGTTGTCACAAATAGCTTGGGGTATCACACTCTTGAGGTCTTCTTCTTTGGAGGCTTGTCATTCATCCACCATCCCTTCAACAATCCACTTGTTCTTCTAAAGGTAGAAGAAGGTACTATTTACATTTTGTGAGCATATTGTTCTTGTAATTTTGATCCTTGTTCTTTGGGTTTTAGTCTTAACATAATGGTATGTTCATTAACATGTTTTAAAATCTAAGCTTCCGTTGCGTTTTCATGTTAAAATGGTTAACTTGAAACTTTGATAACCTTGTATAAAACCCAACAATGGCATCAAGAGCCGGTTACAAGGACTTATGCTCCTTACATGTTCCTAAATTTCGGGTTTTTTCATGGGTGAAAAAGGGGTCCGAAAATTTGGTGGATTTTACCCCTCATGGTTTTGTAAGATCTTGACATGCATGGAAAGATCTTAGGAAACCATTTAACATTATGGATGTTGAAATATCAAAATTGTAAAATTTGGGGGGGGGGGGTGGCCGTAGCCTCTTGGGGGGGGGGGCACCTTTTGGTTTTGTGATTTTGGGCAATGGTTGCTTAGGTTGCATGCTTAGAACATTTGGTATGTTTGGATGTGTCATAACCGAAACCTAGACCTTGGATGTGTTGATTGTTGTTTTGTGTATGTTGATTATGTTTATTATTCAATATGGTTGTAATAATTCATAATTTTAGGCTTGTGTAATTTATTTGTTCATAAATGGTATGTAATAAATAGATTAGTTGCATTTTCTTCATTTTAAAAAAAAATATGTATTAGGATACATGTTGTAAAAATTGAAGATGCAAGAATTGGTGGATTTGGGCCTTGGACCGAAATTTTGGGCTTGTTGGGCCTCACCGGCCCATCATGGGATTCAAGCCCATTAAGCCCATAAATTTCACTCTTGGGCCAAGAAGACTTTTGGAAGTTTGGAGCCCATTAACAAGCCCAACAAGAACACAACAACTTGGAAAGGATACTTGAAGCATTTGGATGCAAGATCAAGTGGGAGTCAACATTCCATCCTTGTGTCATGTTTTGTCCCTTAGGTGTGACTTATGACCTATACTTGTTTCGGCTAACAAGTATGGTCAAATTTAGCGGTTTTCGGTTATGACTATATTTTGCATGTGTATGCTTGGTTGTTTGTTTTACTTATTGTAATGTGTGGTTGATAGATATTAGGATATCCAAACCGTCACATAGGAACGACAACTAGCATAAAACGGGTTCTAATATATATTTGGTAATATCGCGTCAATTAGTTTAATTAAATGGGTTTATTAAAACTAAGCGATCACTCACTTATAATAAAATTGGTTTTATTATAACTAGAACCTTGAAAATTGGTTTTCAAAAATCGCCATATTACTAAATGCATGTTAGGGTATGGCATAATGTTTTTCAACTAGAATATTTGAAAATTTAAAAATCCCTTTTTCATAATTACCAAGGAAACAAGTCTAACACCATCCTTTTGTATGACACTTAACGTATTAGGGAACTTTAAATGGGATAAAGGTCACCTAACCATTTTTAGCAAACTAATATACTTAGGGTAATATTAACATATTTATGGGATAAAGGTCACCTAACCACTTGTATGTTAATCTTACATGTTTATACAAGTAGGACGACTTGAATTGGAAACCATGTGATAAAGGTCACCTAAGCATGGGATCTAATGGTGTTGATGGGATAAACATGCCAACACGAAATAAGGATTTCGAATGGTCCCATACCTCTAGAAGTTGCAAAGGGTTGCAATTGTCAAGGTTGACTACCTTGTTAAATCAAATAACGGGATAAAGGTCACCTAACCGAAATTTGATTTATCGTTGGATTCTAGAATTTAATTATTATTTTAAAATCTGGAATAAAAGGGTATTAATAATTAAATTGTTTATAATACTAAAATAAAACTTTGTTAAATTTTGTAGATGGCCGCTAACAATGCAAACACCTCTACTCATAACACCCGTAACCTATCCTTAAGAACCATCCTTGAAAAGGATCGTCTAAACCATAATAACTTTATGGATTGGTATCGCAACTTGAGAATAGTTCTCAAACAAGAAGAGATATCATATGTCTTAGACGATCCCATTCCCGATGAGCCTAACGTGGAAGATGAGGAGGCTTATAACTATTGGGTCAAGTACACCAAAGATTCGGTGCAAGCCTCTTGCCTCATGTTAGGGACTATGATTCCCGAAATCCAAAAGGATTTCGAGCATCATGGGGCATACGACATGATAACTCAATTGAAGGAAATGTTCCTTCAACAAGCTAGAGCGGAACGTTTCGAAACGGTTCGAGCGTTTCATGCATGTCGTATGGAGGAAACCCAAAGCGTCTCATCTTATGTCCTAAAGATGAAGAGCTACATCGAAAAGCTTCGTAGGTTGAATTGTCCCGTATCTAATGAGTTGGCTACGGATTTGATCCTCAACTCTTTGACCAAAAGGTTTGAAACCTTTGTCATGAATTATAACATGAATGGATGGGACAAAAGCATTGGTGAGCTTCACGCAATGCTAAGAACGGCCGAAGCGGGAATGGGTAAAAAGGTTTTACCCGTTCTAACAATCAATGAAGGAAAAAGGGGACATAACTCCAACCCCAAAGCAAGTGTTGCTAAGGGCAAGGGCCACGTCCAAGGAAAGGGAAAGAGGAAAGCCATCACGCCCACCAAACCGAAGGAAAAGAAGCAAAAGGTTGCGGCGCAAGATCCATGCTTTGAGTGTGGAGAGATAGGTCATTGGAAAAGGAATTGTCCGACCTATCTCAATGCGTTAAAAGATAAGAGGGATGCGGGGCATACCTCAGGTATTATCTTTACTATACATATTGAACTAAATGTTATTTCTTCAAATACATGGGTACTTGATACCGGATGTGGAACTCACATTTGCAATTTGTTGCAGGGGTTCAAAAGAAGTAAACAACTCAACAAAGGGGACATTAGTCTCTTTATGGGCAATGGAGCAAGAGTTGAAGTCCAAGCCCAAGGAGACTACTTGTTAAAGCTTCCAAGTGGTTTGGAAGTAATTTTGAAGAATGTTTTGTATGCTCCTAAGTTAAGAAGAAACATTATTTCCGTGTCCCTTTTAAAACAATGTGGCTTTGATCTTAAATTTATTGATTATGATATTCATGTTTTGATGAATGGCATATTTTATTTTAAAGCTATACCCATAAATGGTATATATGAAATAGATCAAATTGGTACGTCACATAGTAGTTCAATGTACAATGTCAACACCAAGAAACTCAAGAAGGACTTGGGAGATTCCTATCTTTGGCATTGTCGCCTTGGACATATAAGCAAGAATCGCATGCAAACTCTTCGCAAGAGTGGTATTCTAGAAACAAATGAGTATGATTCATTTGATGTATGTGAATCTTGTTTACAAGGCAAAATGACAAAGCAACCCTTTAATAAAACTTTTGAAAGGTCAAAAGAATTATTGGGTATCATACATTCGGATGTATGTGGTCCTTTTAGACCAATGACTAGGAATGGTGAAAGATACTTCATTACCTTTATTGACGATTATAGTCGATATGGTTATGTGTACTTAATGAAACACAAAGATGAAGCTTTTGAAATGTTCAAAGACTTCAAAACTGAAGTAGAAAGACAACTCAAGACCACAATCAAAGTACTTCGTAGTGATAGAGGAGGTGAATACCTAAGTGGTGTTTTTCAAGATCATCTTAAGAGTTGTGGAATTATTTCACAACTTACTCCACCCGGAACACCACAACATAATGGTGTGTCTGAAAGGAGAAATCGTACCCTTTTAGATATGGTTCGATCAATGATGGCTAGAAGCACTTTACCTCTATCATTTTGGGGCTATGCTTTACTTTCCGCTGTTCGCATATTGAATATGGCTCCAACCAAGAAAGTGGAGAAGACACCTTTTGAAATATGGCATGGAAAGGCTCCATCGCTATCATTCTTAAAAGTTTGGGGTTGTGAAGCTTATGTAAAGCAATACACCCCAAACAAATTAGAAGTCCGATCCACTAAATGTATCTTTATAGGTTATCCTAAAGATGATATAGGATATTACTTTTACGACCCTAGTGAGCAAAATGTTATTATTGCTCGAAAGGGTAAATTCTTGGAAACTAAGTTCCTTAAGGAAGGAACTAATAGTAGAACAGTGAAATTTGATGAGGATCAAGAATCACAAGATGATACACAATTGGTTGATACTAGCACTCAACAAGAGATTGTTGAAAGTGATCAAGTGGTTGATCAAAACACACAAAACGTTCGCAGATCTGGTAGAGTTAGCAATCCACCCGAAAGATATGGATTTTTTGTAGAAGGTTGCTACGTGGTAGATTCGGATGAACCAACCACATACCGTGATGCAATGTCCAAGAATGATTGTGACAAATGGCTTGAAGCCATGAACGTTGAGAATGCAATCCATGTATGACAACCAAGTTTGGGAATTGGTTGAACCACCACTCAATTCCAAAGCTGTTGGAAGTAAGTGGGTTTTCAAAAGAAAAACTGATATGCTTGGAAACTTGGATACTTATAAAGCAAGACTTGTAGCTAAAGGTTTCACTCAAACTCAAGGGGTTGATTATGATGAAACTTTTTCGCCTGTGGCAATGCTAAAGTCTATTAGGATATTATTTGCCATAGCTGCACATTATGATTATGAAATTTGGCAAATGGATGTCAAGACCGCTTTCCTAAATGGATATCTTGAGGAAGATGTCTATATGGTTCAGCCTGAAGGTTTTGTCGATCCGAAACATCCTAATAAAGTATGCAAGTTAAAGAAATCAATCTATGGATTGAAACAAGCATCTAGAACTTGGAATCATCGTTTTGATGAAGAAATCAAAAATTTTGGATTCATCAAGAACGCTGATGAGGCTTGTGTGTATAAGAAAGCTAGTGGGAGTATAATTACCTTCTTAGTATTGTATGTCGATGACATTCTACTATTTGGAAATGACATTCCAACCATGGAAAGCGTTAAGGCTTGGCTTGGAAGTAGATTTTCCATCAAGGATCTTGGTGAAGCTGCCTATATTTTGGGAATAAAGATCTATAGGGATAGGTCAAGGCGCTTGATAGGTTTGAACCAAAGTACATACATTGATAAAATCTTGAAAAGGTTCAAGATGGAAAACTCCAAGAAAGGTTTTGTACCTATTCAAAGAGGGACTATATTGAGTTCAGCTCAATGTCCAAGCTCAAAGGATGAGCAAGAGATGATGAAACAAATCCCATATGCTTCTGCTATAGGATCCATCATGTATGCGATGATATGTACTAGACCGGATGTGTCATGCGCTTTGAGCATGACAAGCAGATACCAACAGAATCCAGGAAACAGTCATTGGATGGCTGTTAAGAACATATTGAAATACCTTAGGAGAACTAAGGATATGTTTCTGATATATGGATTTGGTGAGGAGGAACTCGCTATAAAAGGTTACACGGATGCGAGCTTCCAAACTGATCGAGATGATTCTCGATCACAATCTGGGTATGTGTTCACTCTTAATGGAGGAGCTGTCTCTTGGAAGAGCTCAAAACAGGAAGTGGTAGCATTGTCCACTACAGAATCAGAATACATCGCCGCTTCATTGGCAGCTCAGGAAGCTGCATGGTTGAAGAAATTCATTACTGATCTAGGGGTGGTCTCTACCATTCAAGACCCCCTAGAAATCTTTTGTGACAACGAGGGTGCGATTGCTCAAATCAAGGAACCTCGTTCGCACCAAAAGACAAGGCACATAGAGCGGAGATTCAACTACATAAGGGATGAAGTTGAAAAAGGAAAGATATGTATTCGCAAAGTTGGAACTGATCAAAATCTTGCGGATCCATTCACGAAGCTCCTAGAAAGACCGAAACATGAGCGTCATGCGAGTGGCTTAGGACTTCGATATTCTAGTAATTGGATTTGATCTATTTTGTATTTACGTTTAAAAGACTTTTGTAATTTAACTTTTATATGATTATGGAATCTTGAGTTAAATTCTAATTTTGCATGTTTAATCCATGAATAAGTTATCTTATTCTAAAAGTCCGTAGTCGATCACATTTGTGGGAACAAATATGAAGTAAGACTATTATGAACTAGGATTGGTGGATATTCATAAGGAATGAATATGGAGCATAGGTTTGCTGCCAAGGTTCATAGATATTTGCGGGATACAAATATTGGACTGACCCGCTCTCAATATTACTACATGGAGTCGATGGACCTGATCATTAGTAATTTTGAGTAAAGGAGAATTTCATATTATCCTTAGACCTGAGATGTATACTGGGCCTTGATTTTCACCGAGTATTACACTTTGACTCTCCCCTTCGCTATTCGTAAAAGATGGTACATAAGGATGAGCTCGGGTGGAGTATAAAGTGATAGTGAGAGGCGTATACAGTCAAGACGGAATTTGTTCCTCTTATGTGTTGAGAGTTTAGATGTCTAAGGCCTGATAAAGTTGAATTGTAAAGAGAATGATCACCTATGTCTCTTAGATTCAACATGATATCTAGTAACAGAGGGATATAATGATAGATTCACCTAAATCATATCAAGTAAGGAACTTGAAGGGATGATGTTATTGAATGGCACTTCGTCAAACACATTAGGGGTGGTGAACTGTTGTTAGGCGGTATTCACCACTTGCATTAATTTTCTATGTATCTCGTGCAAGTGGGAGATTGTTGGAATTACGTATGCCCGAGACACATACTTATACTAATGTGGCTAACTGTGTTTGATCCAAGTCGGGTCATACCCAATAACAAGCTAGACAACACCAAATGTATTCTTTTAGTGATTTGATCACTTAAACGAATACCGAACACTGCGCAATTAGAAAATTGGTTTTCTAAATAATTACACTTGATGATTTAAATAAATTATCTGGATAATTTATTTATATATAAATTAATTATTTAATTGGTTAAATAATTAAGATAGCATGTATGTTTTATAAAATTAGTTTTATAAAGTATGAGATGGAGATGTTTTAATTGTTAAAACAAAACAAAAAAAAAAAAAAAATATATATATATATATATATATATATATATACAAAACCGGCCACCCATGTGGGGTGGTGGTTTTACCCAATCAAACACAAGATGCTCTTTAGTTTTTTATAAAGACTTCTTCTTTTGATCCTCCAATAAACATACATGCAATTTTTGAATCCTTTTCTCAAGTGTAGCAAGCAAGCTCTCTCTCTCTCACTCTCCAAAACCTACGGCCCTTTTGGGCAGAAAATAAAGGGGCTTTTGAGCTTGTTTTGGTGTTCCTAATCCTAGCAAAACAACTTGGTGTTGTCACAAATAGCTTGGGGTATCACACTCTTGAGGTCTTCTTCTTTGGAGGCTTGTCATTCATCCACCATCCCTTCAACAATCCACTTGTTCTTCTAAAGGTAGAAGAAGGTACTATTTACATTTTGTGAGCATATTGTTCTTGTAATTTTGATCCTTGTTCTTTGGGTTTTAGTCTTAACATAATGGTATGTTCATTAACATGTTTTAAAATCTAAGCTTCCGTTGCGTTTTCATGTTAAAATGGTTAACTTGAAACTTTGATAACCTTGTATAAAACCCAACAGCAGTATTATCAATTAAAATAGGTGTAAGTAAGAAATTCAGACCATAGTCCAGCAGTTGATTCTGAATCCATAGAACCTATGCACAGCAAGCAGATGCAGCAATATACTCAGCTTCAGTAGTAGAAATTGACACCGTAGTTTGCTTCTTGCATTGCCAAGACACTAGCCTGTTCCCAAGAAACTTACATTCTCCAGAGGCTGATTTTCTACTCATGTTGCAACCATCATAGTCACTATCTGTTTAGGCCATCAAGTTAAAGGAAGGGTTCTTTGGATACCAAATCTCCAAATATGGTTTTCCTTTCAAGTATCTGAATATCCTCTTCACTGCTAGCATATATGAAACCTTGGGGTTAGCTTGAAATCTTGCATAGACACACAGCAAACATAATATCTGGCCTAGAAGCTGTGAGATACATCAATGATCCTATCTTGGCCCTATATTCATGCTGGTCCACTGGCTCCCCCTTTTCATCAGGTACCATTTTCTCATGTGTGTCCATTGGTGTGGACACTGTCTTGAAGTCTTGGCACTTGAATTTTTTAAGAATCTTTTGTACATACTTTGATTGATTTATGAATATTCCATCAGCTTTCTGTTGCACCTGAAGTCCAAGGAAGAAATTCATTTCCCCCATTAAACTCATTTTGTATTTGGATTTCATCACCTGCTCAAACTCCTTGCACATCTGTTCATTTGTAGAGCCAAAGATAATGTCATTCAAATACACTTGCAGCAGCAGCAGATCTTTGTTTCTCCTTTTGTAGAATAGAGTCTTATCAATGGCTCCTCTGCAGAACCCATTTTCCAACAAATGGTTTGACAGCTCATCATACCAAACTCTTGGTGCTTGATGTAGTCCATACAATGCTTTGCTGAGCTTGTAAACCTTGTTTTGATGAACTGGATCTTCAAATCCAGGAGGTTGAGTGACATAGACTTCTTCATCAATTTTTCCATTTAGAAATGCAGACTTTACATCAAGTTGATAGACTTTAATGTTCATTGATGCTGCATATGCAAGAAAGATCCTGATAGCCTCTAGCCGTGCAACTGGAGCAAAAACTTCTTCAAAGTCCACTCCTTCTTCTTGTAAGCATCCTAGGGCCACCAGTCTTACTTTGTTCTTGATTAATATTCCTCTTTCATCTTTCTTGTTTCTGAAAACCCACTTTGTGCCAATAGCATACTTGCCTCTGGGCTTGTCTACCAAGTCCCATACGTGCAAGTCTCTGAACTGGGCTAATTCTTCTTGCATAGCTTCTACCCAGCTGTTGTCTTTCAAAGCTTGATTGATGTTCTTTGGTTCAACTTGAGATAAGAAGCAGGCATACAGGCAGATATTTGCCTTTTCAAAAGAACTTCTTGTCACTCTTTCATGCAAGTCTTCTATTATGTTTTCTGCAGGGTGGTTCCTTTCAACAGAAGTGGTCTGCACAACTTGTTGTTCAGACACTTCTGTCTCTAGATTTGTTATGTTTAATATAGCAGAGTCATCTTCAATTCTTTCTTGACTTTCATCAGATTCTTGAGTTTGATTGATTTCAGATGTTGATGCTTCATTTACTCCAAATTGCATTGAGTCAAACAAAGATTGAAACCTATCTTCAAATTGATGTATCCCCTCAGTCTGAATAGGTTCAGTTTCAACATCACTTGGACTTTCATTTGAGACTTCAACAGCGTCTCCTGTCCATTCCTTTCAACTTCAGTTATTCCTTGGGTGCTTCTCCCAAAGTTAAATCCATTTTCTTTAGGAGCAACTGATGTCCACAGCTTGTCCAGATCAACTTGTTTATCTTTTCCTTTTTCCTCAAAGCTGGTTATGTACATATTGTCATCCATATCTTTATTGTAGATTTTAAATGACTTGATCATTTTCTCTAAATCAAACAGCCATTTGGGACCACCAACATTGTTAAAATGATTTTCATTGAAAATTATGTCTGATGACTCAATGACCACCATGTGCTCCTTCACATAGACCCTATAAGCCTTTGAATGAGATGAGTAGCCCACAAAGAAGCATTCCAGTGATTTGGACTGGAATTTGTTCAAATAATCCTTTGTATTCAAGAGTGAGCATCTGCATCCAAAAGGCTTCAAGAACTTCACATAAGGTTTTCTTTTGAAGATAGCTTCATATGGAGTCTTGTTTTGAGTCTTGTTTAGTAGAACCCTGTTCTACACATAGCATGCAGTATTGATTGCTTCTGCCCAGAAGGTGACTGGCAGATTGGCATCAGCAATCCTGGTCCTTGCAGCTTCAATCAATGTTTTGTTTCTTCATTCTGTAACACCATTCTGTTCAGGAGTTCTTGGTGCACTGTATTGTTGAAAAATTCCCTTAGAAGTGCAAAATTCATCCATTATTCCATTTTTGAATTCTGTCCCATTGTCACTTCTAATGATCTTCACCTTCCTCTCAAGCTGATTTTCCATCTTTAGCACATAGGATTTGATATGGTCTGGGGTTTCATCCTTGCTGCCCATGAAATATACCCAAGTAAATCTTGAATAATCATCAGTGATTACTAGGCAGTATCTTTTCTTCCCAATACTTGGAACACTTACTGGACCAAATAGATCCATGTGTAACAGTTCCAATACCTCATCAATAGTGTTTATCATTTTGCTCTTATGCGAGGATTTGTGTTGCTTCCTTTTGAGGCAGGATGTGCATTTTTCTTCCAATTTGAACTCTCTTGTGGGAAGGCCAACAACATATTCACCTTTTACAAGTTTGTTCATGTTCTTTAAGTTCACATGACACATCTTCCTATGCCATAGCTTGGTTTCATTTTCAGTTGCTTTTGACACAAAGCATGAACCACCTCTTGAAGTTGCAGTATTCATTCTCAGTTCATAGAGGTTGCCATTTCTTGGAGCCATCATCATGATCATTTCAGTTGGAATCACAAACTTAGGCTTCAAAATCAGGCAGTGTTCATCATTGAAAGCCACTTTGTATCCTTTATCACAGACTTGAGAAATGCTGAGCAGGTTGTATTGTAGTCCTTCAACATGCAGCACATTCTCAAAGGATACTTTGCCATTTATGAGTGTTCCTCTTCCAACAATCTTCCCTCCATTCCCATCACTCCCAAAGGCAACTGGCCCTTCATATTTCTTTTCATAATTGATTAACACACTCTTATCACAAGTCATGTGCCTGGAACATCCACTGTCCATATACCATAAGTCATTTCTGATCTAGGACTGTTCCTGCATATAGACATAAAAACAGAGTTAGTTGGAATCTGACTTACAAACTGCATCAGTTTGTAATTCAGTGTCATGGGAGGATTCATCAGGAGTTGGAATTGGAATTGGAAGTGGATCTTCATATACAACTTCACATTCTTCATCTGTGTCTGAATTTGACCCATTCTTCACAACTTGTGATCTAATTAATTCTTCTGTCTGCTCAATCACATAGTTCTTTTACTTAGTTACCTCCTATTTAGTCTTCCATTGGAACCCTCTTGATTCAAATCCCTGCTTCATCAGAAATTTCTCATCTCCATTGAGAACACCAGGTCTAATCTTCTCTTCACCTTTGTCACTAGATTTTCTGTTCTTTTAAGCTTTAGGTGACCTTTTATCATTTTCCTTGATCTTCATAATGGTCTTGAGTTTCTTTTCAAGGATCTGGTTTGTTCTTTGCAACCAGATGGTTTTCTACTTCCTTTCAAGTATTTCTCATACATTTCTTTGTAACTCTTCATATCGAATCCACTCACCACATCAGGAATTTCAAAGCTGTCCTCAAGAATCCAGCAAGAATCAGTGTGATGTCCATAGGCATCACATTTCTTGCACCATACCTTGGCAAAACTTCCCATATCTTCAAGTAGTTGTTGGTCTTTGATTTTGTCACTAGGTTTGGGAAAGTCAAATCCCAAAGAGGTCTTTGGACACAGAGTGTTGGAGAAATCTATCTTGATTGGCTCGCTGATGTCAATTGTTTGTGGATATTTTTCTTTGAAAAAGACAATTTTCTTTAGCTTGGAGGGAGTTCTTGATGAGCTTCCTTCTTCTTGTCTTGAATTTCCTCTAATTGGCACATAATCAACATCCCCAATATCAAATAACTCATAGTTAGAGAAAACTGGATAAATTGGTGGATGTGACTGATCATTGGAAGATTTCACAGTTTCTTTTGTTCTTTTCTTGATAACAGAATGTGATCTTGCACATATGTCAAACACTACATGTTCCCTTTTCATCTTCTCATAGTGTATTTTTAACTTTGGATTCATCTTTGGTAGAAGAGGAATCTAATCACTTTTCTTTTTGCTTGATCTTTTCTTCTTTTTTTTAGATGACTTAGAGCTTCCACAGCTGCAGTTACTGTCTTCACTGGAGTACTCACTCCACTTCTTATTCTCACTTCAATTTTCTCATTTTTCTCAATCTCATGCTCCTCACTCTGCTTTATGGCAAATTCTCCATCTTTGTCCACAACTACATCAGCATACTGCTCAACAAACTCAGCCTTATCATCAAAGACATTCTTGAATTGTTTAAGATACTCACTTCTGTTCTCCTTGTCCACCTTCAGTGGGTAGCTATCACAAAAAGGTGGTGGCACCTTTTTATACTTCTCTTCATCAGTCATTTTATCAACATGACCCACAATATTGCCTGTGGAAACAAGGTTCTTAAAGAACTCCATTTGTATCAGCAATTCAACATTCTTCATCTTCTCATCTGCATACATCTTTTTCAACCCTTCAATTTCAATTGTCATTCTTGATTGGGTTTGGTATGCCATCATTCAATCCTTTTCAAGTCCCTTTATTTGACTTTCATAGGTTGCTTCACTTGCTTCGTAGACATTCAAGAATACTTCCTTTCTTCCACTCTCAGTTTTCCAATTTCCAATCTCTTGATTTAATTCATCAATTGTAATAAGAAGATCAGAAATTGAGATATCAGATTGTACCTGAGAGTTTGAGGATTCAGGCTTGTCATGCACTATGGCCATGAATTCAACCTTTGCCTTTTCCATCTCAACAACATGATTACTCCTATCAAATTCTCCATCCTGTGGCACCCTTGTAACAGTTACATTTCCTTGATCTCTTTGCTAGTTCACAGTGTTTTGATTTGGTCTATTTTGATTTGAGTGAACCTGCATTTTATTGTTTCTTTGTGGTTGAAATGGTTGTTGCTCGGTTCTGTTCTGGTTTTGATAGGGATTTTGGTGGGAAATCTGATTTCTCTGCTGGAAATTCTGGTTCTGGTTCTGATAGAATTGATTCTGGTTAACTTGATTGCCAAATTGCTTGGGCATGTTACACTCTCTAGCAAAATGACCTTGTTGTTGATAGTTATAACAAATGGCCTTTGATTTGTCAAACCCAATTCTTTCATTTGGTCCATTGAAACTTGTTCTGCCAGTCCTGTTATACAACCTTTTGCTTCTTACTGCCATCATAGCTGCCTGCCATTTTATATCCATGTCCTCTAAATCATCAACATCTATTTGTTCCAGATCTTCTTGCACAATGCTTGTGTTTATCAGATTCTTGGCTACAAAGGCGTGATATGACTTAGTAAACATTGAAAATAATGCTTGATAATCTGTTCCTTGAGCATTATTGTTCTGCAAGAATGTTGACTGCCCATTTGCTGCAGAGGGAGTGTCATCTTCAATCAGCTGAACATTGAATCTGGATTGGCCACTACAGTTTGAACTTGTGTCTGATGGTTCCTCAATAATAGGCTGCTGGTTCTTGATTGAGAGGTTGCCCATTGGTGCTACAAGAGCATTGTTTACTTGAAAGCTTGGCTTGTCCTCCCTAATCATATGATTCTCTATCATCTCATGTTCTGCAGCCTTGAGAAATGCAATCACATCATCTAACTTGAAGTTTGGAAAACTAGCCTTTTCTTTGATAAACTTGCTCGCAGTGTACCATTCTCCGGATAATGATGATAACAGCTTTTTGTTCAGCTCAAAGTCAGAGATTTGTAAATCAGTTGTTCTTATGTCGTTCACAATTGTCATAAATCTCTGCAACACTGATTTCAGTCTTTCCTCATCCTTAAACTTGAACCTGTCTAGTTGCTGCTTCAGTCTGTCTTTCTTGATGTCTCTAAGTTTAGTATTCCATTCAAAAAATTTGATAACTGCATCATACATACCCTTTGCGGTCTTACGATGATTTACAGTTGTCAAAATCTCCCTAGAAAGCCCTAACTTCACATAGACAGAGCTTTATCATCTCTCTTCTTCATCTTCAGTTCAATGGTGGCATTGTTGTTTGGAGCTGTTGAAGGAACATAGTTTCCTTCAGTGATGGAAGTCCAAAGCTCTAGGTCGTTGTAGTTTACGGCTGCTTGGAAGAGCACCTTCCATTTGATGAAGTTTTCCTGTCCAAGCAACCTTGGAATCTTGTTGGTAGAAACTTCCTGGTCTTCCATTCTTATCAGATCTGAGATTTGTAGCAGTAAAAACAGAGTAAAGCTTCAAGCTTTATCACACACCTTCAGTCTCGTGGCCTTTAGTGAGCTTACTCAAGCTCTGATACCACTTGTCAGGACCGTGAATCGGGTGAAACCTTAAAAGGTTGACAAGAACACCCCGACTCAATTACCCAAAGACCTGTTGAATATCCCGGCGGAATCAGGATATCCAACGAGTGGAAAAAAACGAGTGTGAATAATAAACACAAAACAGTAATAGATGGTCAATAAAAGCTCATTCAATAGACAAAGATTCACTGTAATAAATACATCATTAATGGAACAGTGAAGGAATGTCTAGGGTTTTGTGTGACGGTGGCAGCGATTGTACGAGAAAACAAAGAAAATATTCTTTGGAATGTTTTTCGTATTCAGTGTGTGCCAGCCTGTATTCCGTCTGGAAATCCGTGTGCTAAAAGGTATCCTAGGACCCCTATACTAACATTCCTTCTAGAAGTTCCTAATCATTACATAATTAAATACAAAATAATACAAGTGTTGAGTCCTCGAGCAAGATAACAATCTTGCTCGAGCAAGCTCACTATGCTATGTATGCTCGATGAGTGTCTTCGAGCATGTTTTACTTAGAATATCTTCAGTGAAGATATTCCCTTCCAGCAGACTCCATTCTTCTTGACTTGTCCATGCTTTGCTCGAACTAGTCCATCGAGCAAGCTCATTCTTCTTGATGTCTTCAGCTATAGTTATTCAGCAATCTTTAGCATGCTCGAATGTAAATCTTGCTCGGGAACTGAACTTTGCTCGAAGTCCTTGCTTTGATCACGTGACATCTTCTTATTGCATCCTGTGTTCGTAACACTTGGTTAAAACTTGTATGATCAAGCTGTTTGCTCGATTGGCAATCCATGCTCGATAGAAGAATACTCTTGCTCGTTGAAGTGTAGCTTGCTCGAAGCCTTAACACTTAGAAGAATCAACCATTTAAGCTTCAGAAGACCTTGCTCGAAGTAGTAAAACCATGCACGATCGTCTAGGTTTGCTCGAAGTCCATACTTAGCCGTTTTAGGAGAAGGTTGAGAAGATTCCAATCTTTCTTATCATAAATCCGACTCAACAGACTGAGAAGGAAGCGTGTAAGACCCCGAATCCTGGGAATCCTACAGTTGATATTCATACAAAATACTTATAAAAATACTTAACTCAAAAACAGTTTAATCCATTAAAATAACCAATTCAGAGTATAATTCAGCGGAAAACCATAATTAATAAAGCAAGTTCTTGAAACCCGGGAATTATGCCCAAAACCAATTTAAATGTATTTGATACAACTTTAAAAATAAATGTTCAATATTTAAAACTTCCGTCTACGTATGCCCTTCACCGTCCATGTAACTTTGTGCACGTCCAAGCGGCAACGCATCCTCCTCCTAACCTGAAACTCACACTAACATGCACACAAAGTCAGCTTGAGCTAAGTGAGTTCAATTTTTAATAAATAACATCAATAATAATAATCATTATAGTCATTCCAAGAATTGTAAAATAAACGGGATATAACAGTTAGGCTATCATCCTCAATAAATAATCAAACTATATATATATATATATATATATATATATATATATATATATATATATATAAATATATATATAAGCATCCTTAAAATTATATCCCTACATATATATCATCCAAGTAATAACATCAGGGTCGAGCACACGTACAACCCAAACATGTAACATATCATCCAACGTATGCAAACACGAAGTGGGCATACGTAAACATCCGTAGTCAATAACGACTACTAAACATCGCCAAATATTGGCCATACAATAATACATACAAACATACGATAATATCATCTCAAGCCCTACCCTATACAAGTAAGCCCATCCAAAATAATTTAAACAATTCATCAAGCAAATTCGCTTAGGTGTGCATGCTAGCTCAAAATCTTAAAAGAGTAAAAATGGGCATCATGAACTCACCTGACACAAGACACGTAATCACCACGAGCTAGAGAATCCCTATGTAGCCCCACAACTCAAACTCTTGTCGGTTTACATACAATCATTACTAATGACATCAAGATGACTCGTTTATCCCACGAGACGTTCTAACATGGTTCGAGTTACCTAAAGCCTCGCCCTCATCAAACTCAATCACAACAGCCCCCGAGGCCTCACATTCACCAAAACGACCCTTAGATACTCCTGGAAATAAAGAATTCCCAAATTACCCCCGGAAGCACTAGGTGATACTAACACGCGCGTTTAAGGGTCGTTTACGAAATTAACATCCAACTCAGCCCCGTGTGGACCCAATATGATAATTTCACATCCAACAAGTCCACACAACGCTACATGAGTTAAATGGGTTGGTAACTCGCAAGTACAATGCCCCAACTATTCAATAAATACAATTGCCCGTTGTACCCACACGTTTGAGTAACCGACGACCAATTCCGCCCCAATACCCATAAAAGTCATTTTCCAACAGCCCATACATTAACCCGAAACTATCCGAACTGAATTGATCATCCGTTACATCATCCCTCGCGTTAAACGCAACAAAACACAATTCTAGCCAACCGAAAACAATCTTTCAAACTACAACTAGTTGACCAATCAAACGAACACCAATGGACATGATTTTTAAGTATGATATACTAGACATACCTAGGAGGATTTTGGTGTAAAAACCTCAATCAAAACAGTCCCGGAAAGGTTAGAATTGACAGCCACCCGGTAAGCCTACAACACGAAATTTAACGATCGATACGCGTGATATAATGATCCATTAAGGTGGAAAAGACTTGTAGGGACATAGTACTAACCTTCAATTGGAGTTTTATGCCTTAACCTTGGCTGCGCAAAAGAAAATCTCAAGGGGGTGGGGGGCAGTGGTTGCGCCGATCGGACAGCAAAGAGAGGGGGGGTTTACGGTTTTAAATTTTATGATATAATAAAATGTTTCATCCTAGCTCCTCCAAATTGAAAGATACGGCAACTTGAAAGAAAAGTTAAATGATTTAACGTACCGGGGTTACGAGAAGGTTTCCGAGGAATGTCAGTTAAGTCCCGAGAGATATACATACTTTACAAACTTTAAATCTTTAAACAGAAAAGCAACGGGCGTTACAAGTCCACCCCCCTTACAATGGGATTCGTCCCCGAATCCCGATGCGACAGGAACAACTGCGGATAGAGTTTCATCATCTCTTCTTCAGACTCCCAAGTAGCCTCGGAACCCCTACCGTGCTTCCACTGCACCTTCACCTTCCTAACCACTTTACTCCTCAAACGCCTTTCCTGACGGTCAAGTATAGCAATAGGTTCTTCAACGTAGTTCAGCTTACTATCAAGCTCAATATCATCAAGAGGCACATGGGCCCCCTCATCTGCGAAACATTTCCTCAAATGGGACACATGGAAAGTAGGATGAATCCCCGCGAGCTCATCGGGCAACTCCAGCCTATATACACTACCTCACCAACATGGGATACGGAACGGACCTATGAACCTCAGACTGAGCTTCCCCTTCTTATGAAAACGAATAATCCCCTTCCAAGGAGAAACTTTCAACATAACCCGATCCCCAGCCTCAAAGAAAATAGGTCTTCGCCTTTTATCCGCATAGGACTTTTGACGATCCTTAGCGGTCTTCATAAAAGGCTTAATCTTATCGAGCTTCTCAGTCGTAGCCTCAACCACCTCCAAACTACCAAACTGTTTCTGACCAATGGAACCCCAACAGACTGGAGTCCTACACCTCCTACCATACAACATCTCAAACGATGGCATCCCAATCGTGGCGTGATAACTGTTATTATAAGAGAACTCGACTAACGGTAAGTGATGTTCCCAACTACCACAAAAATCGATAACACAAGCCCGTAACATATCCTCAAGAGTCTGTATGGTCCTCTCAGACTGACCATCCGTCTACGGGTGATAAGCGGCACTGATGAGAAGTTTGGTACCCATCTCCTCATGAAACTTCTTCCAAAACCTAGAGGTAAAACGCCTATCCCTATCCGAAACAATAGATACCGGCACCCCGTGCCTAGAAACGATCTCTCGAATAAACACATCGGCCAGCTGCTCAAGATTAAATGTTTCTCGAATCGGCAAGAAATGAGCGCTCTTGGTCAATCTATCAATGATTACCCAAATGGTGTCATAGCTACCCCTAGAAGTACGAGGCAGTTTGGTCACAAAATCCATCGTAAGGTGCTCCCACTTCCACTCAGGTATTTCCAGAGGTTGAAGTTTCCCGAACGGCTTCTGGTGCTCGGCCTTAACTTGTTGACGCGTCAAACACTTACTCATGTACTGAGCCACCTCAAACTTCATCACAGGCCACCAATAATTCTTCTTCAGGTCTTGGTACATCTTGGTCGCGCCCGGATGAATGGAATAGCGCGACTTGCGTGCTTCATCCAAAATTTTACCTCCGAATCCCCAATACCTCGGTACCTATAAACGCCCATCCTTATATTTCACCCCATCACCGACGTCTTCCAACAATTTCTCTTGACGCCAAATATGCTCTGACATAATCCATTCCACCTGTAAAGCTTCATTCTGGACGTTGGCTATCTGTCTCAAAATATCTGGTTTAAGAATAAGCTGATAAGATTTCACACGAACAGGTTTCAGTCTCTCCTTCCGGCTTAACGCGTCGGCTACCACGTTAGCCTTACCGGGATGGTACATAATCTCCAGATCATAATCCTTAATCAACTCCAACCATCGACATTGTCGCATATTCAGTTCCTTTTGTTCGAAGAAATACTTTAAGCTCTTATGATCGGTATAGATAACGCAAGGAACACCGTACAAATAATGCCTCCACAACTTAAACGCAAACACAACCTCCGCCAGCTCCAAATCGTGAGTAGGATAATTCGCCTCATGAGGCTTTAACTGCCGTGAGGCATAAGCGATGACTCGACCTCGCTACATCAGAACACACCCAAGCCCCTGGTAAGAGGCATCAGAATAAACCACCAGATCATCAGTGCCATTGGGTAAAGCTAGAATCGGGGCATGCGCCAACATGTTCTTTAATTCGAGGAAAGCCTCCTCCTGCTCAGTACCCAAAACAAACTTAACCCTCTTCTTAGTCAACTAGGTCAACGATGAAGCAATTTTCGAAAAGTCGGGAATGAAGCGGCGGTAATACCCCGCCCAGCCCAGAAAACTACGAATTTCGGATGGAGACTTCAGCGATTCCCATTCATTTACGGCTTCCCTTTGCAGCGTCAACCAAAATACCACTCGGGTTAATAACATGACCCAAGAACTGAACCTCGTGTAACCAAAAGGAACACTTAGAAAATTTCGCATACAACTTGTTCTTTCGCAGAGCTTCCAAAACTTCCGTGAGATGACCGGCGTGATCGGATTCGCTTTTGGAATACACAAGAATGACGTTGATGAACACAATAACCGAACGATTGAGCATCGGTCTACACATCCGGTTTATAAGATCCATAAACGCAGCCGGTGCGTTGGTCAAACCAGAAGACATCACGAGGAATTCATAATGCCCATAACGAGTGCGGAAGGCAGTCTTAGGAATATCTTCGTCCTGAATTTTCAACTGATGATACCCGGACCTAAGGTCGATCTTCGAGAACCAACTAGCTCCTTGGAGCTGATCAAATAAGTCGTCGATCCTTGGGAGAGGATACTGATTTTTAACAGTGAGTTTATTCAATTCACGGTAGTCAATGCACATCCACATGCTACCGTCCTTCTTCTTAACGAATAGGACCGGAGCACCCCAAGGTGAGATGCTCGGTCGAATGAAGCCCTTGTCGAGCAAGTCTTCCAATTGATCCATAAGTTCTTTCATTTCATTCGGTGCTAGACGGTAAGGGGCTCGAGCAACGAGTTTTGTGCCCGGCACAAGGTCTATCTGGAACTCGACCTCGCGATCCGGGGGCACATCTGACAAATCATCTGGAAATACATCCGGAAAATCGCGAACAACAGGAACATCACTGACGGTAGCCACCTCGGTTTTCATATTTATAGCATACGCCAGATACGCCCCGCAACCGCGCTACATCAATCTTCCCTCCTTAAGCATAGATATGATATGTGGCGTCGCACCATTCTGGTCACCGAAGACCGTAATTTGGGTCCCTTCCGGAGCCCTCAGACGAACAAGTTTCTGACCACAAATGATCTGAGCATCAACACTCGCGAGCCAATCCATCCCATGCACCACATCGAAATAGCCAAACGGCATCAAGTACAACCGCACCGGAAATCTATATCCAGACAACTAGATGGAACAACCCTTAATAGGCCTAGACACGGAAACGGACTTTCCTACGGCGACCTCAACCTCAAACACATCGACTATGCGCTCGGGTGATTTATTCAACGAGGAACAGAAAGCGATAGACACAAAACTTCTACTGGCACCCGAATCAAATAAGACCGATGCATGTATTTCATCAAGTAAAAAGGTACCTGGGATAATATTATACTACTACTTAGCAACATGATCATCACATATGATTCCAAGGAATGAGAAATTATAACGGTGGAATAAAAGATAAATAAGGAAAAAGTACCTGAAACAACATCCGCATCATCCTTCGCATCTCTCTTGGAGATGTTGAAGGCCCTCGCCCTGACCTTCGGCTTCTCTTCCATTTTCCCCCTCGAGGAAGTCCCCTGATCGGACCCCCCCCCCCCCCCGCGCCTTGCTAGTAAGACAGTTTGATGCCAAGTGGCCGGCGCCCTTACAGCAGAAACAAGTCAAACGCCGCATCCCTCTTGAAATAGGGGTGTCCAACCTTATCACATTGAAAACAGGAGCCAGACCCAACCTTATATTCCCCCTTGTGCGGTTTCCCGCACTTCTTGCAATTTCCAAACGCCGCATCCCTCTTAAATTCTGAAGTCTCAGTCTTTACCCTCTTCTCAGACGAATTAAATTTGCTTCCCTCGGGCCGCTTACCGTACGAATTTGAGTTCCACGTCTTCCTAGTCTCGGTCGGCGGTAACTTCTCCCTTTGATCATACAATGTACCTGCTAGGGTAACCAACGAGTGAAAAGAGTTCATGTCAGTGGTCACCACACCCCTACGAACATCTTCCGGAAGCCCCTTCACATACTTTTTAATCCTCTTGGCTTCGAGAGTAACCAGATCGGGACATAATGGAGCCATCTTATTAAACTTTGTGGTATACTCCCGATGCGTCATACTACCCGCCTCCAATGTCAAGAATTCCTGTTCAATCTTATCCAATTCATGGGGAGGACAAAACTAATCAAGAACCAATTTCTTCAACTCGTCCAACGTCATCCTTCTAATCGAATGATCACCGATAGCCTGCGCCAAGTTATCCCACCAACACAGTGCCTCGGAACGAAAAGAGGCAGTAGCATAAGTCACCATGTCATCCCCCTTGCATTTACTAACTCTCAGAACGGCCTCCATGTCCCTCACCCACTGATGTGTTGCCAACGCATCCTTCGTACCATCAAATGAAGGGGGGTCACACTTCTTAAAATCACCATACGAGCAACCCCGTGTAGATACACTAACAGTCTGCACTTCGTCTTCATCCCCACTTGGCACATACATCTCCTCTTCCTCTTCGACCTGCACATCCTTACTCTTCCTTCTCTTATCCGAACCCTTGCCAACCAATGATTCATCCATGGCCCTAACGGCCTCAGCAACGATCTCAGGAATGGCGCTATGAAGCACCTGCTAAACCTCATCCGCGATTGTCGCGTGCATAGCAGGATCTAAGGCGGGGTTATCCCCATCCTCATGAATTGGAGTTTCCTCCTGTTGGGGAGTAGGAATCTCCCTCTTACCTTCAGCACGTGGTTTATGACCAGGGCTGCGAACGCTAGGACCACCTCTCTTACCTTCTCGAGTATTAACCATGACTTATCCCTACAAAGACAGAATTTTAACACAGTCAAGTACAAGTGGCATTTAGAACAGGTAAGGGTAAACTGCTAATGACGTTGATTAAGTGTAATTAGTCGTTTACTTTACCCGCCCATCCAAATCACCCCTTCCCCTAAACACATTAGCCTTCTATCTATGTGACATTTGAGCCAAAACAAGGTACAGCTCAATACGTATTTACCGATTAAGCAAATAAACGCTTTTTGTTTAACAAACGAACGATTAACCGAACGGGTCGGGTTATGACCCAGATATCCCGGGGGGCTATCTATAAGTGATATACGTTTAATATAAGCTAAAATATTAGTAATATGGCCTTATTTTGATAGCAAACAAGTTAAACGAAAACATGCTCGTTTAACTACCCGCTATAGATTTAAACGCGAAAGATAGTTACAAACCAAGCATTGTATCATCCGTTAAGCCGAAAAAGACTTACCAAACACTTCTTTGAAAGGTTTTATGCGATCCGTGAAAATATTTTCGATTTTTACAAACATACATACGTTTTTATTAATTTATACAAAACTAGCCGAAAAACACTCGTTTTCGCACTATTTGACGCACCCGATAATTTTTCTCGCCAAAAAGCAAACCCGAAATAAATTTGGGGTTGGGAATTCAAGTAAGTGCACGAAAAACGAGACAAATGATCAAGAGGGGGCCCCATGGACCCCACCTTTGGGGCGGCCGAAATAGGGGAAACCCCCCCCCCCTAAGTTTTCTTTTAAATGTAAACTATGTATAAGATATTTTGCAACATCCCTTTCATGAAAAATCTGGACACAACCTGCTCTCCATCAAAAACCAGCAAGAAACTAGGTAAAAATGTCATAAATAATCGATTTTCGGCTCGTTTAAACTTGATTTATACCATATAAACATAGTTTGATTGCCAAAAATCACTCCTAACCATGTAAAATCCCTAAAAATGGTCCTTAAACATGTTTTGATCATACACATGGTGAGGAACCTGGTTTGATAGTTTTTTTGGCCATAAACACGGATTATAGGGTTTAAACGACGTTTTTACGGTTCAAAAGTTCGATTTTATACCCTAACCGAAACCCTAAGTTGAGAGACTGTTATGCTGATGAAAAATTGCTTGGTTTGTGATATAGGACTTGTATCTAGCCTACATAGAAGCACAAGAGCTTGAAAAGTTGAATAGAAAGGCGGAAACGAACCAAAACCGCTAAGGTATTGCCGAAAACTCGCTTATGGGCTGTTTAGGTTAAGGTTGTGATGTGCATATTATTAGGCCTTGAAATTTTGTAGGGACATCAGGGACAATGTCATTGAGTCCCTGTTCAAATTTGGTAATTTTTCGACCATCCGAGAATATTTGGCGAATTTTGGGACGTTTAATGGGGAAAAATAGTTAAAATGCTCCAAAATATATGAAATTTTTCTGGAAACTCATATTTAATGGATTTTGTTCACATATGAATTTTGAGATCATTTGGAGAAGTCTAAAGGTTTTTGTGTATATGCGTTCGTGTGAATTTTTATAGCCGAATTTTGGCCGAAAAGAATAATGCACGAGCTTTTTATATTCTGGAATTGATACAGGTTGTTTTGGGACATAATTTGAGTATTCAGGAATTTTGGTGGAATTTTTGGAAGTTTTTTGGGATAAACGGATGATTTTCAGGCGAAATATAGCTGATAAAATGAATTTTTATAAATTAATAAATTAGTAAATAATTCCAGAAATATTTTTATAAAAATCTACATAAATTAATTGATAAGTGGCTTAATTTTTATAATTTAATGATTAACGGTTAATTAATTATGCTAATTTAAAGATTAAACAAATTCAGTTTTTATAAAAAACCGGCAAGTTCGCGATTAACGAACCTGCGGGAATATCAAAACACCAAGAGTGATCAAAAATCATATTTTTGGATTAATTAAGTAAAAATGAACTTTTCTATGAGAAACCTGGATAATCCGGATAGATTGTGCACGTTTCTTCTTAAATCAAACTGAATAAACGGAAATAGGCATCGTGGCTAATCCGGTACCCCAATATGTGATCCTTCTTTATAACTTAATTATTTTATAAACCAATACATTTACCCGAGCTTATTTTCCCATAACTGTTTTCTGAACGCGTAAACGAACAACTTGGCCCAGCTGTGAAAACGGGAATCTGAGCCAAGTTCGGTTTTAATTATTAAACATTGAACAACATCACAACCTAAGCCTGTTGCCACTTTCTAGGCGTTCCAGCTATACCCAGATTAGTTATACAACCCAGTTTAGTATTGAGAAAATAATAATATTAAAATATTAATATTATTATAATATTGATTATAGGAAACCGTGATTACAAGTTACACAAACCACGAACCGACGTGCTACTGATTATCTACTAGACTGTGAGTTTCATTACCCCACTCTTTTAACAGTTTTACGAACTTTTGGGGTGAAAAGCATGTTTGATTACATATACATACCTGAAACATGTATTGATGTGAATTATCTAAGTGCTAATACACGAAAGTCCCCACGATCACAGTGATTAACTTCGAGCCGGTGGTTTGTGAATAGTACTATTGGTTTGACAAACCCAAACGGAATCGGCCTGGTTGCCGCGTCACATAGCGCCGTTTGCACATGACCATATTTATAAAAACAGGCTATGTAGTGTTAAACATAGCTACCGGGGCATGTTGTGGGCGGAAGGGGAGCTACAGTGGTTGATTGAGCGTGGGAAATGGATGCACGCAGCACATACTGTCAAGGCTTCACTGTAGCTTAGCATAATTACATCATTTACATACATACATACTTATTTCATGATTACAAGTGTTAACTTGTGAATACTCATAACTGTTTTCTTGAAACTCGTGAAACTCACCAACTCTAGTAGTTGACCCATTTTAAACGTGCTTTTCAGGTGTGATACTGAAGTTGGAAAATCCATGAATTTGTGCTATCTGTTACCAAACGTGATCGATGCGGTGTGAATAGACGCAGACTTACTAGTACGAATAGAATAACTTACAAGTACATTTTGTTGTAACACCTAGTTTGTAATCAAAGATAGATCACTGTAATATAATGTAAATTAGTTGTAATGTTTCTTTATAAACAATGTTATTGATACCAGAGGTGTCTGTTACATTCCCGTTTTACGCTTCCGCATTGTGCTAGTCGGGGTGTGACAGAAGTTGGTATTAGAGCCATTGGTTATAAAGGATTAGGTTATCCCTTAGGGTACCTAAAATATAACCTTAGGGTCGATTAACTCTGGGAAAATAATTAAATAATAAATTAATATTATATTCTGATAGATGTTGGGATGAACTTGTAGGGCAAGTGAGTTATTGTGGTCCAGAACATAATAACAGACTTGCTTGTACGAGGGAATTCAGGGAGAAGTCCCGGAACGTGTGGTTAGGTAAAAGTGGCAACATATGTGTATAAAAGGTAATGGGTAAGTATATATATATGTAACTCCCATACGTGCTTATCTGAATCAAGGTGTTAAATACGTATACGTACGATACTGTTGATGATGGTAAATTTTATTATGAATATAATATTCATTTATATTCTGTATTAATTTTAATAATAATTAAGATTAAAATTTTAATAAAACTAATATTATATTCTAATATAATTAACATTAAATTGGGCTTAATTAATTAATCTTCTCGACAATAGTTACTGCTAGCAATAGGTATTATTCTTATAACTAACCTTTGTGCAGAGTCATGTCAAGGAATAACGACTACGTACCAGAAGAAGAACCGGTAATCTCTGCTGAGGAAGAGGATCCAGAGGAGGAGGACCCAGAAGAGGAACCGGAGGAGGATGAGGAAGAGGTGGAAGAAGTTATTTGTAGAGAGCTACCCAGGAATGTGCCTGATCTGTCTGGCTACAGATGCGATAGCTATCCACCCAGGTCACCACGCAGAGATCAAAACGAAGTTAACAGTCAGTACCATTCACCTGCTAGAGTAGCCAGATTACCCACTCCACCTATTCACCTGTCGCCGATGACTTCAGCTACTGCGCGAGTCCGATAGACTGCTCGTATTCAGGTAACCCCGATTGACCCTACCTCGATTCCATTTAGATCTACCCACTACCGGGAGGACCTTCACGTCCTAGGGCAGATACTTCATCATCCCATTTGTTGAGTATACCTATTCCTCGCCCTGACCTCCCAAACGTAGGAAACAACTCTTGGATGGCTGTCCTGACTGACCGTGTGATAGACCACTCGATAGCCATAGCTAATATTAACCAGGAAAGGAGGGACGTGACCCAATGCTTATCGACGTTACAGCAGATAGTACTGAATTTGCAGCAGTCAGACGCCTACCACCATTGGTGCTTGGATAGGGTGACAGTTCGATTGTGGAACTGTTACTGGATGATTACGGTGTTGTTGTTTTTATGTTTGTGGTTAGTCTATCGTTTGTACGGATAGATGCAGGATGTTACAGATATGTGTACGTGATCTTTTGATACTCCATGTATGTATATAGTAGTATGTTATGTTAACATGGGGTACAATTTTGTACATTACTACAAGTACTGACCCTTACAGGGTTAAGTCTAACAGTCACTTAGTGACAGATTTTGATATATACATGCAAGCACTGGCCTTTATCAGGCTAAGTCTATGTACCTCTTAATATCAATGTACAGAACAATTTGTGAAATGTCAGTATGTTATCTGGTTTACCTGTACAACATTTACTGTGATATTATTACACAGTGCTGTAGACTGGAATTAGTATTAATTGGCTTATATGTGTTTATCATTATAGAATGGCCCCAAAGAAAGCAAATCCTATGACTGAGGCAGAAATAGCCGAGATGATTGCTCGGCAAATGCAGGCAGTAATTCCACTTATTGTAACACAGGTGACTGCTGGTGTTAACGCAAATATGCAAACAACCAACAACCGATTAATAATGCTCCCCCAACCAACAATGAAACAGTTACAAATAATAATCCCCAACCTAATACAAATGCATTTCCCAATGCCAATAATCCCCCACCGGATACAAATAATGTCAACAACAATACTCCTCCACCGAACCCAAACAATAACAATAACAACCCTAATCCCCCTCGAAGAGAATATTCGATTAAAAACTTTATGGCCTGTAAACCGATTGATTTCAAGGGTACTGAAGGGCCAAACGGGTTAATCAAATGGATAGAGAAGACGGAATCTGTCCTCAATATCAGCAATTGTCCACCAGAAAGCATTGTCAAGTATGTTGCCTCTACTTTTACGGATCACGCTTTGATGTGGTGGAACACTATAGTTCAGATAAAAGGGCAAGATACGGTTAACCGCATGACATGGGCGGAACTCAAAACATTAATGCTAGATCATTTATGTCCAAAGAACTAAATACAAAGGTTAGAACACGAACTCTGGAGTCTGGAAATGAAAGGAGCGGATCATTTGGGATACACGAACCGCTTCAATGAATTGGCCCGCTTAGTACCCTGGTTAGTAACTCCCGAGGACAAACGAGTCGAACGTTATATTTGGGGTTTAGCCCCGGAAGTGAGGAGTTTGGTAAACTCCGTGGGTCACACATCGTTCGAGAATGCCGTGACTCAAGCCGGCATTGTGACTTTTGACTTGGTAAGAAGCGGAGTGTTGAGAAAGGCTGGATAATTAGTGGGTATGAAACGAACCGACTACGGGACGAGATCACAAGGAGGACAATCAAGTAAATGTGCACGCCCGTCAATACAAAATTATGTCATAAGAAGTTCTGAGGTGAAACGAAACAGGTAAAAGGGACCATGGCCAAAATGTGATAAATGTAGTTTTCATCATGTGGGCGAGTGTAGACCGATAATATGTCAAAGGTGTGGAAGGACTAGACACAATGGTGGTCCCAATTGCCGAATCGGTACGGAGATTGTTAACCGACCAGCCCAGACAACCCAACCCCGTCGTCCCCAACTACCGAGACCGCAACCAATTCGTCAACAACCCGCTCAGCATAACTCAACCGTAGTGAATCGCCGTGCTTGTTTTGAATGTGGGAGCACGGAGCACTTTAGAAGGGACTGCCCCAAGCTGAATCGAGGAGTAGTCACCGGTCAAAACCAAGCATCGACTTCTGGTACGCCAAGAGGACGCGCGTTTGTTATCGGGTCAGGAGAAGCACGACAAGACCCAAATGTGGTGACAGGTACATTTATAGTCTATGATCTATATGCTTCTGTATTATTTGACACAAGTGCCGATAGAAGCTTTGTTTCCTCTAGTTTTGTATCCCTAGGTAATATGCCTGTTAGTGAACTAAGAAATCCCTATACTATAGAACTCGCTAACGGTAACTCTATAACTGTCAACCAAATAATCCAAAACTGTTCCATTATTCTAAATGACCACCCGTTCTTTATTGACCTACTCCCGGTAGAGTTAGGAAGTTTTGATGTTATTGTCGGCATGGACTGGTTAGCCAAGAATAAGGCAGAGATTTTGTGTAACGACAAGACAGTTAAAATCCCCTTTTTGAATGGTGAGATGATTGTGGTACAAGGAGAGAAGTCCGGTTCGATATTACCTCTCATGTCTCATCTCAAAGTGTTGAAATGTTTACGCCAAGGTTGTATGGCATTCTTGGCAAACGTGACTATAAAGAACCCTGATGAGAAATGCATAGAAGAGATTCCCGTTGTACGTGAATACCCCGATGTCTTTCCCGACGATTTACCTGGATTACCACCGAACCGACAGGTTGAATTCCGTATTGACTTAATCCCAGGATCAGCCCCCATTGCTAAGGCACCTTACCGGCTGGCACCCTCTGAAATGTAAGAATTATCTAACCAGTTACAGGCGTTGTTAGATAAGGGTTTTATATGTCCCAGTTATTCTCCTTGGGGAGCGCCGGTATTGTTCGTAAAGAAGAAAGATGGAAGTTTTAGAATGTGCATTGATTACCGGGAATTAAACAAAGTTACCATCAAAAACCGATACCTTCTTCCACGAATAGATTACTTATTTGACCAACTTCAAGGGGCAAACTATTTCTCAAAAATTGACCTTCGATCCGGTTACCACCAAGTTAAAATTTAAGAGGAAGATGTGTCTAAAACGGCGTTCCGAACTCGTTATGGCCACTACGAATTCCTAGTTATGCCATTCGGACTAACTAATGCTCCCGCAGTTTTCATGGATCTTATGAATCGAGTTTGTAAACCGTACCTTGACAAATTCGTTATCGTGTTTATTGATGACATTTTGATATATTCGAAAACCAAAGAGAACCACGATCAGCATTTACGAACCATTTTGGAGTTGTTGAGGCAGGAAAAGTTGTATGCCAAGCTGTCAAATGTGAATTCTGGCTACAAGAGGTACAATTTCTAGGGCACTTTGTTAACCGACACGGTATCCATGTAGACCCGAGTAAGATTGAAGCCATCAAAAAATGGCAAGCCCCAAAGTTACCGAAAGAAATCTGCCATTTTTTGGGTTTAGCTGGGTATTATCGGCGCTTTATTGCTAATTTTTCCAGTATAGCCCAACCTTTAACTCTTTTGACTCAAAAAGATCGTGCTTATGTTTGGGGAGAAGAACAAGAAGCTGCTTTTCAATTGCTGAAACAGAAACTATGCCAAGCCCCGATACTGAGTCTTCCAGAGGGAACTGATGATCTGGTAGTTTATTGTGACGCATCCCGGAAAGGGTTGGGATGCGTACTAATGTAAAGAAACAAAGTCATAGCATACGCTTCTCGACAATTAAAGGTGCACGAGAAGAATTATACTACCCATGATTTGGAACTGGGCGCGGTTATTTTCACACTTAAGATCTGGAGGCACTATTTTTATGGCACCAAATGTACAGTATACACCGACCACAAGAGCCTACAGCATATTTTCGACTAGAATGAATTAAACATGAGGCAGAGAAGATGGTTAGAGCTATTGAACGATTATGACTGTGAGATTCGATACCATCCGGGCAAGGCTAATATAGTAGCAGATACTTTGAGCAGAAAAGACAGGATCAAACCACTACGGGTCGAGCTCTTGGAATGATTGTCCAAACTAGTCTCACCGAACAAATCCGTATTGCTCAAAACGAAGCCCTAAAAGGAGATCACTTGGAAAATGAAAATTTACATGGGACCGAACAAAACTTTGAAGAAAGAACCGACGAAATTTTATACTACAAAAACCGAGTTTGGATTCCCACTTTCAGCAATCTGCGTGACTTGATCATGGACGAAGCCCATAAATCCAAATACTCCATTCACCCTGAAACAGATAAGATGTACAAGGACTTGAAGGAGTATTATTGGTGGCCCGGTATGAAGGAGGATATAGCCACGTACGTCAGTAAATGTTTAACTTGTGCGAGGGTTAAGGCTGAATATCAAAAACCTTCGGGAATGTTGCACCAACCGGAAATACCAAAATGGAAATGGGAACAAATTACCATGGATTTTGTAACACACCTCCCTAAAACTTCCCGAGGAAATGATGCAATATGGGTGATAGTTGACCGACTAACCAAATCCGCATACTTCCTTCCAATCCGAACCACTTACACAACCGAAAACTTTCTTACATTTTCATAAATGAAGTCGTATCCCGACACGGCGTACCCGTTTCAATTATTTCTGATCAAGATAGCCATTTCACCTCTCATTTCTGGCAAGCCGTACAAGAAGCGTTGGGAACCCGAATTGACCTAAGTACCGCCTACCATCCCCAAACCAACGGTCAATCTGTGCGAACTATTCAAACCTTAGAAGATTTGCTTCGCGCTTGTGTACTAGACTTTGGTGGGAATTGGGATCAACATCTCCCACTGGTTGAATTTTCATACAACAATAACTATCACAGTCGCATTCAAGCAGCACCATATGAAGCGCTGTACGGGCAGAAATGTAGATCACCCTTGTGCTGGACTGAGGTTGGAGATGCCCAAATTACTCGATCTGACTTGATACAAGAAACCACTGACAAAATCCGTAAAATCACAAACAAATTAAAAATCGCCCGAGATCGACAGAAAAGCTACGCTGATGTTTGTAGAAAGCCGTTATCCTTTGAAATAAGCGATAAAGTATTCCTCAAGGTATCCTCGTGGAAAGGCGTCATTCGATTCGGTAGAACCGGTAAACTAGCTCCGCGATACATTGGACCATCTAAAGTAATTTCTAAGATAGGTCCTGTAGCCTACCGACTGAAATTACCTTTGGAGTTGAGTTCTATTCACGATGTCTTTCATGTTTCGAACCTGAAAAAGTGCCTTACTGACGAAACTGAAATCGTGCCATTAAAAGACTTAAACATAAACAAAAAATTGAATTTCGTTGAAGAACCGGTGGAAATATTAGAGGGAAAAATAAAAGAATTAAGACACAACAAAATCTCTCTGGTCAAAGTTCGGTGGAATTCAGAACGGGGACCCGAATTCACGTGGGAACGGAAATCCGAATTTAAAAAGAAATACCCGAACCTGTTTCCAAATAAATACAAAGTTGAATAATCAAATTTCGGGGACGAAATTTTCTAACGGGGGAAGAATGTGACATTTGAGCCAAAACAAGGTACACCTCAGTACGTATTTACCGATTAAGCAAATAAACGCTTTTTGTATAACAAACGAACGATTAACCGAACGGGTCGGGTTATGACCCAGATATCCCGGGGGGCCATCTATAAGTGATATACGTTTAATATAAGCTAAAATATTAGTAATATGGCCTTAGTTTGATAGCAAACAAGTTAAACGAAAACATACTCGTTTAACTACCCGCTATAGATTTAAACGCAAAAGATAGCTACAAACCAAGTATTGTATCATCCGTTAAGCCGAAAAAGACTTACCAAACATTTCTTTGAAATGTTTTAAGCGATCCATGAAAATATTTTCGGATTTTACAAACATACAGTATATTTTTATGAATTTACACAAAACTAGCCGAAAAACACTTGTTTTCGCACTGTTTGATGCACCCGACAAGTTTTTCGAGCCAAAAAAACCGAACCCGAAATAAATTTGGGGTCGATATTTCATGTAAGGGCAAGAAAAACGAGACAAATGATCAAGAGGGGGGGGCATGGACCCCACCTTTGGGGCGGACGAAATAGGGGAAACCCCCCCACCCTAAGTTTTCTTTTAAATATAAACTATGTATAAGATATTTTGCAACATCCATTTCATTAAAACTCTGGACACAACCTACTCTCCATCAAAAACTAGCAAGAAACTAGGTAAAAGTGTCATAAATAATCGATTTTCGGTTCGTTTAAACTTGATTAATACCATATAAACATAGTTTGATTGTCAAAAATCACTCCTAACCATGTAAATACCCTAAAAATGGTCCTTAAACATGTTTTGATCATACACATTCTGAGGAACCTGGTTTGATAGTTTTTTTGGCCATAAACACGGATTATAGGGTTTAAACGACGTTTTTACGGTTCAAAAGTTCGATTTTATACCCTAACCGAAACCATAAGTTGAGAGAATGTTATCCTGATGATAAATTGCTTGGTTTGTGATATAGGGCTTGTATCTAGCCTACATAGGAGCACAAGAGCTTGAAAAGTTGATTAGAAAGGCGGAAACGAACCAAAACCGCTAAGGTAATGCCGAAACACTCGCTTACGGGCTGTTTAGGTTAAGGTTGTGATGTGCATATTATTAGGCCTTGAAATTTAGCAGGGATATCAGGGACCGAATTGTGACGTTCAATGGGGAAATATAGTAAAATGCTCCAAAAATTATGAAATTTTTCTGGAAACTCAGATTTAATGTATTTTGATCACATATGAAATTTGAGAACATTTGGAGAAGTCTAAAGGTGTTTTGTGTATATGCATTCGTGTAAATTTTTATAGCCGAATTTGGGCCGAAAAGAATATGGCACGAGCTTTTTACATTCTGGAATTGATACAGATTGTTTTGGGACATAATTTGAGTATTCAGGAATTTTTGTGGAATTTTTGGAAATTGTTTGGGATGAATGGACGATTTTCAGACGAAATATAGCTGATAAAATGAATTTTTATAAATTAATAAATCAGTAAATAATTCCAAAAATATTTTTATAAAAATCTACATATTTTAATTGATAAGTGGCTAAATTTTTATAATTTAATGATTAATAGTTAATTAATTATCCTAATTTAAAGATTAAACAAATTCAGTTTTTATAAAAAACAGGCAAGTTCGCGATTAACGAACCTGCGGGAATATCAAAACACCAAGAGTGATCAAAAATCATATTTTTGGATTAATTAAGTAAAAATGAACTTTTCTATGAGAAACCTGGACAATTCGGATAGATTGTGCGCGTTTCTTTTTAAATCAAACTGAATAAACGGAAACGGGCACCGTGGCTAATCAGGTACCTCAGTATGTGATCCTTCTTTATAACTTAATCATTTTATAACCAATACATTTACCCAAGCTTAATTTCCCATAACTATTTTCTGAACGCGTAAACAAACAACTTGGCCCAGCTGGGAAAACGGGAATCTGAGCCAAGTTCGGTTTTAAGTATTAAACATTGAACAACATCACAACCTAAGCCTGTTGCCACTTTCTGAGCGTTCCAGCTATACCCAGATTAGTTATACAGCCCAGTTTAGTATTGAGATTATAATAATATTAAATTATTAATATTATTATAATATTGATTATAGGAAACCGTGATTACAATTTACACAAACCACGAACCGACGTGCTACTGATTATCTACTAGACTGTGAGTTTCATTACCCCACTCTTTTAACAGTTTTTCGAACTTTTGGGGTGAAAAGCATGTTTGATTACATATACATACCTGAAACATGTATTGATGTGAATTATCTAAGTGCTAACACACGAAAGTCCCCACGATCACAGTGATTAACTTCGAGCCGGTGGTTTGTGAATAGTACTATTGGTTTGACAAACCCAAACGGAATCGGCCTGGTTGCCGTGTCACATAGCGCCGTTTGCACATGACCATATTTATAAAAACAGGCTACGTAGTGTTAGACATAGCTACCGGGGCATGTTGTGGGCGGAAGGGGAGCCACAGTGGTTGATTGAGCGTGGGAAATGGATGCACACAACACATACCGTCAAGACTTCACTGTAGCTTAGCATAATTACATCATTTACATACATACATACATACTTATTTCATGATTAACTGTTTTCTTGAAACTCGTGAAACTCACCAACTCTAGTAGTTGACCCAGATGTGAAATGTATGAATGATGGCTTGACGGTACGTGAACGATCTTCGGATATTGCACGTACTGTCAGGTTGTAACGCTAAGTTAAGGTAAGTATGATATGTATGCTTATGTGTATGAATGTGATAAAGTTAATAAAAGAAGGAAAGGATGGTTGTATGGTTACGAAAAGGGTACCGAGCCCTAATAATACTCGAGGTATGATGTATGGTTGTATGGTAACGAAGAGGGAATCGAACCCTACTAATATTCGAGAACTAGGGAACCGAACCCTACTAATATTCGAGGAAAGAGGGAAACCGAGCCCTAATAATACTCCTGGAAAGAGGGAAACCGAGCCCTAATAATACTCGTGGAAAGAGGGTACCGAGCCCTAATAATACTCGAGGAAGGAGGGTACCGAGCCCTAATAATACTCGAGGAAGGAGGGTACCGAGCCCTAATAATACTCGAGGAATGTAGGGCGTAATGCTCTTTATAACGTAAGATATGAAAGTAAGTTAATACAAAAGAAAGTAAGAAAGTAAGAAAGTATGAAAGTAAGAAAGTATGAAAGTATGAATGAAAGAATATAATGTTATGTGAATGGTATGATTATGTGATTATCTAGAACTCACTCAGCGTAGCTGACTTTTAGTATGCACGCAGGTGAGTAGGATGAGGCAGCTCGCTTGAGGAGACACGTGGCACTGAACAAGAGCCTGGCATCTGAAGACTTATGATGTTTTAATTTTAATGTTTTATTGTGAAAAACAAAGGATGTTTTGAGACAAGTTATGGAATATTGTAATGTTTTATGAAAGTTTTATAATCCGCGTAAATGTTTTAATTAACTCTGATATTTAGAACTGTGTTTATGAGTAAATCCAACATGAAAGTAGGGTTACCGGTAACGGGGCCTTACACAAAGATGGACAACGGAGAAAGACCTCTCCGTACTTCCACGTTGACAGCTAAAAGAATCATATCCTTCGATGAGGAGGATCGATGTGATCTTGTAGATCCTAACCATGACGGTTTGGTAATTACTTTATGTATAGCTAACTGTTTTGTGCGCAGGATACTTGTTGATGGAGGCAGCTCCGTGAACATCATCCAACTGGATGCGTTAAAGAAAATGGATATCCCTGAAACTGAGATTATCCCGAAATTCTCAGTCCTTGTAGGGTTCGGTGGCAAGACCAAGGATACGTTGGGAGAAATCAAACTTCCAGTGTACATAGAGGGAATAAACTCCCTACAAAAATTTTATGTTATTGACTCATTATGTTGTTGTAATGTGATCTTAGGCAGGCCTTGGATCCACGACATGAAGGCAGTACCCTCAACTTATCATCAATGTGTGAAACTTCCAAGTCCTTGGGGGGTTATCAAGATTGAAAGAGATCAGCAAGACGCAAAAGTGTGTGATGCATCATCAATGAAGTGGACTACAAAGCCTACTCAAGCATAGCAATTACAGAAACAACCAGGGGAGGTTCTGCAAGCCAGGGAGCAGGATGTGAAGGAAGTACCTCTGGATCTTCAAGATACCGAGATCAAAGTATTGTTAGGATCAGGTATGCCTGAGGATATCGAACAAGGATTGGTATCCTTCCTAAAGAAAAGAGCTTCTACCTTCGCATGAGGATCTAACACGTATATCTAAATCTATTATTACTCATAAACTTGGTATAGATAAATCTTTCAGGCCGGTGCATCAAAAGCGTAGGAAGTTCGCTCCTGAAAGAAACATTATTATATAAGAAGAAGTGCAGAAGCTACTCAAAACCAAAATGATAAAAGAGGTCCACTATCCTAGATGGTTGGCCAATCTAGTTGTAGTCCAGAAGAAGAATGGGAAATGGAGAGTGTGTGTGGACTTCATAGACCTGAATAAGGCCAGTCCAAAAGACCCATTTCCACTACCACACATTGATTCAATGATGGATGCAACTGCTGGCCATGAACTTCTAACCTTCATGGATGCATCCTGGGGATTTCAACAAATTCAAAATTCAGCCTTCAGATCAAGAAGAAGCAGCCTTCATGACTACCACAGGTATATACTGTTATTGCAATGCCTTTTGGACTAAAAAATGCAGGTGCAACGTACCAAAGGCTAGTCAACATGATGTTCAAAGACCAACTGGGGGACACGATGGAAGTCTACATAGACGACATGGTGGTGAAGTCAAGAAGAGCTGAGGATCATCTTATAGACTTGGCAAATGAATTTGATATCCTGGATGAGTACAACATGAAGTTGAATCCTGCAAAATGTCACTTTGGAGTCAAAGTAGGAAAATTCCTAGGGTACATGGTCACCAAAATAGGAATAGAAGCAAGCCCTGAGCAGATCAAAGCCATCTTAAATATCAAATCGCCAAGAAATGTCAAAGATGTCCAAAGGTTTACCGGAAGGATTGCAGCTCTCAACAGGTTCATCTAGAGATCTTCAGAGAAGTGTAAAGACTTTTATGATATCCTAAGGAAAAATCATAACTTCGAATGGGGAGAGAACAAAGAAAGGGCTTCGGTATCCTTGAAGGAATACTTATCCTCAGCACCACTTCTAATGAAGCCGGTTGACGATGAACCATTATCTTTGTACTTAGCTGTTTCGGGGAGTGCAATAAGTTCTGTCCTAGTCAAAGATCATGAAGGTCAACAACACCCGATATATTATGTAAGTAAAAGTCTACTAGATGCTGAATCTAGGTATTCTTATCTTGAAAAGTTAATTTTAGCACTTATAATGGCTTCTACCAAACTAAGACATTACTTTGAAACTCATATTATTCATGTAAAGACTAACTATCCTATTAAAGCTGTTTTGAGAAAACCAGAAATGTCAGGTAGGATGGCGAAGCGGGCTGTAAAACTTAGTGCATACGATATCATGTATGAACCAAGAACATCCATCAAATCTCAGGCACTTGCCGACTTTGTGGTTGATTTTAGCCAGGATATCCTTGATGAAGTTGAAAAAGAAGTTCAACAATTGGACATCAAGGAGAGATGGACTTTGCACACTGATGGAGTCTCTAATATAAGAGGAACAGGGCTAGGTATCCTGCTAAAATCGCCATAGAGGGACATTATATCTCTATCTATATCTTGTGAATTTCAGACCACTAATAATGAGGTTGAGTATGAAGTCTTGATAGCAGGCTTACAATTAGCTAAGGATATGAAGGTCAGGTATCTTCAGGTCTATGTTGATTCTTTATTATTAGCTAACCATTTTAATAGCTCTTACGCAGAAAATGCATAAAACTTAGCAAAATATTTAGAAATAGTTAATCAATTAGCTTTGTGTTTCGAGACGTTTGATATAGTACAGGTACCAAGAGAAGAGAACGCTGAAACAGATGCCTTAGCGAATTTAGCATCAGCTCTCAAAATTTCAAATGACATCAAGATACCTATCGTGCATATCTTGACTCCAACAACAAAGGAGAACCACGAAGTCATGGAGACTTCAAAACCTGATGACGATCCAGTATCCTGGACCCGTCCCATAATACGGTATCTTCAGGATAATGAGATTCCAGATGGAGAAAATCCCAGAGCTTTCTGAATAAAGGTAACCCAGTATGTTATCCTAAATAATGTTTTGTATAGAAAATCACTTCCAGGTCCGTACTTGAGGTGCTTGGAGCATCATGAAGCACAAGAAGTCCTCAAGGACATACATGAAGGTGACTGCGGAAACCACATTGAGGGCACAGCTTTAGTATCCATGACACTGAGGACGGGTTACTTCTAGCCGGCAATGAAGAAGGACGCAATGAACTTCTCCAGGAAGTGTGATGCTTCTCAAAGACACAGCAACATCTTCCATCAACCAGCTGAACCACTATACCCAAGGCTCCTGGTGGAAAAGACTTCATGCTAGCAATGACAGATTACTTCTCCAAGTGGAACGAGGCCGAAGCGTTTGTCCAAGTTAAGGAGAAGGATGTGATCTCATTTATCAAGCGCAATATCCTGACAAGATTTGGTATCCCAACGGAGATCATTTGTGATAACGGTTCATAGTTCATCGATAGCAGGACAACCAACTTTTGTGAATGTTGGGGAATCAAGATGATTACATCAACACCAGTACATCCTCAAGCCATGGTCAAGCAGAATCAAGTAATAAGATTATCATCAACAATTTGAAGAAAAAGTTGGGATCCAAGAAGGGAAAATGGGCTGAAGAACTGCCGTTTGTACTTTGGTCTGATAGGACCACCTCAAAAAATGCAACACGGTTAGACACCTTTCTCTTTGGTGTTTGGGGCTGAAGCTGTTATCCCTACAGAGATGGTGATCCCTACAGTAAGAACTAGCATCCAAGATACTGAGTCCAACAACCAAAGCCTTACTGAAGACCTAGACACTATTGATGAACTCAGAGACCTTGCCAAAATAGAATGCAGTCTATCAACAAAGAATAGCCAAGTCCTACAACAAAAACATCCGAAGTCGAAGATTCCAAGTTGTAACACCTGTTAATTCCGGTTTCAAGAATTAAAGCTTGTAGAGTATAACTCTCGGGACTTAACCGACGTTTCTCGGAAGCCATTACGTTATCCCGGTACGTTAAAGAACCTAACTATTCCTTTCGTTTTGCCTTACACCTCAATATGGAGGGACTAGAGTGTAATATCTTATGTTATAACACAACAAAACCCTAGCCCCCCTTGGCTGTTGCGATCGGCAGCAACATCAAGGCCAAGACCCATGATTTTTCTTTTTTGCAGCCAATTCTAAACCTTATAACTTCAATGCAAGGTATGTACTACGATTCCCCAAGTCTTTTTGATGTTAATTGGTCCTCATATTGCGCGTATTGATCGAAAAACGTCGTGTTGTAGGCTAACCGGGTGGCTACCCAATTTAGCTTTTCTGGGGCTGTTTCGAGTGAGGTTTTTGCATAAACATCCCACTAGGTGTGACATGTACATCATATTATAGTTTCATGGCTAATGGAGGAGTTTAGGTCGGTCAATCGAATTTAGTTCGAAAACTAGGGTTTATCGGGTATAGAATTGCAAATTGTTGAGTTTGATGCGTTAATTGATCGGGTGACCGACCGAATCAGTTTATAAAGCCCTAGGGGGGGGTTTAAGGGCTGTGGAAAAATTATTTTTTGATGCTCGGGGCTGTTGTGGTTAGTGCTTCGTCAATCGAGTCGGCGGTGCGTGAATTTTCGTTTAAACGTTAAAGTAAGAGTTGTAAAAAGGAACCGTCAAATTGTTGAGTTTGATGAATGTAAAGATTTAAAATGGAATTTGGTCCATTCGGGGCTGATTCGTTTAACAAATGGTTTTAAGGTTTATTACACGCGCATTCGACCCGATTTGACTATCCTTGGGCCTTGGGTCAAGCTGTTGGGCCTTGGGCCAAGTTATTGGGCCTTGGACCAAGTATTGGGCCTTGGGCCAAGTGTTGGGAATTGGGCCAAGTTGTTGGGACTTGGGCCAAGTTGTTGGGCCTTGGGCCATGGTGTTGGGCCTTGGGCCAAGTGTTGGGCCTTGGGCTGCCCATTAAGCAAGAGTGTTCTAACGGTCTAGTTTAGTAACGTGTTGTGTATAATTTACAGGCCCTTGCTTGTGATTGTGCACTTAGGGATTCCTAGCTCGTTGCAAGTGTTCGATTGATTTCAGGTGAGTTCATGATGCCCCTTTTTAACTCTTTTAACTTTTGGGCTAGCATGCACACCTAAGTGTTTTCCTACTGGATTAAATGTTTTAAACGATTTATATAGGTTTGCTAGCATATGGTAGGCCTTGGGATGTTAAATATATATATATATATATATATATATATATATATACACACACACATTATTGCTTGGCCTATATCTGGCGATGTTGTAGTCGTTTCGACTACTGATGTTGTGTATGCCTACTTTGTGTTTGCATGCACTGATGTTACGTGTTTGGGTTGTACGTTTGCTCGACCCTGATGTTATACGTGGATGTTATATATATATACTGTGATATATATAGAGATTTAATTGAAAGGATGTTTACATATACATTTTGTTTATGTATGTATGAGGATGTTTAGTTCTCGGTAATGAGGATTTGATGGATGTACCCTTTTACTTTTTAAAACTTTTGGTTTGACTATCTTAACTATTACTACAGATGTTATTTACTTAACACTTGAACTCACTCAGATCAAGCTGACTTTGTGTGCATGTTAGTGTGAGTTTCAGGTTAAGAAGAGGATGCCTTATCGCTTGGACGTGCACGAAGCTACTTGGACGGTGAAGGGCATACGGGAACTGAAGTTTTACTATTAAACATTTATTATTAAAAGTTTTTATTTAAAGATAACTATGTTGATTTTGGGCAAAATTCCTGGGTTTTGGGAAGAAACCGTTTTCAAGTTTTTATTATTTATGTTTTCTGCTGAATTATACTCTGAGATGTTTGTTTTAATGGAAGAAACCGTTTTCAAGTTTAATTATTTTCTTAAGTGTTTTGTATGATTACCAACTGTGGGGTTCCCGGGGTTTTGGGTCCTTACAAGTTGGTATCAGAGCCTTGGTTCGAGGGATCCGAGCATCCCCGAATGCTTGGATTCGAACTGTAAGAAAAGAGACCAGTATGCCCACCACGAGTAGCTGCACGCCAAGAGGTAACTTTTAATTAAATAGTCATTCCTTTAGATTTAAAAGTTCCCGGTATGTGATTAACTGTTTAAGTGTTAGATGGAAGGCTAACGTGGTTAGGGGTAGGGGGTGGTTAGGACGGGCGGGTAAAGTAAACGACTAATTACACTTGATCAACGTCATTAGCAGTTTACCCTTACCTTACATGTTCTAATTACCACTTGTACTTGACCGTGTTTAAATTCTGTCTTTTTAGGGATAAGTCATGGTTAATACTCGAGCAGCTAAGAGGGGTGGTTCTAGTGTGCGTGGTCGCGGTCGTGGTCGTAAGCCACGTGCCGAAGCCGAGAGTGAGATTCCTACTTCCCAACAGGACACCTCGATTCATGAGGAGGGGGATAACCCCGCCTTAGATCCTGCTATGCGCGCGGCTATCGCGGATGAGGTTTACCAGGTGCTCCATAGCGTCATTCCCAAGATCGTTATTGAGGTTGTCAGGGCCATGGAGGAGTCACTGGTTGGTAAGGGTTCGGATAAGGGAAGGAAGAGTAAGGAGGTGCAGGTAGAAGAGGAAGAAGAAGTATATGTGCCGAGTGGGGATGAAGATGAGGTGCGGACTATTAGTGTATCTACTCGGGGTTGCTCGTATGGTGACTTTAAGAAGTGCGACCCCCTTCTTTTGATGGTACTAAAGATGCATTGGCAACACATCAGTGGGTGAGAGAGATGGAGTCTGTTCTGAGGGTTAGTAAGTGCAAGGGGGATGATATGGTGACTTATGCTACTGCCTCGTTTTGTTCCGAGGCACTATGTTGGTGGGATAACTTGGGGCAAGCTATGGGTGATCGTTCGATTAGGAGGATGACGTGGGATGAGTTGAAGAAATTGGTTCTCGATCAGTTTTGTCCTCCGCATGAATTGGATAAGATAGAGCAGGAATTCTTGACCTTGGAGGCTGGTACTATGTCGCATCGGGAGTATACCACCAAGTTTAACAAGATGACTCGTTTATGTCCCGACTTGGTTACTCCCGAAACTAAGAGGATTAAGAAGTACGTGAAGGGGCTTCCGGTGGATATTCGTAGGGGTGTGTTGACTACCGACATGAACTCTTTTCACTCAGTGGTCACTCTAGCAGGTACGCTGTATGATCAGAGGGAGAAGTTACCGCAACCTAAGAATAGGAAGACATGGAACTCAAATTCGTACGGCAAGCGGCCCGGGGGAAGCAAATTTAATCCGTTTGAGAAAAGGGTAAAAACTGAGACTTCTGAGTTCAATAGGGGTGTGGAGTTCGGTAATTGCAAGAAGTGTGGGAAGCCACACAAGGGGGAATGTAGGATTGGTTGTGGCACTTGTTTTCGTTGTGTTAAGGTAGGACACCCTCATTTCGAGTGTCCGACATTGACCTGTTTCCACTGTAAGGGTTCTGGTCACTTGGCATCAAACTGTCCTTCCAGTAAGGCGGGGGGGTCCGGGCAGGGGACTTCCTCGAGGGGGAAGATGGATGAGAAGCCGAAGGCCAAGGCGAGGGCCTTCAACATCTCCAAGAAGGAAGCGAAAGAGGATGCGGACGTCATCTCAGATACTTTCTCCTTATTTAGCTTTCATTCCACCGTTATAATTTCTTATTCCTTTGAAATTGTATGTGTTGATCGTGTAGCTAAGCAGTAGTATAATATTGTCCTAGGTACCTATCTACTTGATGAATTACAAGCGTCAGTCTTATTTGATTCGGGCGCCAGTAGAAGTTTTGGGTCTACCGCTTTCTGTTCCTCGTTGAACAAATCACTCGAGCGCGTAGTCGATGTGTTTGAGGTTGAGGTCGCCGTAGGAAAATCCGTGTCCGTGTCTAGGGCTATTCAAGGTTGTTCCATCGAGTTGCCTGGGTATAGATTTCCAGTGCAGTTGTATTTGATACCGCTTGGCTGCTTTGACGTGGTGCTCGGGATGGATTGGCTCGCCAATGTTGATGCGCAGATCATCTATGGTCAGAAACTCGTTCGTCTAAGGGCCTCGGATGGGACTCAAATTACGGTCTTCGGTGATCGGAATGTTGCGACGCCGCATATTATATCCATGCTTAAGGCGAGGAAGTTGATGCAACGGGGGTGCGGGGCGTATCTTGCGTATGCTATGAATGTGAATACCGAGGTGGATACCGTCGGTGATGTTCCTATTGTTCGGGATTTCCCGGATGTATTTCTAGATGATTTGTCAGATGTGCCGTCGGATCGCGAGGTCGAGTTCCAGATAGACCTTGTACCGGGGGCCTAACCCGTTGCCCGAGCTCCCTACCGCCTAGCGCCGAATGAAATGAAGGAGCTTATGGCTCAGTTGGAAGACTTGCTCTATAACGGCTTTATTCGACCGAGTATCTCACCTTGGGGTGCCCCGGTCCTGTTCGTTAAAAAGAAGGACGGTAGCATGCGGATGTGCATTGACTATCGTGAATTAAACAAGCTCACTGTCAGAAATCGGTACCCTCTCCCAAGGATCGACGATTTATTTGATCAGCTCCAAGGAGCTAGTTGGTTCTCGAAGATCGACTTTAGGTTCGGGTATCATCAGCTGAAGATTCGGGAGGAAGATATTCTTAAGACTGCCTTCCGCACTCGTTATGGACATTACGAATTTCTGGTAATGTCTTTCGGTTTGACCAACGCACCGGCTGCGTTCATGGATCTTATGAACCGGGTGTGTAGACCGATGCTCCATCGCTTGGTTATTGTGTTCATCAATGACATTCTTGTGTAATCTAAAAGTGAATCCGATCACGCCGGTCATCTCAGGGAAGTGTTTGAGGCTCTGCGAAAGAACAAATTGCGAAATTTTCTAAATGTTCCTTCTAGTTACGTGAGGTTCAATTCTTGGGCCATGTTATTAACCCGAGTGGTATTCTGGTTGACTCTGCAAAGGTGGAAGCCGTGAATGAATGGGAGTCTCCTAAGTCTCCAACTGAAATCCGTAGTTTTCTGGGTTTGGCGGGGTATTACCGCCGCTTTATTCCTGATTTTTCGAAAATTGCTTCTTCTCTGACCAAGCTGACTAAGATGAGTGTTAAGTTCGTTTGGGGTACGGAACAGGATGAGGCTTTCCTCGAGTTGAAGAACAGATTGACGCATGCCCCGATCTTAGTTTTACCTGATGGCACTGATGGTTTGATGGTGTATTCTGATGCCTCTTATTAGGGGCTTGGGTGTGTTTTGATGCAGCGAGGTCGAGTCATCGCTTATTCCTCACGGTAGTTGAAGCCTCATGAGGCGAATTATCCTACCCACGATTTGGAGCTGGCGGCGGTGGTGTTCGCGCTTAAGTTGTGGAGACATTGTTTGTACGGTGTTCCTTGCGTTATTTACACCGATCATAAGAGCTTAAAGTATTTCTTCGAGCAAAAGGAACTGAATATGCGACAGCGTCGATGGTTGGAATTGATTAAGGACTACGACTTGGAGATCTTGTACCATCCGGGTAAGGCTAATGTGGTGGCCGACGCGTTAAGCCGGAAGGAGAGACCAAAACCTATTCGTGTGAAATCCTACCAGCTTATTCTCAAACCCGACATTTTGAAACAAATAGCTAACGTCCAGAATGAAGCGTTGCAGGTGGAATGGATTATGTCATAGCGTATCTGAGGTTAGGAAAAGTTGTTGGAAGACGTCAGTGATGGGGTGAAGTATAAAGATGGTCGTTTATGGGTGCCGAGGTATGGAGGTTTCAGAAGTAGAATTTTAGATGAGGCGCACCAGTCGCGCTATTCCATTCATCCGGGTGCGACCAAGATGTACCAAGACTTGAAAAAGAATTATTGGTGGCCTGCGATGAAGTTTTAGGTGGCTCAGTATGTAAGTAAGTGTTTGACATGTCTGCAAGTTAAGGCCGAGCATCAGAAGCCGTTTGGGAAACTTCAGCCGTTGGAAATACCTGAATGGAAATGGGAGCATCTTACCATGGATTTCGTGACTAAACTGCCTCGTACTCCTAGGGGTAATTACGACACCATTTGGGTAATCGTGGATAGACTGACCAAGAGCGCTCACTTCTTGCCGATTCGAGAGACTTTTAATTCTGAGCAGCTTGCCGATGTGTTTATTCGTGAGATCGTCTCTAGGCACGGGGTTCCGGTATCTATTGTTTCGGATAGGGATACGCGTTTCACCTCCAGATTTTAGAAAAGGTTTCACGAGGAGATGGGCACCAAACTCCTCATCAGTACTGCTTATCACCCGCAGACGGATGGTCAGTCCAAGAGGACCATTCAGACTCTCGAGGATATGTTGTGGGCTTGCGTTATCGATTTTGGTGGTAGTTTGGACCGTCACTTACCGTTGGTAGAGTTCTCGTATAATAACAGTTATCACGCCACCATTTGGATGCCACCATTTGAGATGTTGTATGGTAGGAGGTGCAGAACTCCAGTCTATTGGGGTTCTATTGGTTAGAAGCAGTTGGGTAGTTTGGAGGTGGTTCGAGGCTACGACTGAGAAACTCGACAAGATTAAAGCATTTATGAAGGCCGCGCAGGATCGTCAGAAGTCTTATGCAGATAAAAGGCGAAGGCCTATTGTGTTTGAGACCGGGGATCGGGTTATGTTAAAAGTTTCTCCCTGGAAGGTCATTATTCGTTTTCGTAAGAGGGGGAAGCTCAGCCCGAGGTTTATGGGCCCGTTTCATGTATTGGCCCGAGTCGGTGAGGTAGCATATAGGATGGAATTGCCTTAAGAGCTTGCGGGGATTCACCCTACTTTTCACGTGTCCCACCTGAGGAAATGCTTAGTGGATGAAGAGGCCCATGTGCCTCTCGATGATATTGAACTCGATAGTAAGCTGAACTACGTTGAACAACCGATTGCTATTCTTGACCGTCAAGAGAGGCGTTTGAGAAATAAGGTGGTTAGACAGGTGAAGGTGCAGTGGAAACATCGTAGGGGTTCTGAGGCCACTTGGGAGTCCGAAGACGAAATGATGAAGCATTATCCGCAGTTGTTCCTGTCGCATTGGGATTCGGGGACGAATCCCATTGTAAGGGGTGGACTTGTAACACCCGTTAATTCCGGTTTCAAGAATTAAAGCTTGTAGAGTATATATAACTCTCCGGACTTAACCGACGTTTCTCAGAAGCCTTTACGTTATCGCAGTACGTAAAGAACCTAACTATTCCTTCCGTTTTGCCTTACACCTTAATCTGGAGGGACAAGAGTGTAATAACTTATGTTATAACACAACAAAAACCTAGCCCCCCTTGGCTGTTGCGATCGGCGGGAACATCAAGGCCAAGACCCACGATTTTTCTTTTTTGCAGCCAATTCTAAACCTTAGAACTTCAATTCAAGGTATGTACTATGATTCCCCAAGTCTTTTTCACGTTAATTGGTCCTCATATTGCGCGTATTGATCAAAAAACGTCGTGTTGTAGGCTAACCGGGTGGCTGCCCAATTGAGCTTTTCTGGGGCTGTTTCGAGTGAGGTTTTTGCATCAACATCCCACTAGGTATGACATGTACATCATATTATAATTTCATGGCTAATGGAGGAGTTTAGGTCGGTCAATCGAATTTAGTTCGAAAACTAGGGTTTATCGGGTATAGAATTGCAAATTGTTGAGTTTGATGCGTTAATTGATCGGGTGACCTACCGAATCAGTTTATAAAGCCCTAGGGGGGGGGGGTTTAAGGGCTGTGGAAAAATTATTTTTTGATGCTCGGGGCTGTTGTGGTTAGTGCTTCGTCAATCGAGTCGGCGGTGCGTGAATTTTCGTTTAAACGTTAAAGTAAGAGTTGTAAAAAGGAACCGTCAACCCTATCAACTCTGGTGATATAATCTTGATGAATGTAAAGATTTAAAATGGAATTTGGTCCATTCGGGGCTGATTCATTTAACAAATGGTTTTAAGGTTTATTACACGCGCATTCGACCCGATTTGACTATCCTTGGGCCTTGGGTCAAGCTGTTGGGCCTTGGGCCAAGTGTTGGGCCTTGGGCCAAGTTGTTGGGGCCTTGGGCCAAGTGTTGGGCATTGGGCCAAGTGTTGGGCCTTGGGCCAAGTTGTTGGGCCTTGGGCCAAGTGTTGGGCCTTGGGCGGCCCATTAGAAAATAGTGTTCTTACAGTCTAGTTTAGTAACGTGTTATGTATAATTTACAGGCCCTTGCTTGTGATTGTGCACTTAGGGATTCCTAGCTCGTTGCAGGTGTTCGATTGATTTCAGGTGAGTTCATGATGCCCCTTTTTAATTCTTTTAACTTTTGGGCTAGCATGCACACCTAAGTGTTTTCCTACTGGATTAAATGTTTTAAACAATTTATATAGGCTTGCTAGCATATGGTAGGCCTTGGGATGTTAAATATATATATATATATATATGTATATACATTATTGCTTGGCCTATATCTGGCGATGTTGTAGTCGTTTCGACTACTGATGTTGTGTATGCCTACTTTGTGTTTGCATGCACTAATGTTACGTGTTTGGGTTGTACGTTTGCTCGACCCTGATGTTATACGTGGATGTTATATATATATACTGTGATATATATAGAGATGTAATTGAAAGGATGTTTACATATACCTTTTGTATATGTATGTATGAGGATGTTTAGTCCTCGGTAATGAGGATTTGATGGATGTACCCTTTTACTTTTTAAACTTTTGGTTTGACTATCTTAACTATTATTACAGATGTTATTTACTTAAAACTTGAACTCACTCAGCTCAAGCTGACTTTGTGTGCATGTTAGTGTGAGTTTCAGGTTAAGAAGAGGATGCCTTATTGCTTGGATGTGCACGAAGCTACTTGGACGGTGAAGGGCATACGGGAACTGAAGTTTTACTATTAAACATTTATTATTAAAAGTTTTTATTTAAAGATAACTATGTTGATTTTGGGCAAAATTCCCGGGTTTTGGGAACTTATTTTATTATTTTTGTTTTCCGCTGAATTATACTCTGAGATGTTTGTTTTAATGGAAGAAATCGTTTTCAAGTTTAATTATTTTCTTAAGTGTTTTGTATGATTATCAACTGTGGGGTTCCCGGGGTTTTGGGGCCTTACACAAGTGGGGGATATGGTGTTCAATAAGGCGTTCCAGAATACCACTAACCCAGCAGATGGAAAGCTTGCTCCGAAGTGGGAAGGTCCTTACTTGATCGATTCAGAAGCAGGCAAAGGGGCCTACCGAATAATCACTATGGAAGATGTTCCTATACCAAGAGCTTGGAACACTATCCATCTTAAGGCATATTTTTGTTAGCATCCTTGACCAGTATGATTGTATCCTTAACATTTTAGAATAAAGGAATGTTCCCAAACCTATTTTTAAATTCTTACATATTTGAACTTTATTATTTATTTATCAAGTTTACTGACTTAAGCATCGGAGGGGTGTTAGCCAGGCTACAACCCACCCCTCATCAAGGATTCAGTGTTTCGCAGGTATCCTAAGGATACGCTATCTTGACAACAGTTAGAGGCTGATCACCTCCCACACAAATAAGATAACCTTGATATCTTCTAAGGTTTAAAGGTCTTCACCTTTCTAACGAATTGGGTAACACCCCGCTTGGAGCGCACGATGTTCGACTATAGTTTGAGGCAGCCGGACCTGACCAGCTGATAATCCGGTTGTTGTTGGCTATAGATCGGATCCTCAAGATAAGTGGCAGACGTGTCACACATACGTTACTAAGGTTTATAACATTTTCATGTTATCTAAGGTTTCGGCATTTTCATGTCGCTCACACGTGGGACTTTCCCCAATTTTATCTAAGGTTTGGACATTTTCATGTCTCTCTAGTGAAGGCCTTGTGCCAGAAAGTAGGCTTTATAGCCAGTAAACAAGCCTTGTCGCCAGTAAACAGGCTTTATCGCCAGAATTATCTAACTTGGTTTTGACAGATTGGAGATTGGCCAAGTCTCTAAGCGCAAAAGATGCTACTTAGTTATTTCCAACTCGGATAGAGCAAATTCCCAAAAGTTTGATGCACAAAAATTCAACAATTGGGGACATCATGTGCAAGCTTGCTAAATTAATATCTGTTGCAAAGGTACACTTTTATATCTAAATTCGCCTTGCATTTTGTTTTATTTTGAAGTATGATCTTTCGGCTTAATTGTGTTAACTTTCATCTATAGAAGTTTTAAACATGTCTTCTGGATATGTTATACTTAAGATATTTTGCTACATGTAATCAGTTTTAAGGATATATTTTCCATATACATTATCCTAAGATATTGTACTTTTAAATAAGTCCTGAAAACGTATTTTATGGATATATTATCCTTATGATATATCATTCTGAAAATAGATAAGTTTGAAACCATTTTTGACTTGTTGCAATTGAAACCTAACAAGATAATTTTTCTGAAAAATCACGCAAACAATACACAATGTGTAAACCAAAAGATTATGTTATTACTAACCATAAGTGTAGGAAAATAAAAAGGCAATACCCAGGTATTGTTCTTAACAAATTGAAGACCCTTCCACCAAGCATTGCTAGATGTTCAAAATCCAGGATAACATGGGCTTCATCTTGAAACCAAGATCCCTCCACCCATGTTTCCCATTATCCTAAGCATAATTGTTTAAAGACAAAAAATTAAAAATTGTTCAACAACCATTAACACAAACCACAAACACAAATGATCATTCGTAAAAAACTGGGCTCAGGCCTTGTCTTTATCGCCTTCATTTCCCAGCTGAGCACCATCACCCGCCTCCTTCGCCACCTCGCCAGTCGCTACCTTCACAGCCTCCTTAGCTACCTTCTCCACTCCACTTGGCCCTGGCTCCTCCACGTTTTCTCCATCACTTCTGCCATTATCTTTTCCCAAGCAGATACGTCCCAAAAAGGAGTATCCAGACCAGCATCCTTGGCCTCCTTAGCCATTCTTAGCCGGGATTGGAAAATAAAGATAGCCGCCGACCTCTTCGCCCCCTCCGTGACCTCTTGGATCCTCACCAAGCAATCTGCCTCTTGATGAACCAGTTCCTTTCTCGCTAGTGAAAGCTCCTGCTTTGTATGTTCGAGCTCTTTGGTCTTTTGCTCAAGGAGACTAGTCATAGAGGTCCCGATCTTCTTCAATTCAGCAATGCGGGTGTGGGCTTCATGAAGTTCTAGGCTCATGGTAGCAAACCTGTAGTAAAGGAACTCAAGACCCTACCAGGATAAGAAACGCTCAGCATACGTTATCCTTAGGATATAGGGATACGCTAAAGGAAAAAAGATTACCTGTTGTGTCTTGTTCATGGCCTTGTTGAAATCAATATCGTACACAGGGGTGGAATCAGAGGCCTCCTGGATTTTCCTCTTCTTCGAAGCCTTCACACGACTACTCTCAGGTCGAGGCAAGAAACTGGAAGCGACCTCTTTTTTGATGGAGCTACGGGTGGACACCATATTCTCAATATCTTCAAGACCAAAAGCGGCAACAGACTTACCAGTTAGATTAGAGGCCAGTATCTCTAACCCTTGATTGTTATAACTAACGCATTATTGGTTCCTGAAAGTGTGATTGAAAGTGAAAGGTTCTTTCCTCCTCGTTTATGAGAAAGAATGAGTTCACCTTATTCTCGGTTTCTTTGCTTGGGGGAGTGATTTCAAAGAACTTCAGAGCTGCAAAAAAAAAATAAAGAATAAAAATATATTAGTTCATCACAAATCAACATACTACCTCAGGATAACATTCCCAACTTTTGGTAACCCAAAGATATGGAAGATTTTCAAAAGGAGGAAGGGAATCCCTCCTAACGAAAAAGAATTGTTTCTTCCATTGATCGTTGATTTGAGTGTTTCTCAAAACAAGTGGGGTTCGGTCAGACTTGGACTTGAGGAGGTATCGTGAGGAACCATGGCTGCGGAGATCATAGACAAAGGCAAGCTTGGAAAGGGTGAAATCTAGGGCAAGGTTAGTAATTAATCTCTACAGCACGAATAGAGTTCTCCAAACCATGGGCATAGTTTGAATGAAAATAAGACCGGTCTTATTGAAAAACTCGGTGGTAAAGGCCGGGAATGGGTAAGAAAAGCCGATTGTGAAGGGCAAGTATGGGAAGTAGATCCAAGTCTTGGAGACAAGATCAGATAAAACTGAAGGATCAAAAGGCCTGAAGACTATTCCCGTAGGAAAACACCCTATGGATTGCAGGTTCATAATATTGGTATTGTTAAAGGTGCATATTTCGTTTGTGGGGTTTTCAAGAAGATTTTGTGAAATAAATCCTCAATGCCTAAAGCATGAAGCTTGGGACTCATGATTATAGAAGATGAAAAATAAAGAAATCAAGAAGATTACCTGTGAAAATGATCGTATGATTCTTCGAATTATTTATCCTAGATAAATATAGAGATAACCAAGGGTCTGACATAGTTGCGGATGATTGACACGTGCGCGTGATCTACGCAAGTATCGAAATTCAAAATTCAAAAAATTAACAGTTGTATCCCACTTTTACAGCCGTTAATTTTGGGGACACAATTGTTAGGGCTCGGATTTTCGGTATCCTTAGCAAGCGATGTATTAAGGATAACTCAAGGACACAGTATCCTCCTAAGAAACAGGTATCCTCAGTATATTGTATTACTAACAACTCGATTGCTATTTTCTGTTGTTTACCAGGTCTATAACATTCCAAGGATTCCTAAAGACTCGTACTGCAGCTGGACTACTTCAACTAAAATGTGTTGAATAGAAGTCGTGGAGATCAAAAAGCTAGTTGGAAGTAGTCCACTATCCCCGGATAATTAGGAGTTCTTGTTAGCTAGTTATCTATACTTTATTAAAATGTATATAGGATGGGCAAAATGGTCTTTTGCCAAAAAACCTCTTAATTTTAAGAGTTGTACAAGTTCTTATTCATCTTGTACAATTAATAAAGCCATAAATACACTTCCCCCACACTTAAAAATTCAATCGCGCGGTCTCTTTAGATTTCAAAATTTAAACGAGCGGATCTCAACAAAAGGCACTTGGACTCCAAAAACCCTCTCTCATCCGTCAGTCACCAGCCCACCATCACCCCAAATTCTCCCTCTCTGAAAACCCTAGCCACCGCTAGGATTTCCATCATATCCTATTCGAAGAAATCTCATTTCCGGCAAGATTTGACACAGAATCGTTGAAGTTTTTAAGGTTTCTATATTTCCATGTAGTTTTTCATAGATTACTTTCATTCAAAATTTTTTCCTAACATACACTTTCTTTTGCGCAGAAAATATCTTCATTACAGGGCATCTCTAAACGAAAACAAACAATACAATGACGGTTGAGGAGAAACAGGGTCGGCCATGGAACAGTCGGGAAGATGTGTATGCTTATTTCATACGCATTAACACTTTCCTCACTATACTCTAAATCTAATTTGCTTCTTAACCTAATCCTATTTCCATATTTGTGTTCATTCTTCAAAGCTAATATACCCTAATCTGACGTTATCATGCTTTATCGTCTCCTAATCTTTTTCAATTTGAGTTAATATTATTTATGTGGTTTACCAATATGCCTTATAAATGTTCATTGTTTGAATTTTAGTGTTCGTTTATTAGTTTTTCTAACACAGAAATTGACTTAAAGCTGTAGATTAAAGGAGTTAGATTTGGTTATTGGTCGGAAGCATGGATCATCTATGTCTGCAAGCGTGAAAGAAGCTCAATTATAAGTATAATTTTTTCATATTTATCATCACAATGCTAATATTCTATAACATTGGAGTTTGCATAAACAAAATCTGAAATGGTAGTTGTTTGTAGTTTGTCTTTAGCGAGTCTTTTTTTTATTAGCAAATGTTTCAGTCCCATACCCATAAAATTACTTAAACGATTCAAGTATGCTTGACCCACCTTTTTTTTATTGATAAACAAATGGGTTGAAATCGAGCCAAGAGTTATAGGTTTTTATATCAGTTTATTAATAGATTAGAACATTATCATATTTTTTTGCACTTTCCTCCAATTTGTAGTGTTTTTATTAAAACCAGTATGTATGTTTTTCTGATTATTAGGACACTTTGACTTACTTCATCTGTGATGCTATATAATATAAACATTTTGGACTTTTATGTTTTGCTACAGCAATGCCAAGATTCATGTAAGCACACTTGCAAGATTCATGTAAGTACCAAACTAATATACCATCACCATAGATGGCAACACACAACTAATAATATGAGCATGATTCATGATCTTTCCCAAAGAAACATGGGTTTTTTATTTAAACACTCCTAACAGCAAATAGGCTAACTTTCAGTTTTAATCTATGTACTTAAGTAGTAGTATGCATAGGTATTGGTGTTCACTTGGTTGCATTTGATTTAATCAAACTGAACTCACACTGATTAGAACTGAACCAATTTTTTCTGTTTTGTTTCGAACCGAGATCTAAATCTGCTCAAACCGGTTAAATTGTAAATCGAATCAAACATGATAAAAATTGAACAACATTACAAATTTTGTTTTAGGGTTTGGTTTTGAACCGTAACCAGATTGGTAATTTAGTTTTGGGTTTAGTTTTCAGATTAATAACTCATGAGTCTGTTCAAATAGAATAACTCGAATACGGTGAATAACTAAATAACTACAAGTCCCTAAGGAAGTTCCTTGCCGTTACTCAAGTTTTGTCATGTAATCCAATCCAATTACAATTAAAGGCTAATCGTAGTTGTTTTAAACAAATTGACTGAAAGTAAAAAAAAAGTAGACCACAAAACCAAACCGGTGACCATTTTGGGCAGTTTCACGATTTTAAACTGAAGCGTGAACACTCCGATATGTTGGAAAGAGCTAAATTTTTAAAATTTTTATCAAACGACTGCGTTCATCTAATTAACTAATGAATTGATCTTTTTTGTAGGTTTTTAGGGTAGAGGTTGTTACAGTGGTGGTTTGTGTTGAAATAATGAAGCACAAATATGTGGTGGTTCACAGTTAGGTATGTTGAAATTTAACCATTCTCATGAATTTTCAGGTGAGATATCTCATTTCAAAGTTGATAAATTTTGGTAATAAATTTTATTAAAATTTTCTATATTCTTTTTAAATTAATTTTGATTGATTTTTTCTGTCTTGTGTTTACATTTCATAACATGTTGAAAGCAATGGGAATGGCATTAACAATGGTTTCGTTTAAGATTGACAAGTTTGCAATTTGGCATACCTGCAGTTGCTTGCATGCGTTTTTCAACAATAACCCAATTTGTGGTTTACTACAAACCAAGGTATGATACACAACATTAATTATTGCTTGAAATTTAATAGGAGTTTCAGCTTTAAGCAATGGGTCAAGTTGTTACCACTTTGTATACAAATCATATCAACTAAACTGTTGTGTAATAAACCAATTATAAGATTTAGAAATTAGCCTTGAATTTATCTTAATCTTTGGCGTAAACAACTATGTTGTATCCATTGATTTGTAACTAGCTGTTTGTTTATCTTTATTGATTATGTTTTAATTAATTTGCTTATCTGTAGTATTATATTTGAATATTCTACTGTACATTTCTAGGTGTTGCTAAAGAAGCTTTTATAGTCACACACTCACACCATTTTTTATTTTCAAGTTGCTGAAAGATCAAGACCACGAAATGAGTTAGAATTTCAGTAAATTGTGAGGTATTTATTTTATTACTCTTTGAATTCATGTAAAATGATTTTGAATCAATGATATATATCTACATTAGGGATGGGCAAATTCTGTACCGATTTGGTACCGTTGCTAAAGTTTTGAGTTTCGGTATCGGGACCGGTACCGGTATTTCCCAAATTTTTACCTTTGATACCGGTACCAAAAATTTGCTATTTTTGGGGTCGAGACTGGTCGGTACCGGTACGATACCGATCTCATCCCTAATCTACATGTATTATATCTTATTCAAATCAAAATACTTGGCTATAAGGGGATGCGTCAGATGAAAGTAGACCATAGCAAAATTAGCTATTTCAATTACTAAAATTAGCAATAAGGTTTGGACTTTGAGCATCGATATATAACAAAGCACTAAAAGTGAAAGTTTTTTGTTTAGGAGAATTTGGATAATTTAAGCCTATCCACTAGCTTGTAGTCTTTTCTTTCTTTTTTTTTTTTTTTTTTGCTTCTTTTTTTGTGGCTGCACATTGTTTGTTTTTGTTGGTATTCGTAAAGGTTGCACCTCATAAACCACTCTTAACTTTGTTTCCAAACAGATGTGGGACAAGGTTTTATCACTTCCATTTTTTAAGACGTTCATTCACACACTTAGACCTAATCATCCAACAGTTTGTTTGTTTGTGAAACACTCCCTAGAAGTCTTGTAGGTGGAACCAGCCATAAACTTCCAAGAAACAGGGCCTCAGATGATGTTACCTTCACAAACTCCATATTGTCAATTATAACATTCTTATGTATTTGTTTGTGTGCAGTCACTAGTGGATAAAGATGAACGGAAGGATAGCACATGACAACGATCTATCAAATATAACATGAATAACCATTTTAAAATATTTTGTTCAACTATATTGTATACGAATGATAGTAATGTAATGTATGGTAAGTGTATGCATACATGATGTCTGTAGTATTATCGAAGCTATCTCTCCATCCATCATTGCTGCTGAAGAGAATGTGAACAATCTCCAATCTACAGTGTCAATATCTAAAGAAGTGGTGTCAAGAACTTTATCCTATCATCCTGAGGATAACATAATAGGAGATTTGAATGCTGGAGTTCAAACGAGACGTTAAATCAATCAAAATTTTCAGTGTTTCTACTCAAGTGTATCTCCTTTACAGAATCAATTCTCATTCAAGTGTTTTATTTCGCAGGTCGAACCTAAAACGTATAAAGAGATTCTAACAGAATAAAGCTGGGTTAATGCCATGCAACAAGAGCTGATGCAGTTTGAAAAGCTTGGGATATGGAAATTAGTTGATTTGCCTGAGGATAAGAAGCAAATTAACACCAAATGGGTGTTTAAGTGTAAACGGGATGAGAATGGAATGATTGTCCGAAACAAAGCAAGACTTGTTGTTTTGGGATTTAACCAGGGAGAAGCTATCGACTAAACGAGGTTTATGCACTAGTTGCAAGGCTAGAAGCTATTCGGATCTTTCTGGTGTTTGCTTCTTGGAAAGGTTTCAAAGTTTATCAGTTGGATGTAAAGTCAGCATCCCTTAATGGGAAGATTAGTGAAGAAGTCTATGTGGGACAACCACCGGGGTTTGTTGATCCGATCCACAAATACAAAGTGTATCTCCTTGATAAAGCCTTTTACGGTCTCTATCAGGCCCCGAGAGCCTGGTATAAGACGTTGTCCCAACATCTTTTGGACAACAGGTTTATCGGAGGAACCGTCGATTGTACACTTTTCATTAAATTTGTTGATGGACATCTACTGATCGTGTAGATATATGTCGATGATATCATTTTTGGGTTGACAAACGATGTTCTGTGCGAGCAGTTTGAGGAAGTGATGAAAAAGAAGTTTGAGTGCAATGGGGGAGATGAAATTTTTCCTTGGACTTCAAGTAGAATAGTTTTCTGATGGTATCTTTATCCATCAGACCAAGTATGTCCATGACGTATTGGCGAAGTTCAACATGACTGATACATCGGCAATCAGTACTCCTCTACCATTGAATCATGGTATCGGTCCTGATCCCAACAGGGAGAAGGTTGACCAAACATTATACCGATCCATGATAGGCTCTTTAATGTATCTTACTTCTTCTCGGCCAGATATCATGTATGCCACATGTTTGTGCACCCGATATCAATCGAATCCGAAGGTCTTGCATCTCATGATCGTCAAAAGAATCCTACGTTATCTCAAGGGATGTTCGAGGGTCGGTCTTTGGTATCCAAAAGACGATGAGTTTGTGTTGAGGGCATACTCAGATTCAGATTATGGAAGCTGTAAGCTGAATGCCAAATCTACAACGGCAGGGTGTCAATTCTTTGGCAAGCGTCTTGTCACCTGGCAATGCAAGAAACAAACCACGGTTTCATTATCTACCTGTGAAGCTGAATGTGTAGCTGCTTCTAGTTGCTATTTTTAGGTTCTTTGGATACAACTACAGATGCGGGACTACGGTTTGAGTTTTGTTACTACCCCTATCTGCGTAGATAATAATGCAGCTATTTCAATAACTAAGAATCCGGTAAACCACTCTAAAACTAAGCATATCGAGATACGGTATCACTTCATTCGTGATTGCTATGAAAAGAAGTTGATTACCGTAGACAAAATTCACACCGATAAACAAAAAGCAGATCTTTTCACCAAAGCTTTTGATAAGTCACGATTTCATTACTTATTAAAACTTAATGGTTTAAAAGTTTTGGATAGTATTGATAAGAGGGTTACTAAGATTTTAGTTGGGTCGGATGACTTGTGATCCTAATCATCATAGTCAAATTTTATTTTTGTAAATAGTTTTCATATGGTTTTTGTTTTTAGGGGGGAGAAAAATTTCAGAAAAACCAAAAACATTGAAATTGTGAAAAAGCCAAAAACATTATAAAAATTAAAAAATGTCAAAAACATTAAAAAGGTTGCTCCTCAGAAAATGAGTTTCTGAAGCAAAAAGGGAAAATGATAGTAAATTGATCATCTGGTCCCAAATTCAGTAAAAAGTAGGCATAAAAGGCTGTGTATGGTGCATTGGTAGGCCTTTTAAACAAACAAATAAGGAAAAGTAAAGTGATATAAACCTAAATACAGCTGAATCTAGTGGATTAACATCTTGAAGCTTAGTTAATATCTGCTTTAAGAAAATTAGAAAGTTTAAAGATTGTTGTGTGTGCATGCGTTCATTTTGAAAAGAAAATTCAACTTACTTTTCTTTTTATTTTGCAAAGAAATTCAATTTGATTTTTTCTTTATTTTTATTCAAATCTTGGATCCTCTCCTGCGCGTAAGATTATCCAACATGAGGGTTAAGATTTGGGTATTCTGCTTTATTTTCTTGGTGTTTCGTACAAGCCTTGGATCTCCTCCGTGTATACTATAAGCACAAACGTGTGAAATCATGTATCGAACTAGGGATTAAGGCCTGAACAACTTCAACTTATTTTATCCTTTTATTTTGTTAAAATGGAACCTTATCTGCGTGTAGTAATACCGATCTTAAGGGAAAATTTTAATGTTCTGAGTTGTTTTGTCTTAATATTTTTGCATGAGTCCCAGCTAATCGATTTTGAATAAAAAGTTAAAAAGTATACATATGAAAACTCACTGTATAAAGATATACAAATTATGTCTGATAGGTAGGGTCCACATAAGATTCGTGCTTAGTTGAACCAATTAAATGTATCACAGAAATTTCTGAATCATTTGTTTTGATGGTTTAGGTGGATAACAATACCATCGACCGACTTAACACCTGTCATAATAAAAAGCTGAAAATAAAACTGTGATGGAAGGACAATTTGGTCAATATGATTCCCTGCTCAAACTCACAAAAATATGTGATTTCTGTATTGATTTCTAGTTTTTTTTTATTTCATTTCTAGTTTAAATTGTTAGTTTCATTTTGTTAGTTGTTTCTAAATTGAAAAACTCAAAAAGATTTTATTTCTAATTTAGTTTTCGACTCTTGATGAGCAGGTGAACTATCTCTATGGGGTTTTTCTAAGACAATGAGATTTGTGTTGTTTCTAAATGACAAATCAAATCAGAAACTTAAATAGTGTTCTGTTTTATTCAAGGTCATTAATTTGGACTTGATAAGCAGTATATTTTCAAAATGAGCTTAATTAAGTTATTCTTCTAATGTACAAGGTCATTAAATTGTACTTGTGGCATTCCATTGGTGTGAATTGGATGAAATGTCAGATTAATCAGGACAGACTTATGCGACATATAAGTTTTGGAACTTATACATCGCATAAGTTTTGGACTTATACGGCGCATAAGTAGCTGTATATATAAATGATATACGGCGCATAAGTTCACATTTATGCACTTGACTTGTTGAATTCATATACGCCGTATATGGTGAGTCTGAGTCAAATCTTATACACTGTGTATAAAGAAAAAGTTGTCAGAAATAGTATTACAGTAGTGACAGGCTGGGATGTTCATAAGGGAAATAGTGCTGCACAGTTGAAAGATATTATTGCTATTTCTGGTTATAAATATGTTCATTTGATATTCCAAAAAGCATACCGACAATATCATTTGATGTTATTTTTAATACTTACTTGTTGATCTACATTAGGTTAAAGCATGGTGATAGATGAAGAAGATGAAAATGAAGAAGGTGAAAATCTGTTGAAAATGATGAGAAATCAAAGTCGTTACTTTCAAATATCAAATTGTCATAAGTCGTTACTTTCAAATATCATGTTTTTCAATAGCATATAAGGAAGGAAACCATCACAGATCAGATACGAGTAATATTCTGATCGTACCTTTGTTGAAGCTTCTGGTGGCTGGGGTGCTGCTAAGACTACACCGGTTAATAACCAACTCATGGTGTGTATGAAAATTGTATAAGGTTTAATGTTGACAGACAGATCTAGCTATATCCGAGGGGGGAGTCAGTTAGATCATATGCGTCTATAGCTATGATCTTAGATGTCTTAGATATGATTGTATAGGGCTTTACTTTCAAATTTATGTTTTGTATATTTGGATAGCACATAAGTCACAAGGTCCGCATATGTTATGCGGCGCATAACGTATGCGCCGTATATCATATACGCCCTTGTAGTTCTTACATGTTTCCTATAAATTGGAGACTTATGCGTGAATCCATAGACTTTGCGTGTTTGTTAGAGAGAGAGAGAGAGACTAGAGAGAGAAAGTTACTAAGTGTCATATCTTGTAATGTTTTCAAGTTATCAATGAAGAATGTGCTTAATGTATACTTGTGTTGTTCACTCTCAATGGATTCCGCACTTTGAGATATAAGCTGTAATATCTAGACATCCTTAGTGTTGTCTACATCAGTTCAACAGCCTCTTTCATTGGTTATGGTACTCAGTCATTTGGTGAAGAGGTGATGCTTTGGTGGAAAACCATTGAGCAAAGAAAGACCTCTGCAGAGATTAAGGCTATGAAGTGGGGATTTGAAGGAGATGGTTATGAAAAGGTTTTGTGCTGATGCTGAGGTGGAACGGGCGGGGATGAATTTCCTAAACTTGAAGACGGGGAAGATGACACACCACGAGTACACTACTGATTTTAACCGTATGTCATGACTTGTGCTCGATATGGTGAACACTGAAGCTAAGAGGATCAAAAGCTACACCAGAGGACTTCCACAAAACGTCCACACACTGGTCAAGAGAGTAGACCTGCTACTTTCGATTCCGCGGTTGACCTTGAGGAAATGGTCTACAATGACCTGGAGGTGGATGAGGTTGTGGTGGTGTAAGACCCCGAATCCTGGGAATCCTACAGTTGGTAATCATATCCAAAAATTCATAAAAATTTAAAACCAAGAAAATTCACTTTGTTTAAAACAAGTTCAGAATAAATAATAGCAGAATAATAAGTATCAAGAATCCCAAAACTTAACAAAAGTTTAACCCAAAACAATACATTTTATTTGAAAACCGGTTCAGAGTATGTAATCAGCGGAAAATCATAAGTTCTAAAACAAATTCCCCAACCCGGGAATTAGGCCCAAAATCATGTTTAAATATATCTAGTAATAATTAAAAGAACATCTTTCATTATTGAAATGCTCCGACTAGATATGCCTTCAACCGTCCAAGTAGCCTCGAGCACGTCCAAGCGGTAAGCATCCTCCTCCTAACCTGAAACTCACACTAACATACACACAAAGTCAGCTTAAGCTGAGTGAGTTCAAGTTTTAATAATTTAACATTTATAATAATCATTCCAAGAGTTTAAGATAAAACGGGATATGAAAAGTTAGGTCATCATCAACAATAAGTAGTCATACTTATATACATATACATCTATATGATTATATCCCTACAATATCATCCAAGTAATAACATCAGGGTCGAGGACACATACAACCCAAACACGTAACATCTCATCCAACATATGCAACACAAGGTAGGCATACTCAAAAATCCTTAGTCGATAACGACTAATTAACATCAAGGTCGAGCACACGTACAACCCAAACACGTAACATCTCATCCAACGTATGCAAAACACAAAGTAGGCATACGTAAACATCCTTAGTCGATAACTACTAAATAACATCGTCAATTATTGGCCATACAATAATATATGTACAAACATACGTACAAACATACAATAACATCATCCCAAGGCCAACCCTATACAAGTAAGCCCATACAAAATAATTTAAACTGTTTATCAAGCAAAATAGCTTAGGTGTGTATGCTAGCCCGGATAAAGTAACATCTATATAAACATACATATATATATATTACTCCAAAATATACCATACTACAGGTAAGCCTATGGGCCATAAGGCATCACATGTGAATACATACATAATTAATCTTCCAAACATACCATATTACAATAAAGCCTATGGGAAATCGTTTAAACGGTTCATCATGTAAAATCAGTTGGGTGTGTATGCTAGCCCAAACCTTGAAAAGAGTAAAAAGGGCGTCATGAACTCACCTGACACAAGACACGAGTTCACCACGAGCTAGAGAACCCCTAAGTATCCCCACAACTCAAAAGCCTGTCGGTTTACATACAAACGTTACTAACGACACCGAATGGACTCGTTTATCCTACGAGACGTTCTAGCATGGTTCGAGTTACCTAAAGCCTCGACCTCATCAAACTCAATCATAACAGCCCCCGGGGCCTTACATTCACCAACACGACCCTTAGATACTCCCGGTAATAAAGAATTCCCAAATTACCCCCGGAAGCACTAGGTGATACTAACACGCGCGTTTAAGAGTTGTTTAGGAGATTAACATCCAACTCAGCCCCGCGTGGACCCATTATGATAAATTCACAGCCAACGAGTCCACACGACGCTACACGAGTCGAATGGGTCGGTAATTCGCAAGTACAACGCACTAACTATTCAATAAACGCATACGCGTTGTACCGACCCGTTTGAGTAACCGACAACCAATTCAGCCCCAATACCCATAAAAATCATTTTCCAACAGCCCGTACATTAACCCGAAACTATCCGAACTGAATTGGTCATCACTTACTTCATCCCTCACGTTAAACGCAACAAAACACTATTTTAGCCAACCGAAAACAATCTTTCAAACTACAACTAGTTGACCAATCAAACGAACACCAATGGATATAATTTTAAATTCTGTAGTACTAGACATACCTAGGATGATGTTGGTGCAAAAACTCACTTCAAACAGCCCCAACAAGAACACAATTCAACATCCACCGGTTTAAGCCTAAAACGGACTTATCGATCAATAACAAATAAAACGTGCAGATTTTAGTATGCGAAGATGCATTTAATTATATAAGATAAAATTTGAAATAATTTATTAAATTTTTACCAGATTTTAATAAATGTCTTAGGTTTATAAAAATATTTTTATTATATTTTTCTAGTGGATACAAAAATCATAAAAATTCCTCCAACACAGAAGGGTATGTGCAGCTATTTCAGTGCGCAACAAAATGGTTTTATTTTTACAAAAATCATTGCCCAGCTAAATTAAATGATTCCAATTGGGTGTGGTTTTACTCAAAATACTAACTTCCAGAAGTGGAACCAACCAATTTGGACATGTCGAGAAAGGGTTATGATGTCGGGAAGACAAACCAGAATCCGTCATCCCGCATCAGCTTTGACACTCGATCTTATAAAATCATAAAAAGTATTCAAACCTCGTCCAAAAATTACATATTATACCTTTCTGGAAACTAGACTCAAAGTAGAACATCACAGAAAGAAGAATCGATCAAAAAAAATATATTTTTATTGAGTTACAGACCGAACAATAAACGAGTACGAATCTGTCAGAAATCGTTATAACCAAAACTCAACCCTAACGACCAATAAGCGCGTTAATATGATCAATTAAGTTGTAAAAGACTTGGGGGAACATAGAACTAACCTTCAATTGAAGTTTTATGCCTAAAACTTGGCTGCAAAAAAGAAAAATCGGTGCTTGGGGGGCTGCTCACTTCCGATCGGCAGGTAGGGTGGGGAGGGAGCTAGGGTTTTTTTTTTGTTTTATGTTATAATATAAATTGATACACTCTAGCCCCTCCAATTTGAAGGATAAAGCAACTTGAAAGAAAGTTTAATGAATTTAACGTAACAAAAAGACGAGAGGGCCTCCGAGAAAGGCTAGATAAATCCAGAGAAATATACATACATTACAGGCTTAAATTCCTTTAACCGGAATTAACGGGCGTTACAAGTCCACCCCTCTTACAACGGGATTCGTCCTCGAATCTCGATGCGACAGGAGCAACTGCGGGTAGAGTTTCATCATATCCTCCTCGGATTCCCAAGTGGCCTCGGAGCCCGTACGGTACCTCCGCTACACCTTCACCTGCCTGACCACCTTATTTCTCAAACGCCTTTCCTGATGGTCAAGAATCGCGATAGGTTCCTCGATGTAATTCAACTTACTATCAAGTTCAACGTCATCAAGAGGCACTTGGGCCTCCTCATCTGCTAAACATTTCCTCAAATGAGACACGTGAAAAGTAGGATGAATCCCTACGACCACCAAAATCGATAAAACAAGCCCGCAACATATCTTCAAAAGTCTGTATGGTCCTTTCGGACTGACCATCCATCTGCGGGTGATAAGCGGTACTAAAAAGGAGTTTGGTACCCATATCCTCATGAAACTTTTCCCAAAACCTGGAGGTTAGATACCGGCACCCCATGCCTAGAAACGATCTCACGAGTCACGAATAAACACAACGGCCAGCTGCTCAGAATTAGAGGTTTCACGAATCGGCAAGAAATGAGCTCCTTTAGTCAATCTATCAATTATTACCCAAATGGTTTCATAGTTACCCCTAGGAGTACTAGGCAGTTTAGTCACAAAATCCAACAAGGGACACCGTACAAATAATGTCGCCACAACTTAAGCGCAAACACAACCGCCGCCAGCTCTAAATCGTGAGTAGGATAATTCGCCTCATAAGACTTTAACTGCCGTGAGGCATAAGCGATGACTCGGCCTTGCTGCATCAAAACACACCCAAGCCCCTGGTAAGAGGCATCAGAATAAACAACCAGATCGTCAGTGCCATCAGGTAACGCTAAAATCGGAGCATGCGTCAATCTGTTCTTTAATTCGAGGAAAGCCTCCTCCTGCTCAGGACCCCACACAAACTTAACTCTCTTCTTAGTCAACTTGGTCAACGACGAAGCGATTTTCGAAAAGTCGGGAATGAAGCGGCTGTAATACCCTGCCAAGCCTAGAAAGCTACGGATTTCGGACGGAGACTTAGGAGATTCCCATTCGTTTACGGCTTCCACCTTTGCAAGGTCAACCAAAATACCACTCGAGTTAATAACATGACCCAAGAACTGAACCTCACGTAACCAAAAAGAACACTAAGAAAATTTCGCGTACAACTTGTTCTTTCGCAGAGCTTCCAAAACTTCTGCGAGACGACCGGCGTGATCGGATTCGCTTTTGGAGTACACAAGAATGTCGTTGATGAACACAATAATCGAACGATCGAGCATCGGCCTACACACCCGGTTCATAAGATAAATGAACGCAGCCGGTGCGTTGGTCAAACCGAAAGACATCACGAGGAACTCATAATGCCCATATAGAGTGCGGAAGGCAGTCTTAGGGATACCTTCCTCACAAATTTTCAACTGATGATACCCGGACCTAAGGTCGACCTTCGAGAACCAACTAGCTCCTTGGAGCAGATCCAATAAGTCGTCGATCCTTGATAGAGGGTACCGATTTTTCATAGTGAGTTTATTCAATTCACGGTAGTCAATGCACATCCGCATGCTACCGTCCTTCTTCTTGACGAATAGGATCGGGGCACCCCAAGATGAGATGCTCGGTCGAATGAAGCCCTTGTCGAGCAAGTCTTCCATTTGAGCCATAAGTTCTTTCATTTCATTCGGAGCTAGACAGTACGGGGCTCGAGCAACGGGTTTTGCGCCCGGCACAAGGTCTATCTAGAACTCGACCTCGTGATCCGGCGGCACATCTGACAAATCATCTGAAAATACATCCGGGAAATCCTGAACAATAGGAACATCACTGACGGTAGCCACCGTAGCTTTCACGTTTATAGCATACGCCAGATACGCCTCGCACCCCCGCTGCATCATTTTCCCGCCTTAAGAATAGATATGATATGTGGCGTCGCACCATTCCGATCACCAAAGACCGTAATTTGGGTCCCATCGGGGGCCCTTAGATGTACAAGTTTGTGACCACAAATGATCTTAGCATCAACACTTGCGAGTCAGTCCATCCCAAGCACCACATCGAAATAGCCAAGCGGCATCAAGTACAGTCGCACCGAAATCTATACCCAGACAACTCGATGGAACAACCCTGAGTAGCCCTAAACACGGAAACGGACTTCCCTACGGCGACCTCAACCTCAAATACATCAACTACACGCTCAAGTAATTTATTAAACGTGGAACAGAAAGCGGTAGACACAAAACTTCTACTGTCACCCGAATCAAATAAGACCAAAACCTGCAATTCATCAAGTAAAAAGGTACCTGGGATAACATTACACTCCTACTTAGCTAAACAGTTACACATACATCCTTGAAGGATCGAGGAATTTAAGCGGTCAAGTACAAAGGAACCCAGGGTGACAGCATGCTACGCCTCAGCTAAACAATTACACGCAAAGCGTTCGAGAGGATGGGAAATGAACATGAGAATTTAAGGAATAAGATGAACCTTTAAAGCTAACGACACAAGCATTAGCGATATCCAATCCCTACAAAGACGGAACCCTAACATAGTCAGACACAAGTAGTATTTAGAACATGGAAGGTAACGGTAAACTGCTAATAACGTTGATCAACTGTTATTAATCGTTTACTTTACCCGCCCATCCTAAGCACCCCCTGCCCCTAACCATATCAGCATCCCATCTTACACTTAAGCAATTATTCACGAAATGACATCTTAAACTTGTAAGAATGACTACATAATTAAAATTTACCTCTTGGCGTGCGGCTACTCGCGGTTGGCATTTCTAGTCCCTCCTTCTACAGTTCGATTCCAAGCATTCGGGAATGCTTGGATCCCTCGAACAATGGGCTCTGATACCGACTTGTAAGACCCCGAATCCCGGGAATCCTACAGTTGATAATCATATCCGAATATTCATAAAAATTTAAAACCAAGAAAATTTGTTTTGTTTAAAACAAGTTCAGAGTAAATAACAGCGGAATAATAAGTATCAAGAATATCAAAACTTAACAAAAGTTTAACCCAAAACAATACATTTTATTTGACAACTGGTTCAGAGTATGTAATCAGCGGAAAATCATAAGTTCTAAAACAAATTCCCCAACTCGGGAATTAGGCCCAAAACCAAGTTTAAATATATCTAGTAATAATTAAAAGAACATCTTTCATTATTGAAACGCTCCGACTAGATATGCCTTCAACCGTCCAAGTAGCCTCGAGCACGTCCAAGCGGTAAGCATCCTACTCCTAACCTGAAACTCACACTAACATACACATAAAGTCAGCTTAAGCTGAGTGAGTTCAAGTTTTAATAATTTAACATTTATAATAATCATTTCAAGAGTTTTAAGATAAAACGGGATATGAACAGTTAGGCTATCATCAACAATAAGTAGTCAAACTTATATACATATACATCTATATGATTATATCCCTATACACATCATTTAAGAAATAACATCAGGGTTGAGCACACGTACAACCCAAACACATAACATCTCATCCAACGTATGCAACACAAGGTAGGCATACGCAAACATCCTTAGTCGAAAACGACTAATTAACATCAAGGTCGAGCACACGTACAACCCAAACACGTAACATCTCATCCAACATATGCAAACACAAAGTAGGCATACGTAAACATCCTTAGTCGATAACGACTAAATAACATCGCCAATTATTGGCCATACAATAATTTATGTACAAACATACGTACAAACATACAATAACATCATCCCAAGGCCTACCATATACAAGTAAGCCCATACAAAATAATTTAAACGGTTCATCAAGCAAAATCACTTAGGTGTGTATGCTAGCCCGGCCATAAAGTAACATCTGTATAAACATACATATATATATTACTCCAAGATATACCATACTACATGTAAGCCTTTGGGCCATAAGGCATCACATGTGAATACATACATAATTAATCTTCCAAACATACCATATTACAAACAAGCCTATGGGAAATCGTTTAAACGGTTCATCATGTAAAATCAGTTGGGGGTGTATGCTAGCCCAAACCTTGAAAAGAGTAAAAAGGGCATCATGAACTCACCTGACACAAGGCACGAGTTCATCACGAGCTAGAGAACCCCTAAGTATCCCCACAACTCAAAAGCCTGTCTGTTTACATACAAACGTTACTAACGACACCGAAAGGACTCGTTTATCCTACGAGACGTTCTAGCATGGTTCGAGTTACCTAAAGCCTCGACCTCATCAAACTCAATCATAACAGCCCCCGGGGCCTTACATTCACCCACACGACCCTTAGATACTCCCGGGAATAAAGAATTCCCAAATTACCCCCGGAAGCACTAGGTGATACTAACACGCGCGCTTAAGAGTTGTTTAGGAGATTAACATCCAACTCAGCCCCTCGTGGACCCATTATGATAAATTCACAGCCAACGAGTCCACACGACGCTACACGAGTCGAATGGGTTGGTAATTCGTAAGTACAACGCACTAACTATTCAATAAACGTGACTGCACGTTTTACCGACCCGTTTGAGTAACCGACAACCAATTCAGCCCCAATACCCATAAAAATCATTTTCCAACAGCCTGTACATTAACCCGAAACTATCCGAACTGAATTGGTCATCACTTACTTCATCCCTCACGTTAAACGCAACAAAACACTATTTTAGCCAACCGAAAACAATCTTTCAAACTACAACTAATTGACCAATCAAACGAACACCAATGAATAAAATTTTAAATTCTGTAGTACTAGACATACCTAGGAAGATGTTGGTGCAAAAACTCACTTCAAACAGCCCCACCGGTTAAGCCTAAAACGGACTTATCGATCAATAACAAGTAAAACTTGCAGATTTTAGCATGCGAAGATGCATTTAATTATATAAGATAAACTTTGAAATAATTTATTAAATTTTTACCAGATTTTAATAAATGTCTTAGGTTTATAAAAATATTTTTATTATATTTTTCTAGTGGATACAAAAATCATAAAAATTCCTCCAACACAGAAGGGTATGTGCAGCTATTTCAGTGCGCAACAAAATGGTTTTATTTTTACAAAAATCATTACCCAGCTAAATTAAATGATTCTAATTGGGTGTGGTTTCTAACTCAAAATACTAACTTCCAGAAGTGGAACCAACCAATTTGGACTTGTCGAAAAAGGGTTATGATGTCGGGAAGACAAACCAGAATCCGTCATCCCACATCAGCTTTGACACTCGATCTTATAAAATCATAAAAAGCATTCAAACCTCGTCCAAAAATTACATATTATACCTTTCTGGAAACTAGACTCAAAGTAAAACATCATAGAAACAATAATCGATCAAAAAAAATATATTTTCATTGAGTTACAGACCGAACAATAAACGAGTACGAATCTTTCAGAAATCATTATAACCAAAACTCAACCCTAACGACCAATAAGCGCGTTAATATGATCAATTAAGGTGTAAAAGACTTGGGGGAACATAGAACTAACCTTCAATTGAAGTTTTATGCCCAACACTTGGCTGCAAAAAAGAAAAATCGAGGCTTGGGGGGGCTGCTCACTTCCGATCGGCAGGTAGGGTGGGGAGGGAGCTAGGGTTTTTTTTTGTTTTTATGTTATAATATAAAATGATACACTCTAGCCCCTCCAATTTGAAGGATAAAGCAACTTAAATTAAAAGTTTAATGAATTTAACCTAACGGAAAGACGAGAGGGCCTCCAAGAAAGGCTAGATAAATCCCGAGAAATATACATACATTACAGGCTTAAATTCCTTTAACCGGAATTAACGGGCGTTACAGGTGGAGGAGAAGAAAGAAGAGAAGTGGGTTGCAGGTTGCTCATGTGAAACGACCCGGGACTCAACTTTGGAACCCTAAAGACAAGAAGCATAAGGTGTGGGAGAAGAAGTCATGTCAGACGTGTGGGAAGATGCACGGTGGCGAGAGCAAGTGGGGAAAGGGTACCAACGTTTGTCACAGGTGTGAAAAGGTTCACGGTGGGGAGTGTAGGTTTGGATCAAATGCATGTTATAGGTGTGGGAAGGTGGGGCATTATGCTCTGGATTGTACTGCAAACCCTGCGTGCTACAAGGGTGGAAAGACGGCTCATGTGGCAAGGGAGTGTACCGATGGTGAAGCTGGAAGGAATGGGAAGAAAGATGCTGAGCAGTCTAGGCCGAAGACCAGAGCTTACATGCTGACACAGGAACAGGCCAAACAAATCCCAGATGTTGTGACAGGCACATTTCTAGTAAACGGTATTTATGGTTCTGTATTGTTTGATTCAGGTGCTAATAGAAGTTTTGTAGATACGACATTCTGTAAGTTAGAAAAAATGAAATGTTGTTGTGTTCCTGAAACCTTTACGGGAGAAACAACTAGTGAAACTTCTGTTAGGTTAATGAGAATGGTTAATGTAAGGCCCCCGACTCGGGTGCCCTACTTTCTCGCTAGCTGGACTTACTCATTCACATAATTCGTAAATCAGAGTTACTTAAAACATTTCGCGGAATTAAAAGTCAAGCATTCATATATATCATAAACATCTTGTCTTAAAATAACTTAACATAAGTCTTTAAACATAAATGATAAATAACACGTGTCTCTTCTTATCCTTTATTCACCATGTGTCTCCCTCAAGCCACCCGTCTCATCCTACTCACCTGCGTGCATACTAGAAGTCAGCTACGCTGAGTGAGTTCTAGTTAATTCACTTACTAATACGCGCCCGAAGATACGTGTTAAAACTTGTTTGTTCCTCTATTAATCAAATATACATTCATACATTTATACTACTTACTAACTACATACGTCGGGTACTATAAAGATCCGATCCTCACTTACCTTGGATATGATATTATTATAGTTTTTTTTCAATTAAAAAAAATTGATATGTTACCTAAGGGTGTTCAATGCCAGTTTTGATATTTTTAAGTTAAACGTATGAGCTCAACTGTTAGTAACGAATTTTTTATTATCGAGAATTAAAGCTGAACAATTGAAAATTGAAACTAAAACATTACTAACGGTTTGGTTCTGTTTGGTTTCACAGATTACGCTTTAACAATAAATTTAGTTTAAGGTAATTATAATCTAATTACACCATCAATTATAACTAAAAACCAACAAAATATGATACTTAATTAGATCAAAATATGAATATTGAAAATGTTTGCCACATAAATGGTAAACTTTAATGGAAGATGCAACAAGAATACATATTACAAAAAACATATTAGAATTGGGTTAATTTAAAGATGTAATAGTCGAGTTTACTTTTATTAAAAAACGACTTTGTACAAGTTTTATTTTAACTATATCTAATATATCTACACTATATATGATGCATGAGAAAATGGCAAATTAAGACACTTGATTTTAAGAGTTTTACATATTTTAATGCATAATGTACATGTACAAAAAGGGGTAACTTGTCTTTCAAACATAATTCAACCAGCTTACAAGTTTACCCCCGCATCTTTAACCATATTATATTTTTTTATTTCAATTTCAAACCAACCACCATCTACAACTTTTAAAAGACTATAACTTTTTCATAGGTTAGCGTTTTTGTACAAAAATTGCGCCATAAAAACGAGATTTTTATGCTCTTTAATTTGAGTATGATATTATTATAGTTTTTTCAATTTAAAAAAAGGATACGTTACCCAAGGGTGTTCAATGCCAATTTTGAAATTTTTAAGTTAAACTTATAAGCCCAATCGTTAGTCTTGATTTTTTTATTATCGAAAATTAAAATTGAACAATTGAAATTGAAACTAAACCATTACTAACGGTTTGGTTCTTTTTGGTTTCACAGTTTAAGTTTCAACAGTAAACTTAGTTTAAGATAAATGATATCGTACATATGTGTAAATTATGTAAATCGAGATTAAATAAAAATATACATATTGACGAGTGACTCGTAGGGAAGCCATTAAGCGAGTTAAAAGATATAAATGCATTGGCTTAAGCAACTTAATTTCATGGAATTAGTTGACTATGGTTACTCCTATGTTTGAAGGTAGGAGGAGGTAGAGGATGAAATTACAAAACGTGGGCGAAAACGGCGAAGAAAACGGAGTTGAAACGAGAAAGATATGAAGAAAACAAGAAAATGAGCAAAAGCTACACCGTGGCCCATGGTCAACACCGTGGACCACGGTCAACCCAGCTCCAATCTGACATTTTTCACCGTACCGTGGTCATTCTATGCACCGTGGATGGACCGTGGCCCACGGTCTGGACCATGGACCACGCTCCGGGGCGTAGGGCCACTTGCATGTCTTCTTATTAGGTTATTTTTGGGTGCCTTTTCATCTACCTTTTCACTTGGGACGGCTTGGAGGCGATTTTTGAAGAAAAGAATCATATTTTGGGTGTTTGTACTCCTTTTTTTATGTTTGGGATTGCTAATAACAAGACACTTGAAGCATCAATGATCTCTCGAGCCATGAGTGGCTAGTTCTAAGGTATTCCTCTCGGGATGTAAGGTTATTTACAAAACACTTATGTTAGTTGTTCTTGAACTTGGATTGATTATCTAAATATTATGTTAGTATAGTCATGATGTTTGTGTGATTGTTTGTAGCTTGTCCATATTGTTTCTATCTAGCTTTTAGCCATATGTTCTTGGTGTCGTTGGCAAGCGAGATTTAGTGGGAAGAACTAAGAAGAATAGTATTGATTGTTAAGTAACAACCTCGCATTCTAGGAATCCGAGTACTTAGTTCTTGATTAATCACAAACAATTGCATGTGCACAAAACCGAGATATTACGGTTTATCCATCGAATGTTAACAAGAGTGTTAAGCAATAACCTAAACCCGAGAGGAATGCTTGTTTAGTGATTCGTTTACAACTTTCGTTTAGTTTACTTTAGTTTATAAAATCAAATCAAAACCAACTTGGAAATTACTTTTTCGTCATTTACATTTATTTTAGTTAATCGTTGTGCTACTTATTAACACACTTTCCACAAACTCCTCGTGTTCGATACCCACTTACCACTATCTATTTAATAGTATTTGGTGTAAGTTTGAGTGAGCCTTCGACCTCACGTCACTTATGTGTATAGTTAGGGTTTTTTTTAATGAAACATGGATGAAAAATAAAAAATTTTGGTTTTTTTACTTTATTAAATTTTCTTTTTTTTTGTTTTATAATTTTTCTATAACTTTTAACAGGTTTTGTTGTGACACAAAATGGTTCTCAAAGATCTTAATTTCAAAAAGTTCTCTTAGGATTCTCACCCTATATATATATATGTGTGTGTGTGTGTGTGTGTGTGTGTGTGTGTGTGGGTGGGTGGGTGTGTGTTTGTGTATGTGTGTGTGTGTATGTGTGTATGTGTGTATAACAAAACATATCTAATACTAAACAATCAAAAAGATTAAAATGCATTAACCATTTACTGTATGGTCTGGTTTCATATGGACAGTTTTCGTTATAAACTGCAAACTAAACCATTCACTACATTTTGAAAATTCTGGAATCAACTGAAAGTAAATGATAAAAACCAACGGTGAACCAAAATAAGACCACAGTTTCAAGATTTTAAACCAAACCATGAACACCCATAATTGTTACGTGATTCTGAAGACATGTTTTCAAATACCCGCCGCATCGTGCGGGCACCTGCCTAGTAGTATCATATATGTGTGATGGCATAGTTGTTACACCACTAAGAGGCTAAAACCTTAGAGCCTAAACAAGCGGAATATGTTAGTACCTTCAAAGCTTGAATAGTTGGATGCTTCGACGAGTTAAATAGTATCTTCCGAAGTAATAGTGACAGCTCACGCTCATAGACCAAGATATCACTGCTGACTTCGGTGAAATGGAGGCCCATCTATTATCCAGCGGATAATGGTCTTTCTTTTCTGAAAAGGGAAAAGCCTCCTCTGTGATCCCGAAATGATGAAGGATGTGTTATCCCTTCAAGCGTTTATGTGACGACCAAGTCCAGCTCTCTTCGGCTATAAAACGGTGCCTTAAGTTAAGTACCTCAGGTTCGACATCACTTCTTCCATGTTCCCTCATGATGTGAGCTAATGATTGTGTTTGTTTTGAGATACAGTACTATCCTTGTCTCATTATTTGTTGTAACAATAATGTGCATATTTAAATTATACCTATTTTTATGCCTTCTCGTTTAAAACTATGGGTGAGCATGAACCAAATAGACCCGTGCCCCCGGCCCTTAGAACCCTTTAACAGGGTCCGGGTCAGGTATTGTGGGTGAGACCTGTTTGCTCACCCCTATTTAAACTAGGTATAATAAAAACGTCATGAATCTTGTGTTTAAAGTGGTTCCAAAAGGACGTCTAGAAGACTAAGAATGCAAGGAACTACAAATTTTGAAGCATCCACATTAAATGTTTTTAAAGATGTTTTTGATGAGAGAAAGAGTGATACAAAGGAGATAACATAAACATTATTTACTCTACAAAGCATTAAAGAACAAAAAAAATGTTTATGAGTGTGACGGAGAGAAGTGAGAAAAAAAAATAGTAATGGTTCAAGCCATTTTCATGCCCATTTAATCATTATCAAATAATTAAATACTTTTACCATCTTTTTATTTAATTATATTCTAAATTAAAATGTAATATAAAAATACTTGATAAAAAACCTAAAATACTTCACTACAAATAAAAAAAGTGCAAACTTAATAAAATATTTCATAAAAAAAGCACATATCCAATAAAAATAAAAATATTTCATTTGTCATCATTGACGCTATTGTTCCTCAGTCCTCTTACTACAAGATCATTTTTTATACAATTAAAATATGTTATTTAAATATTAAAAATAAAAAGACAAAAGCTTATTATAATTATAATAAAAATTTATTTGATAAACAGATATTAATCCTTTTGTATAAGGTAAAAAATTAATAAAAAGTTTTAAAATATGAAAGGCCTGCCAACATATGATGTGTTTTGGTTTGTAAAGTAATCATATTATACTTTGTAAGATTGAGCTTTGGTTTACAATATAAAAAGAAAATCAATTTAGGTTAGGTTTTTTCTTCTTTTTCATCTATAGGTTAGGCTAACGTATTGTTTTTTTATACTTGTCATACCTCTTCCATAAACTTTTAATTTCTTTTGTAATTTTATTTAAAATATTATTACCCTCTAATACTTTTTGTTATTTCAAGTCTCCCTTTAAAATATTAAATAAAAAACCTTACATTTTATTTTATCTTTTTTTTCATTTTATCTTTTTTTATGTTTATTGTTTTTTATTATAAAATGTATTTAAAGAATAATGATATAACGTCTTTATAAAAAAAATAAAATGTTTTGTATATTTTTATGTTTTCATATGTATTTCACGGACAAAAAAATCATTTGAATATTTTTGTTAGGTTCGGGTGCATAAGATAAATATCACATGACATGAGAAAATAACCAACTTGTTGATCAATTTGTATGTTGTTTAATCTCTTTTATTGATTAAAAAATATAATTTTTTATTTAAAAAGAGGTAAGCTATCTCTAAAAATTATTTTTAAAAACTCTAAAAGTACTAAACCACATATAGAAAAAAAATTTAATTAAAGAATCGTTTTTTTTTTTTTTTGCATAAACAATTATTTTGGTTATTTTTAATAACTAAAACACTGTTTAATAATATGGAAAAAAAAAACTCTTTAAAGTATAAAAAAATATTTTTAAATAATAATGATGATAAAAGATAACAAAATGGCAAAGTAAAAACAAAAAGGTTTAAATCGTATTAATGTAAAAGTTTAAGGAGAATGTATGTTTAGTAAAACTGAAATGAAGGGGTTATGTTTTGCAACACCCTTCATCTAAACTGCAAAGCCGTTTTCTTCTAAAAATATCTGATCATTCTAGCTTATTCTTTTATTCTCTCATCTATATCTATATCTATATTACATTATAATAGAGATATCCAACCTTTCGCATTCCACGTTCTCTCACCTTAAACTCCTTAATATCAAATGCTAATCAAGTCTCCGGCAAAATCTCGGCATAGTTGACGATCTCCGGCACATGCAAACCGTCCGTTACACCTCAATTTCACTCCGGCATGTCCACTGATTGCATTCAATTTGCCGTTACAACCCATTCAACTCCTTCAACCTTAACCTTTACTCACCGAACCAACCTTGTAAGCTCCAATCACTCACTCATCAAATATTTAAATCGAATGGAATACTGTAATCCATATACATCACGATAACACAATCTCCATCTGCTGTTTGAATTGAAGGCGTGCTATGTATTACGATTTTAGTTATCGATCAATTTCAATTTCTTGTTTCATATGCAGGATTTCCCCAAATCAGTTAGCTTATTTTGCTTAGTCTTTCTTTACATTCTAAACTTCCAAGCCTCTCTTATGTAGGATTTGCAAGTTTATATTATTAAAATTTTATGCATACCAACTGTTTGTGAAAATGACTAAGCTAATTTTGTATGTATAAAATTGATTGGCTAGGTTTGTTTTGATGGAATGATCAAATATGTGTTTCTGTCAAAAACTATTATGAAGGTGGAACTTTTGTTATTATCTTTCTCTTGAATGAAAGATGAATCCAGTAACCTTGCTAGACGTCTTGAAGAAGCTGGTAATTCAAAAAGTTTGGCATTGTTTCCTTACATAATTCCGTTATTATCCACATAGTATATATGTAATGCGTTTTGTCTTATACTTGTATTTTATAATTTCGATATAGATATTGATTTAAGCATAGAACTAGCCAACCTGATCCAGAGCGATTCGGGTTGGTTTTAATCCGGTTTAACCTGTTTTATTGAAAAATACCCAACAACTATACGAACCGGCGGTTTAGGAACCGGTTTGGTAGAAACCAATTTAAGAAACGAACTGGTTCGGATTTCGGTTAACCGGTTCCGAACCTCTTTTTTTTTTTGTACACCTCTAAATTGGTGGCTACAACTTTTTTTATTTTTGATCTTTGAAATTCTATAAGAGAGACATTGAAGAATTTCAATGAAACCTTAAATGGGCCAGAATCTGGACCCGAGTGCTTTTCCATTTCACCAGAAACCGAATGGGGACATTCTTATATGTAGTTTACTCTATCTTATTGGTTTGGGATATGATGTTATTCTTTTTGTAGTTTAATATAGTAGTAAGTTAGCATTAGCAGCTTCATAAATGTTTCATTAAAGCAATTCATATATTTATAGCTATAGCCTATAGGTGAAATCACTTGACTTTCATAATTGTTCTTATGTTGTGAAATTTGGTATATTTAACGGTTACCAAGTTACAGATGATGATATGTTAGTTTTTATTATCATTATTATTATTATTATTGTTATTATTATTATTATTATTATTATTATCTTTTATTTGTTGTTTTGTGAGCTGTTATGGATTTTTTTTTTTTGTTCAAGGTTATAAAATGAAATTAGCTCTTAAAAGATGTCCAGGTTAGTACTCTCATGATACATGTTGCAAAAATTCCCAGACAAGAATATCCTTTATCTTGCTACTAATTGTTTGCATTTTTTTCTGATGATAATTTTCATGAAAACGGTGGACGATATGTTGACTTTGCTGGTTGAGTTTGGTTTCTCTGATTTAGTAATTCTGACTTTTTTGGTCAGCATTGACCACAAAGTCAACTATCCATTTTGGTAAATATGGAGGTGCAGTCTTTAAAACTCAGACTGGATCGGCTGATTGAACTGGTTGGAGCGGGACTCCCATAAACAGTCAGGTTTACACATGTTAAATCATCACTCAAAGAACTGTCTGGTTTTAAATTGAACAGGATCAGTCGTTGACTCGTTGTATAGGTCGAACCAGCGAATTAATTTTTTTTATTGTAATTTTTGTTTTCTTCACGTTTTGGTGTTTTATAGATAGCTTGAGAAGTTGCAATTGTATCTTTAGCCGGTGTGAGACACCTCTAGATAAGGAAAAACCAAATGCAATTTTCATAAATGTAAAGTATTTTCAAGATTCTGTTATAAATTATTTCATTTTAATAAAGAAGCAAGGGCCAAGATAAGTTATAACAGCAACATAATGGGGGTCTTTTGTTGATGTACTTGAAACCAAGTCATTTTGGCCGGGTTAAAATACTAAATATCGAGGTGCTACGCGAGGTTATGTTTTCATTCGATCTTTCGATTTCTTGTTTTCATCCTCCGTTTTGTTGATGCATGAATCATATGCGATTGCTTTAAGGTATAATTACTTATTTGTTATGGATCCCATGAAGTTGGAACTTAATCACTTAAGGTTATTGTTGTAATGAATTTGGGTCTCAATTACTTTAGACTATTGTTTTTATGTGGATTTTGTAGTTAACTTACATTTCAAGTGGTTATTGTAAATTGGTACATTAATTAATTAGTAGATTTGCTTTGTGTTGACATACCCGTCATAAAGACGATGCTTTATGATACCAAGTTACGTCTCAAACTTACATTCCAAATGCACTCCATTTATTCATGTAAACCAAATAAATGTACACCATTTTTTGTGTCGTAAACTATAACAAATATAAATTTTAATGCTGGTACCATAACAAATCAAATTGCTATCGACCGAATTCCCGTTGCATCCCCGTCGCAACGCGCGGGTTAACCTGCTAGTATGTAAATAAGCAAAATGAAATAAATGCGGTAATAAACAATCAAACCGTAAATAAATAGTGTGTCAATTGACCATGCCTCACGAACACGGGCTATAGCTATTATGACTAAATGTGATTGTCGTTTTACCATCGCTAAGCGAATCGGGTTTTGGTTACCAAGACGGCGTATGATCATACTGACATGATAGACTTCTGATGGACCTCTCCGAATATGATAGAATGTAAACACATAAGCAAGTGACAAATAACATTTGATCGAAATACACACAATCATTCGTTTGCTAGTTTTGTGTAAATATGTAGTATAAAAATATGAATTAGATATTAGTACTAGTACACATATATCCCCAAAACTTATGAAAAGCAGTAAAATAAAGAGGAATGATAAAACTCACCTTATTGTATAAGCGAGTAAATATGAATAATATTAAGAATAAATGGTGAATAAATAAACAAATCGTCCTCTAACCCGTCGAACGAAGTAAATCAAATAAACTTGAAACTTTGAGATAAATAAATATGAGTAAAACCTAAATCATTGCCGGTTGAATCGTCCCAAATGGATGTCTAGAACTCAGGTTTTGAGAAATTAAACGTTTAAGCGAGTTGGTACTGACCAGAATCCGAACAGCGAGTTGGGAGTCGGGCTTTGGTCAGTAGCCTTAAAATATCGAATAAAAAATAAAAGTCTTCTGAACCGAAAGTTGATTACGACCAGAAGTATGAGGAATTGATAGGTCAAAGATGTTGACCGTTTTGCCCTTAAGCGGGTTTAAGTCAAATTGACCCGTCAGTACCCCTCAATATTAGAAATTGATTGAAGGTTATTGACAAGTGAATGATATTGAACTACTTTACAGAAAACAACTTACCTGGATAATGTTTAAATTGATGAGAAACGGAAGTCTAAGGTTGAAGTAACGGTAAAGTCAACCACCAAAGCTTGTATATTCGTGTAATATAGCAAAACGAAGAAGATTATGGAGGTCAGAGGCAAGTGATGGCTGGAATATAATATTTAGGGTTTAGGGGAAGTTGTCGCAGAAGAAATATGTGGTGTTTATATAAAATAAGCAAAAGCGAACCAATTTTAGTTAATTTACTCGTTTAAGAAACCGAATCAAAGTTTTAATGACCAAATCAACAGAAATTGCAGCCAAATTTATTTCTTGAGGAATTGGTAATGTATGTCGACAAGTATTTAGTCTATGTTAGTTTTCTTGGGGCATAAATCACGCGATAAGGTTGTTAATGCATACGTCTATTGCTTTCGTCTTTGGTGAACGGAGTGTTAAAGGAGCTAAAATTTGGAGCATTCTAGATGGAGTAAAAATGAAGATTTTATTATATGGAGTGATAGAAAATTTGAATACGAGCACGTGGGCGAAAACGGCACGTAAAACGGAGCTATAACGAAGAAGTTATGCCCAAAACAGTTTTCTGTTTTTCTAGGGGATAACATATCCGCTGAAAAGGTATCCGCTGGAAACATATCCGCCAGACATATGCGCCGGATGAAAAGATATGCGCCAGAAATGCTTTTATCACCCTATAAATAGTGATTTTGACATATTTGTCATATCGTGTTGTAAAGCTTGAGATATATGGGAAATAGAGAGAAGTTAATGAGAAACCTTATTGTTTTCGATCACGTCTAGGGATTCAGCACCTTCACGTTCATTATAGATATCGATCTACGTCTTGTTCACGACACGAACACGTTCCTACACCGGTCCACAAATAAGAGATTTAGTAACAAAAACAAACTAGGAAAGCAAATAATCAAAAGGTTCTGCAAAGGGGTCCCAAAGCGCCGCGCAACGGCCATGACTCCTCTTGGCCACGCGGCGTCCCGGCCCTAGGGGGAAAGTTTTGTTTTTTAGTAATTTTTGTCCTTGAACTATCTAAAAAGGTTAATTTTTTTATTATTTTAGAGTTTAAACAAGAAATGAACAACTTTGAAAGCACAAGAGATATGAAATGAAAATACAATAAGAAACACTTATAAATGTTTGATTTTATTAATGATAAAAATCCGAATAGTGTTTCTAAATCGGGTTAAATGTAAACGAATACGAAAAATCGGAGATGTTACATATATAGTATTGAACCCCATCGTGGGCACCTAAGAATTTTATCCTACAATTTGGTGCTCAATATCGGACGAAAACTATAAGATACACTCGTTTCACGTCAAGAATCGATCTATTTCTCAACTCGTTAAAAAGATCGTTTTGGATTCGTTAAAGTCAAAGCATAACCAAAAGCTCAGAATCTTTCGGTGCTCAATTCTACAACTAATCGTTGAATCTCGTGCTTAATCGTTACTTTTAACGTGCTCGCTTTTGATTCGTGTGTTCGTATTAATTGGTTTGATTTTTACTTGATTCGGATGATAAATGGTTGAGGTTTTATATTTAGAACGGTTTCATCTATGAGTGCGTTTGGGATTGAATTTGTGTTCAAATTGATGTCCGGTGAAGGTTTTGACAATTCCGGTGAGTTTCCGGCCAAATAACCGCTTTTCCGACGTATTAACTGATTTTTCCAGCGAAGTTCCGGCGACAACAGAATTTTCCTGCGGTCTTTAACAACTTTTCCGGTGAGCTTTAACCAATTCATTCATTGAGTTTAATTCGTTGGTAAAACAAACTAATTAAAAACGTTAAACGTGCTGTTGCTGCTGATTTTATAATTACGGTGCTGAAATTGCTGCATAACGGGCCAAAACGAACTGATTAAGTGCTAAAACGAAACAAAAACGCGCTGAAACGTACTGTTTTTGCGCTGAAATTTGCTGAAATTGACTAAAACGAGCTGAACTTAGTGATTTTTAGTGCTGAACTGCTGTCAAAACGTGCTGAAACAGCTGTTATACGACCTGAAATGTGCTAAAACGAGCTGTTTAACGTGCTGAACTGCTGTTAAACGAGCTGAAACGTGCTGTTTGCTGTTTAAACGCGCTGAAGCGTGCTGAAATTGCATAAACGAACCAGAAAGTTGCTGAAATTTTCGGTTTTGCTGATAAACGAGTCTAAACAAGTCAAAAGTTGCTGAAATTTGTTGAATTAAGATTACAAAAATCTTCAAAATGGAATTTTCGAGTTTGTTTAACGTTGAAGCTACGTCGAGAAGCAACTGAATGAAAGTTTTGAAGAAAGAATTTATTGATTTTGAGATGATGACTGGAGAATCGTTTGATCGTTTAATCGAAAGATATTGCAAGCTTGTGAGCGAAATGAAACATGTCTGGATTGAGAGATGAGAGTTCGAATACATTGACAGGTTGTTCGATACACTTGCTGAAACTTCACCTGAAGATGTGGGTATAAACATTTTGTCAATTCTATCGGACCCCAACACATACATTAGTCACAATCTCTCCCGATTCATCGAGAAGCTAATGATGCATGCAGTTATTGAAGATTCTGAGAAGTTAATAAAGTTTGAACCTGTGGCTGAAATTCAAATTGACCAGTCTGTAGATTTTGAGGTGATTGATCAACTTGCTAAAAACATTGTCAAATCTGAAGAATTATCACTGCCAGAATTTGAGAACACTTCTAAGTTCGATAATGACGGTGATTCAGAATTTGATGAAGAATTGGTTTTATAATCATGGTGTCAGTCTACTTGTGATCCTCTGAAGTTGGAATTAAGGGAAATTAAAGTTGAGGATAAAGCTAAGGAAGTTGTTGTTGGAGCTAAGGGAACTGAACCTATTCTCAAGCAAGTCAGAACAGAAAGTTCAGACATCCCGAATGTGAAAGTCGAAGAGGTTAAGTTATTCGAGGTACACTCTGAACCTTCTGCTCATTATCATGTTAAAATCAAATCACAGTCTAATTATGAGGTGTTAAACATTCATAACGTAAAGTCATGTGAAAAATGTGAGTTACTTCATAAAGAATGTTTAGAAAAAGATGTGGAGAATAAAATGTTAAAAACTCACAATGACTCTTTACAAAATGAGCTTAAACGTATTAAAGAAGCTTACGCTAGGCTTCAAACATGTGAAAAGGCACTAGAGGAAAAGATTGATCAAAATGAGAAAACAATTTTGATGTTAAAACAAACTGTTAATGAAAAGGTTGACTTGAAGCTTAACAGTTTCAAAGCAGCATATCACCTCCTGGACAATATTCTCCCCAAACCGACAGGTAAAGATGAAATATCTGGGGAAGTTGTCTATGGTTATAATGATCATGGTTTGGGGTATAAGCAAGTTCCAAACCCAAGTTCCCCTGAGCCTCTAAAATCTGAAAATACAAAAACTGGTTGTGATCGTGTTCAAGAACCTCCAGTTAGAAAGTTTGTTGACCGGAGAAGATGTTTTGACTGTAACGAAGTGGGACATGTGTTCTTTGTGTGTCCTAATCGTTATAAGCATGATCATGGTAACCACAAAAAATTAGTTAATAAGGCTGAATTCGTATATGGTACGACATCTGAGAACGAGAAAGAAATCCAGTATCAAAATCAATCCAATAAGGATTTCTTTGTTCAAAAAGTCAAACGTAAACAAACTGAGGAATCTCCTTGTTAGAGGAGTCCTAAGTTCACTTACGTTCAAAAATTAGATGTTGTTACATCTAAAATTAACCAACATGCTATTAAAACAGAAAAACAAAAATTTCTAAAAATATGAGCTCAATTGTCAAATCAATTTGAATTTAAACGTCAAACCTAAAGTTGTTGAGTTAAAAGAGTGTAATGCAAAAAGGTTTGACAGTTTGAAATTTTATGTGAAAATATCCAAATCAAAGTTATATCATTGGATCATCAAGAAAAAGGACTCAAATGTCGAATCCAAACAAGATTTTGTTGAGAAAGAGTCTTGTTCTGAAAGTTCGGATAACATTGTCATATCTGTAAAATCTGAAACTTCAAAAATTCAAATGTTTAAAATGTTAATTCTGAGAGTTCAGACAACAAGCATTCTGTAGTAACTAATTTGTCTAAAACTACTAAAACTATTGAGAATTTTGAAAATGTCATGAGGTCCAAGGCCAAGCGGGCTTGGATTTCTCTGTTTTCTTAAATTGTGTGTGCAGGGGCTCTCATAAGTCATAATATCTATCATTGGAGCACAGTTGTTCTAAACATTGCCAAATCAATGGAGGGCGGGGCACACACAGAAAATCTAGAAAGATAGAGCTCATTAAGGTTTGCTTTTCATGTCCATTTTAGATTGCTTAATTGTTTATTCTTGTTAATGAGGCTGCCATTGTGATTAACTAAAGGTGATCTAAAAATATTTGTAGACCACATCGAAACAGTCAAGTTTATTTTTGTTAATGTTTTTGATTTTAGGAAAAGTAAAAATTTTGAGAAAATTCAAAAACATTTAAAAAAAACTATTTTTTTTCATAAATGAGTTTTTGAAGCAAAAAGGGAAGATGATAGTACATTGATCATCTGGTCCCAAATCCAGTAAAAAGTAGGCATATAAGACTGTGTGCTTAAATGTATTAGTGCATTGGTAGCCCTTTTAAAACAAACAAGTAAGGAAAATTAAGTGATATAAACCTAAATACAGCCGAAACTAGTGGATTAACATCTTGAAGCTTAGTTAATATTTGCATTAAGAAAATGAAAACTTTAAAGATTACTATGTGTGCATGTGTTCATTTTGCAAAGAAATTCAGCTTATTTTTCTTTTTATTTTGCAAAAAAATTCAATTTGATTTTTTCTTTATTTTTATGCAAATCTTGGATCTTCTCCTACGTGATAAGATTATCCGACCTGAAGGTTAAGATTTGGATATTCTGCATTATTTTCTTGGTGTTCGTATAAAGCTTGGACTTTCTCCGCGCGATAATATGGTATTATCCGATCTGATTGTTAAAGCCTTATACAACTTCACCTTGTTTTATCTTTTTGTTATTTGTTAAAATGGAACCTTATCTACGTATAGTAATACCGATCTTAAGGGAAAATTTTAACATTCTGAGTTGTTTTGGTTTGTTATTTCTGCATGAGTCACAACTAATCGATTTTGGGTAAAAAGTGAAAAGGTATACATGTGAAAAACTCACTGTATAAAGATATACAAATTTTGTCTGACGGGTGGGATCCACATAAGATTCGTGCTTGATTAAACCAAATTAAGTGTATCACAGATATTCCTGAATCATTTATTGTTTGGAGGTTTAGGTGGACAACAATACCAATGATGGACTTAACACCAGTCATAATAAACGATGAAAATAAAACTGTGATGGAAGGGCAATTTGGTCAATATGATTCTCTACTCAAACTCACAAAAATATGTAAGTGTTTACATGTTTGTAAATAGCTTCAAGTTCATTTGTTTACTGTCTTTATTGCTTTTAATTAAAACCAAAAAGATTTTATTTTTCCGTTTATTTTCGAATGTTGATGTTGGAATACAAAACCTTACAAAATCAATTGGAAACATACTTAAATGTCAATGTTTTTCAAGATCAATTATTTGGACTTGATAAACAACTTTTTGTTGATGTTTGTGGTGGTAAATTGTCAAACGGTTGAAAAATCTTTACAAGTATTTGAATATGCTTACATTGTTAATTAAGATTTTCTACTTACAATTATCATGAGTAACAGGTCCCAATAAGACATGAAGCTTGAGATGCAGTATGTTAGATGATCAAGAATTGAGGGGGAGAATTATTGAAGATTCAGTTCTGTAAAGTGTCAAAGATTATACAATCAGAGATGATAATGTTTAAACAATTGTTTGAAGCTTGACGCCAAATGTTCTTTGCACTTAAGGAAGGAATTGATAATTTGAAAGAGATGTGTTGACGAGGCAAACGATACCCAGAGCTAAAATGTTAAAGCACTTAATTTGAATGGAAAGACTCGGCAATATTCGAGGGGGAGTCTGTTAGTGCATACGTCTATTGCTTTCGTCTTTGGTGAGCGGAGCGTTAAAGGAGCTAAAATTTGGAGCATTCTAAATGGAGTAAAACTGAAATTTTATTATATGGAGTGATAGAGAATTTGAATATGAGCACGTGGGCAAAAATGGTACGTAAAACAGAGCTATATAACAAAGAAGTTATGCCCAAAACAGTTTTCTGTTTTTCTGGGGGATAACATATCCGCTAAAAAGATATCCGCTGGAAACATATCCGCCAGACATATGCGCCGGATGAAAACATATGCGCTAGAAATGCTTTTATCACCCTAAAAATAGTGATTTTGACATATGTTTCCAAAACTCTTTGGTCCAGAACGTATATGTACTGATATTTGTCATATCATGTTGTCAAGCTTGAGATATATGAGAAATAGAGAGAAGTTAATGAGAAACCTTATTGTTTTCGATCACGTCTAAAAATTCCGCACCTTCACGTTGATTATAGATATCGATCTACGTCTTGTTCACGACACGAACACGTTCCTACAACGGTCCACAAATAAGCGATTTAGTACCAAAAACAAACTAGGAAAGCAAATAATCAAAAGGATCTGCACAGGGGTCCCAAAGCGCCGCGCGACAGCCATGACTCCTCTTGGCCACGCGGCGTCCCGGCCCTAGGGGGAAAAGCTTTGTTTTTTGGCAATTTTTGTCCTTGAACTATCTAAAAAGGTTAATTTTTGATTATTTTAGAGTTTAAACAAGAAATGAACAACTTTGAAAGCATAAGAGATATGGAATGAAAATACAACAAGAAACACTTATAAATGTTTGATTTTATTAATGATAAAAATCCGAATAACGTTCCCAAATCGGGTTAAATGTAAACGAATACGAAAAATCTGAAATGTTACATCTATAGTATTGAACCCCATCGTGGGCACCTAAGAATTTTATCCTAAGATTTGGTGCTCGATATCGGACGAAAACTATAAGATACACTCGTTTCACGTCAAGAATCGATCTATTTCTCAACTCGTTAAAAAGATCGTTTTGGATTTGTTAAAGTCAAAGCATAACCAAAAGCTCAGAGTCTTTTGGCGCTCAATTCTACAACTAATCGTTGAATCTCGTGCTTAATCGTTACTTCTAACGTGCTCGCTTTTGATTCGTGTGTTCGTATTTTGATTTTTACTTGATTTTGATGATAAAACGGTTGATGTTTTATATTTAGAACGGTTTCATCTACAAGTGCGTTTGGGATTGACTTTGTGTTCAAATTGATGTCCGGTGAAGGTTTTGACAATTCCGGTGAGTTTCCGGCCAAATAACCGCTTTTCCGGCATATTAACTGATTTTTCCGGCGATAACAGAATTTTCCTGCAGTCGTTAACAACTTTTCCGGCAAGCTTTAACCAATTCATTCATTGAGTTTAATTCATTGGTAAGACAAACTGATTAAAAACGTTAAACGTGCTGTTGCTGCTGATTTTATAATTACGGTGCTGAAATTGCTGCATAACGGGCCAAAATGAACTGATTAAGTGCTAAAACGAAACAGAAACGCGCTGAAACTACTGATTCGGAGCTGAAATGTACTGTTTTTGCACTGAAATTTGCTGAAATGGACTAAAACGAGCTGAACTTAGTGATTTTTAGTGCTGAACTGCTGTCAAAACGCGCTGAAAGTTGCTGAAACAGCTGTTATACGACCTGAAATGTGCTAAAACGAGCTGTTTAACATGCTGAACTGCTGTTAAACGAGCTGAAACGTGCTGTTTGCTGTTTAAACGCGCTGAAGCATGCTGAAATTGCAGAAACGAACCAGAAAGTTGCTGAAATTTGCTGTTTCGCTGAAAAACGAGCTGAAACGAACCAAAATTTTCCGTTTTGCTGATAAACGAGTTAAAACGAACCAGAAAGTTGCTGAAATTTGCTGTTTTGCTGATAAACGAGTCTAAACAAGTCAAAAGTTGTTGAAATTTGTTGAATAAAGATTACAAAAATCTTCAAAATGGAATTTTCGAGTTTGTTTAACGTTGAAGCTACGTCGAGAAGCAACAGAATGAAAGTTTTGAAGAAAGAATTTATTGATTTTGAGATGATGACTGGAGAATCGTTTGATCGTTTAATCGAAAGATATTGCAAGCTTGTGAGCGAAATGAAACATGTCAGGATTGAGAGATGAGAGTTCGAATACATTGATAGGTTGTTCGATACACTTGCTGAAACTTCACCTGAAGATGTGGGTATAAACATTTTGTCAATTCTAACAGACCCCAACACATACAATAGTCGCAATCTCTCCCGATTCATCGAGAAGCTAATGATGCATGTAGTTATTGAAGATTCTGAGAAGTTAGTAAAGTTGAACCTGTGGCTGAAATTTAAATTGACCAGTCTGTAGAGTTTGAGGTGATTGATCAACTTGCGGAAAACATTGTCAAATCTGAAGAACTATCACTGCCAGAATTTGAGAACACTTCTAAGTTCGATAATGACGGTGATTCAGAATTTGATGAAGAATTGGTTTTATAATCATGGTGTCAGTCTACTTGTGATCCTCTGAAGTTGGAATTAAGGGAAATTAAAGTTGAGGATAAAGTTAAGGAAGTTGTTGTTGGAGCTAAGGAAGCTGAACCTATTCTCAAGCAAGTCAGAACAGAAAGTTCAGACATCCCGACTGTGAAAGTCGAAGAGGTTAAGTTATTCGAGGTACATTGTGTCCTAATCGTTATAAGCATGATCATGGTAACCACAAAAAATTAGTTAATAAGGCTGAATTTGTATATGGTACGACATCTTAGAACGAGAAAGAAATACAGTATCAAAATCAATGCATTAAGGATTTCTTTGTTCAAAAAGTCAAACGTAAACAAACGTAAATAAATATTAACATATTATTTTACTATATATTCCAAAATACTTTGTGAAATCCAAAAATCAACAACAAACAAATGTTTCACAAATATTGTAAAAAGTATAATTTTAAATATTATCATTAACATTTTGTACTATGTATTTTGTAGAAGATTTTAAAGAAAAAATTCCTTTTGCGTGCGGATGTAGCTAAGTGTCTGACTCTATTGGTCATAGTTTCCTGCTGTTGCGGCCGGTGCTCGTTTGCGCGCGCGTGAACCAACCCAACAAACAAGGAAAGGATGCCTCCGGGGCATCTGAGAATGATTCAAGCTGTATGAAGGGAAACTCTCACGTACAGTTTCTTTTTTTTGGGGGGGAGGAGCCCGACAGGGTCCCCCCACTGACTTGGCCCGGGCCTAAGTGAAAGTGAAGTGGTGGGCCTACCCATCCCAACCAGGGGTATGCTGGGATTCGCGAAGAGCAGCACCTTACGATGTTCATGACCAATCGGATCCTGACGTACCAGTAGGTACCAGAGGAGATCGCTATGATCGTTACTGTATTCGTATCGAAGAGATGCGACAAAGTGTTCGGATCATTGTGCAATGTCCTAATCAAATGCCTAGTGGAATGATCAAAGCCGATGATCGTAAGCTATGTCCTCCATCACGATCTCGAATGAAACTATCCATGGAATCGTGCGCCGTGTTAAACATAGGTCATCGTCGTTCTTAACCGAGACTCAGGTTAAGCTCCGTCTCGGAACCTTGTGGGGTTAGGAGTAAAGCATCCCGAGGTTGGCGCATCTCGTTGAGCGTGGAGAAGCATTGGGAACCCCAATTTCTTTCTTCGGAGCCGTTTCTTTTCCCGTCCCCCCGCCCCGGCATAGCGCTTCGCTTCCGGTTCTTCGGAAGAACTTGACTCGAATATGCTTTCATTTTACATAGTAGTTTATTTAATCATTAAATTATAAATATATGCTTAAAAGTCAATCCATTTTTTTAAAATCAATACATATATATGTTGTTATTATTATTATTATTGTAATTTCTCATATATATTTAAAAATTATAAATATATGCTTTAAATCTATCCATTTATTTGTTCGGTTACTTTAGTAAAATATATATATATATATATATATATATATATATATATATATATATATGTTAAAATGTAAGGATAGTTTTTATGAATCACTTTCAGACATAACAACGTTTATCATATTTAATTTCTTAGTTTTTTTTATCTATCAATAATTGTTTCGGGGTTTTTGTGGAACTTAAATTTGATTTTTATGCGTCAAAAGTTGGTAATAGATTGTTTGGTACAAGTTAACCACATCTAGGTCAAAATTTGTTACAAGACAAAAATGGGAAATTTTAGTATTTTTAAAAGTTTGACAATGCAAATAGATATATCGTCAAATTTGTTATGGGTTCAAAGTGTTGACTTGAAAATGTTAAATGAATGAAAGTTATAATTTTAACCATGATTCGCGTTTCAAATTTATTTTCAAGGGCATTTGGAAATTATCAAAAGGTTTAGGAGTTGACAAATTGACTATTTTTCACCCAACTATTAAAATTTAAAAAAAGACTGCGAACACTTTCGACATGCCACCCCCATGACTATCAATGCTTCTAACTGATGTGCTAAACGTAGTTTAATAATTATTAACTAAATTAACTAAAAATAAACACCAAGTAAAACTCTAGACTCTCTAAAACTCGACTAAACTACTAACCGGCAAATGAACCGATCGATTCTAGTAAAGCTAAGTAAGTCTGGTTATCGAACTCACAAGACTCTCTAAATTACGTTTATTAGCTAATTATACTCGACTACAAACACGACTTATTAATTTATATTTGTTTGGGGGGGTTTTATTTAAAATACAAATTTAATACTATTATTAAAAACTAATTAAGAAAGCAAGTAATTTAAACGAAAGCAAGGGTTTGTTATTTAAATAAGATGATGATGAGAAAACTATATAGGCTAGAATCCCTTAAATTTCAGTAATGAATTAACCCGGGAAAATGTTTAGTTATGGACTGAGATCGTAAAATAGACACTTAAAAAGAAAATCCGAACAGGACCCCTGACTCGTCTCAAGAGACACCTATAGATTTCAAACAAGTTTTAACGCACACCAGTATTAAAAATCAAGTTCTCTTACGGTCACCTAATTATTTATGATTTAGTTCCTTTATACGAAATCTACCTTACAGTGGGGAAATCAAAGGCAATTCAAAATATTTAATTGATTTAATAGACAGTAATAAATAATCAACCCTAGACGGACTCCTTACGAAGAACTAAATCTAGCAAGATTAAATAATAAAGATCTATCAATAACCTAGCACTTTACAGATTTTAGGTTAGCATCACACTTAGGTTTATTCGACAATATTATTCCTATGATCTTATCATGACATCAATCATAAAATAATCAAAAACACAAAATAATTGATCTAATAGCAACCTATCACATGACAAACACTAATCAAGGAAAGCTATGGAATAAAACTTATCAAACAATCCTAAGCATCCATACGCATCAATTTAATATAAATAAATCTTTTACTAAACCATAAAAACCATAACAAAAATAATCCCAAGTCAAATCAAAACATCAAAGTAGGTTCATCATAACCTAGGCAGTTTAAGGGTTTAGCCAACAACCATACTTAAGAACAAAAGAAAGTAAATAGGTTTAAATAATAAATTCATGACGAAAATAATGAATTCAAACCAAATAATAAAGATGATTGACCCTTCTTATTCTTGCGGGCCCAAGACAAAGGTCAAAGCCCAACTTTAAAATACCCGTTTTCCGGTTTACGTTTTCATCAATTGTTTGTTGTGCCTATCATGAAAATCAACAAAAGTGTTGTTAACATGAATGCTTATTTAATAGAAATCACTTTCATGTATCCTAAATACCAACGTGCACATGTTTATATTATTTTATATTTTTCATTTGATCTAACAATATTTTATATAAAGATATATTTTATATAAAGATAACATAAAGAGGCAATTATTAGTCACTAACATAAGTTCACTAACTTTAATTTGTTTACGGTTAAAACCTTAAATACTCATATATGAACCAATTAAGAATAATGCTCAATAAAAATCTGGCTCAAAAGTACTTAAAAGTAGGGAATATATATATAATAATATGTATATTTTAGACCACATCAAATATCCCCACACTTATCTCTTTTCCATCCTTGAAAAAGTCTAATTGCAATGGGATCAGAATCAGAGAAATGCGATCTTAAAAACATATAGGTTATCTTAAAAATTAGAACAACGCAAAAACTGCGATCACCGATATTGTTATCCACTTATACCCATGCCTTTGTCTTTACCGGGACAAGTAAGATCCAACTATTATTATTATTATTTTTATATATAATCTAGTGGAACCCACAGTCAAGACCTTTTTTTTTTTAGATTTTACCGAATCAAACCACCCCAGCTTGACTTAATCCTCATAATAGCATATTTAAAACATTATTGCACATTTTTCATGAATAGCTAAGACGATCAAGGATATTGTTTATCCACCTAAATTTAAAAATCAAAGTATACCAAGCAGCCATTAGATACGATTAAGGTTCACTTATTCAAATAACTAGCTAGCGTTCCCCACTACATAACATACCCCCGTTATCAAGCAATACCTCGGCCCATTAGCACACGTGATTTTACAAGTTTCCATCTGTCGGTTTACATACGTCGTGTCTGTAGTTGATCCTGTTCTTAATGGTATGGGACGCAAGTAAGAGGACCACATATAACTAACAGCGGGATGATCACTGGACCATCAAGATTTTACTTCACTGTAATTGATGTAAGTGAGTGTAATGATTGCAGTAAACTGCGGGTTTATGCTTAAAAGCTTTTATTTATTTAAATATCCGAAGATACCTAGATGAACAACCGTAAAAAGACCCGTGGCCTCCAAACCCGAGGCATCCCATCAATACAGAAATTAAGGCTATAAAACCATACGCCTATGAAGTGTTAAACACTAAAACTAGAAGTGCAAGTCTTTAAGTTTATATCACCGGCTACATGGTATACTTTAACGTTTAAACCTACCCAAGCATCGTATGATAGCGTATTCAGATTTCTTATAAAATTTATAATTTTCTACAATCGAACTAAAAATGAGGCTTGAGTATGGCCCGACCTTTCATCTCGTATTTTATACAGACTCAACATGTTTCCCACTAAAGATCATATTTTATCGTTAAAAACCAACTATCAAACTACCCTTTCATTCTCAAGGCTGAGCCTACCGACACATCCCAAGTTAAGTGCGTGTTCTTTAATTATATCTTATTATTAGTAGTTTGAAAAACAGATTCCCGATAAGTATCCTCATCTCCCATTTAAACGCAAAAAGAAACAAATTCAAAGGACATTTTTCAAAACTTTTTTAAATAAGACAAAACAAGTTAAAAACATGTGTTCCTATCCCCATATTTAAAATTTGCATTGTCCTCAATGCAGAGATGGAAACACGACTCAAAAATTTAAAACAAAACCTAAAAATACAAAAATAAATAAAAATAAAACAAAGCTCAAAATTAAGAACTAAAAACAAAGTAAAAAGTAAAAGACTTAGCTGGTAATATGCGAGCGAAGTATGATGCTAAAATCTTCTTCCATAACTGCCCTCCAGCTCCGAACGTGCTCCACAACCAGTATCTCCTTTCTCTCGTATACGAACGGAAGCGGCAACAATACAAACAATATCTAAAAATTCATCTTATCAACTTGATAGATATTAATCATTCAAAGTACGTAACCAGACCAACCAACCAACCAAACCAATAAACATGAATAGAAGCAGCAAATAAATAATCAGAAAAGTATACGGCTCGTGCTACTCCATCCCTACACTTGAATGTTGCATTATACTTCAAGGGGAACTTCTCTCTCACACTATCTTCCTTCAAAACTTTCAAAACTTAAAAACAAATAAAAACTACGTTAGTGACTCAAGGAAAAAAGAAAAATAAAATAGAAATACAAAAAAAAGGAAAGAAATGCACAAACTCTACACTTGAGTTTTCACTCAAGAACCATGTGTGACGATTCAGTGTGATGGATCGAGTGGAGTTTCCTCCATCTCGATTGATTCATCCGGTCCTCCAAGATAATGCTTCAAACGATGACCGTTCACCTTCCAAGACGTTCCAGTATCCGGATTCTCCAATTCCACCACTCCATACGGGAAAACTTCTTTCACCAAGTACGGTTCCGTCCACTTTGATCTCAACTTTCCTGCAAACAACTTCAAACGAGAGTTAAATAATAATACCTTATCGCCTTTCTTGAACTCTTTGCCGCCTTTCAAACGCCGATCGTTTAAAGCTTTCGTCTTTTCTTTGATGTTCAACGATCGAGAATACGTCGCATCCCGAAGCTCCTCCAACTCATGAATCTGAAAGTATCTTTTCCTTGCGGCCTCAGTAAGATTGACATTCACAATCTTCAACGCCCAGTACGCACGATGCTCTAACTCAACCGGAAGATGACAAGACTTACCGTAAACAAGCATAAACGGTGTAGTACCCAACGGAGTCTTGTATGCGGTTCCGAATGCCCACAACGCATCATCTAACTTCTCCGACCAATCCTTCCGACTAGCCCCTACCGTCTTCTCCAAAATCCTCTTCACCCCTCGATTAGCATTCTCGACTTGACCATTCGTTTGAGGGTGATAGGCAGTAGAGGTACGATGAGTAACTCCATAACGAGCCAACGCTTTCTCCATGACGGTATTGCAAAAACCGGTGCCCCGATCACTAATAATGGCTCTCGGAGTACCGAAACGAGTAAACAACTTCTTGAGGAACTTCACAACAACTCGTGCATCATTCGTAGCCAACGCTTGGGCTTCCACACACTTCGACACATAATCAATCGCCACCAAAATATACTTATTACCATTCGACGTGGGAAACGGTCCCATGAAGTTGATGCCCTAAACATCAAAGATTTCAAGAATTTGTGTGGGGTTTTGAGGCATCTCATTCTTAGATGACATATTACCTGTTCTTTGGCATGCATCACAAAGCTTCACAAACTCTTCAGCTTCTTTAATAACTGTCGGCCAATAAAACCCACTGTCAAACACCTTCTGCGCGGTAGCATGCGCACCATGATGACCTCCTGTCAACCCCTCAAGAACATGCTTGAGAATATCCCTACCTTCTTCTTTCGTTACACACCTCCTCAGAATCCGATCACCACCAATCTTAAACAAGAATGGGTCATCCCACATATACCTATTCATATCCCGAAAGAACTTCCTCTTTTGTTGCGTAGTCATACCCTCTAACACAAAACCATTAGCCAAATAATTAGCAAAATCAGTGAACCATGGCATACCTTGCTTCTCAGCCGCAACAAAATAGATCGACTCGTGAGGGAATGTATCTCCAATCTCCTCCTCACGCAACTCTTCTCTCCTCGGGTCTTCTAAGTGGGACAAATGATCGGCCGCTACGTTCGCCGCACCCCTCTTATCTTTGATCTCGATGTCAAACTCGGAGAGTAGAAGAATCCACCAGACGAGGCTTTGCGTCTTTCTTGTGAAAAAGGAAACGTAAAGCTGCATGATCGGTAAAGACGGTGGTCTTTGAAAGCACGAGATACGAGCGGAACTTGTCAAATGCGAAAACAACGGCTAAAAGCTCATTCTCGGTGGTGGTGTAGTTCTCTTGGGCATCATTCAACGTCTTGCTAGCATAATAGATGGGGTGAAAATGTTTATCTCGCCTTTGCCCCAAAACCGCTCCAACCGCATAGTCACTAGCATCACACATGAGCTCGAACGGCAAACTCCAATCGGGAGAACAAAGAATGGGAGCACTTACGAGCTTTGATTTCAAAAACGTGAACACCTTCACACATTCATCATCAAAAACAAACGGTACATCTTTCTCGAGGAGTCGGGTCATCGGGCGGGTAATTTTGGAAAAGTCTTTGATAAATCTCTGATAAAATCCCGCATGGCCCAAGAAACTCTTATAGTATCAATCTTTGTTCGGTCCACCTTAATACCATCTCTCGATATCTTATGACCCAACACGATCCCTTCCTTCACTATAAATGACACTTTTCCCAATTCAACATCAACTTTCTTTCAATACACCTCTTCAACATCTTCTCAAGATTGGCCAAACAATGATCGAAAGAATTACCGTAAACTGAAAAATCGTCCATAAACACCTCCATGGACGTCTCTATCATATCTTGAAAGATGGCCACCATACAACGCTGAAAGGTGGCCGGAGCGTTACATAGTCCAAACGGCATGCAACGGTACGCAAACGTGCCATAGGGACATGTAAAAGTCGTCTTCTCTTGGTCTTCCGGTGCAATGGGAATTTGAAAGTAACCTAAAAAACCGTCAAGAAAACAATAAAACTGTTGACATGTCAAACGCTCCAACATCTGATCAATAAACGGCAACGGGAAGTTGTCTTTCTGGGTGGCATCATTCAACCTCCTATAGTCAATACACACACGCCAACCGGTAACCGTACGCGAAGGGATAAGCTCATTCTTCTCGTTCATCACAACGGTCATGCCTCCCTTCTTCGGAACAACTTGGGTTGGGCTCACCCATGGAGAATCGGAAATCGGGTAAATCATCCCGGCATCCATCAACTTTAATACCTCCTTCTTCACCACCTTTTGCATATTTGGATTAAGACGCCTTTGTGGTTGCACCACCGGTTTGTACTCATCCTCCATTAAAATCCGGTGCATTCAATAAGCAGGGCTAATACCTTGAATATCGGAAAGTCTCCATGCAATCGCCCCCTTGTGTAGCTTCAACACGTCTATCAATTTTGACTTATGTTCTTCCGTCTGCTTGGATGACACAATAACGGGCAAGTTCGAGCTCTCATCAAGATACGCATACTCCAAGTGTGACGGGAGTACTTTCAATTCCAACGGAGCGGATTTTTCCATGGAACCCGCCTTACTCTCACAACTAATCTCATTTACCTCAATCATCTCGGGCAACCCCGAAATCTCAACCAACTCATCACAAACCGAATCGTTCTCAGACAACTCATCCTCACCTAAATCATCACAATCAACCAACCCATTACTTCCCACGAGATCCGCACCACAAATATAATCGAAACAGCTATCAATACCTGCAATAAACGAGTTAATAAAATAAACCGAGTGGCATGGACCACCGAAATCATCTTGATCACTCGGATGTTTCATCGACCTCGCGACATCATAAGTAACATTCTCATCACCAACCTGAAGCGTGATCTTCACATCATACACATCAATAAGTGCCTTCGCGGTACATAAGAACGGATGACCAAGAATAATGGGGACCTTCTCGTCGGCCTCCATGTCAAGCACCACAAAATCAACTGGGAACACAAATTTATCCACCTTCACTAACAAATTCTCGATAATACCTCACAGATATTTAACCGAACGATCGGCCAATGATAAAGACATGCGAGTCGGTGTAAGCTCGCCTAACTCCAACTTCTCGTACAAAGAATACGACATCAAATTAATACTCGCACCCAAATCCGCCAATGCATGGCTCATCGCATCAGTACCAAACAGAACTGGAATCCTAAACACACCCGAATCTGACAACTTATCGGGTACGCGGTTCAACACTACCGCTGAACAATCTCCCATGAGGGGAATCGATGACACCTCCCCCAACCAATCCTTCATCTTCAACAGGTCTTTCAAGAACTTCGCGTACTTCGGCATGTATAGGAGGGCTTCAATGAACGGGAGGTTAATCTTCAACTGTCGGAACATATGAAGAAAATGTCCATACTCCCGCGTATATTTCTAGTGTTTCGCGCGAGCGGGATACGAGATGCGAGAGTGATCAACCAAAGGTGATGGCCGGACTTCAACCGGCTTCTTCTCTACTGGCAGTGCAACTGGTGCGGTGTTCTGCACTTTTCGCGGTACTTCCATCTCGATCTCTTCATCCATCACCTCCTCATCTTCCACTTCAACCTCATTCCTTCGCACCTCGGGACCTAAAACCCTGCCGCTACGAGTAGTAATTGCTTTATTTGAGCGGCCGGATTCTGCTGAGTAAATCCTGAAAACTGTCCCGAGGGTCTCTCGTTCAATTGTCGGGAAATATCACCAATGGTCCTTTGCATGTCGAGCATAGCTGATTGTTGATTCTTGAAAAGCAGATCATGCTCGGCAAGGGTCTTTTGAGTGGCTTGATCTCTAGTAACGATTTCCTGCATCATCTCGTCCAACTTCTTACTCAGATCCGGCACATTATTTGAACTTTAACCATTGGAACCATCATTGTTATACTGTCCCTGATTTCGGTTATAGGGAGCCTGGAAACCAGGTGGCCCACCGGCCGGATGCCAATTTGAGTTACTTTGACCTTGATTCTGATTCTTATAGTTGTTCCAGTTCTGATTGTTGTTGTAAGCATTAGGGAACCTATTCTGACCAGCCACAAAATCAACATCTTGATTATTCATCAACGGACAATCCAGCGTACCATGACCACCTCTACACATCTCACACTTATCCACCTTAGTCTTTAACTCTTTTATCTCCTGGGTGAGATTCTCCAAAGCAGCAGCAATACTAGTGTACAGATTAACCTGGTGCACACCTCGAGCATATGAGGGTGTACTGGTGACGGGATGGGAATTCCCGCCTCATGGCTTCTTCACGTATTCATATTGCGCGAAACTTTCAAACATCTCGTTACACTCGGTCACGTTCTTCTTGTCCATCAAATTACCCCCAGTAGCTGTGTCAAACCTTGCTTGAGCCTCGTAAGTAAGCCAATTATAAAACTTCTCAACAAGGGCCCAAGGTGTGAGACCATGTTGCGAACAACGGGATAACAAATTCTGAAAGCGCTCCCAAGCTTGGTAGTATGGCTCATCCGGCTCCATGTGAAAGGAATGGATCTGATCACGGAGGCGAGAGGCCTTAGCAGGTGGAAAGTACTTCTTATTGAATGCATTGCGAAGCGCCTCCCAATTAGTGAATGCTCCAGCAGGTTGCGAATCGAGCCAAATGGGGGCACGACCCGAAAGTGTAAACGGGAACAAGTGAAGGAAGATCGTATCCTCATTAGAACCTTGCAAATTGAATGTTTTGAACACACGAGTTAGGCGGTTGATGTGTGCCGGTGCATCTTCATCTTCACTGCCATGAAACTGATGGTGTTGGGTGATGTTGTTCATAACGTAGGATGGAATCTGCCATGACTTAGGGTTATCAATCTCGGGAGCGACAATGGGTGAGTGATCTCCATGGAACCCTTCAAAAGCTTGCTGGTACACGGTGCGGTTATTCTCGGCCATTGGAACGGGTCTGGGACTTGGTGGTGGTGAGTTTGTGGGTGAATTAGCGGGTGATGACTTTGGTGAAGTATCTATAGTGATCGGTTGCTTTTCTGACGAACTTGCCTCGGACTTCAACGGAGCAGGTTCAAAACAATTCAACGGCGGTCCGTGCGAACGAAGATGTGGCATGTACCTGAAAAACACACAAAACAAAATTGGTAGACTCTAATAAAAGACTCGAAAATAAAAAACTAAAAACGAAATAAAATAACTAATACTTAAAATTAGACACCTACGACTCAAAGCAATAAATAAAGCAAATATCACGTATATAGCAAGCAAGTCTAATCAAATCTAATAACGCAATCGCCAAGAGTCCCCGGCAACGGCGCCAAAAACTTGATGTGCTAAAAATAGTTTAATAATTATTAACTAAATTAACTAAAAATAAACACTAAGTAAAACTCTAGACTCTCTAAAACTCGAGTAAACTACTAATCGGCAAGTGAACCGATCGACTCTAGTAAAGCTAAGTAAGTCCGGATATCGAACCAACAAGACTCTCTAAATTACGTTTATTAGCTAATTAGACTCGACTACAAACACGACTTATTAATTTATATTTGTTTGGGTAGTTTTTATTTAAAATACTAATTTAATACTATTATTAAAACTAATTAAGAAAACAAGTAATTTAAACGAAAGCAAGAGTTTTTTTTTTTTAAATAAGATGATGATGAGAAAACTACCTAGGCTAGAATCCCCTAAATTTTAGTAATAAATTAACCCGGGAAAATGTTTAGTTATGGGCTGAGATCGTAAAATAGATACTTAAAAAGAAAACCTGAACAGGACCCCTGACCCTTCTCAAGAGACACCTATGGATTTCTAACAAGTTTTAACGCACACCAGTATTAAAAATCAAGTTCCCTTACGGTCCCCTAATTATTTATGATTTAGTTCCTTTATACGAAATCCTACCTTACAGCGCGGAAATCAAAGGCAATTCAAAATATTTAATTGATTTAATAGACAATAATAAATAATCAACCCTAGACGGACTCCTTACGAAGAACTAAATCTAGCAAGATTAAATAATAAAGATCTATCAATAACCTAGCACTTTACAGATTTTAGGTTAGCAGCACACTTAGGTTTATTCGACAATATTATTCCTATGATCTTATCATGACATCAATCATAAAATAATTGATCTAATAGCAACCTATCACATGACAAACACTAATCAAGGAAAGCTATGGAATAAAACTTATCAAACAATCCTAAGCATCCATACGCATCAATTTAATATAAATAAATCTTTTACTAAACCATAAAAACCATAACAAAAATAATCCCAAGTCAAATCAAAACATCAAAGTAGGTTCATCATAACCTAGGCAGTTTAAGGGTTTAGCCAACAACCATACTCAAGAACAAAAGAAAGTAAATAGGTTTAAATAATAAATTCATGACGAAAATAATGAATTCAAACCAAATAATAAAGATGATTGACCCTTCTTATTCTTGCGGGCCCAAGACAAAGGTCAAAGCCCAACTTTAAAATACCCGTTTTCCGGTTTACGTTTTCATCAATTGTTTGTTGTGCCTATCATGAAAATCAACAAAAGTGTTGTTAACATGAATGCTTATTTAATAGAAATCACTTTCATGTATCCTAAATACCAACGTGCACATGTTTATATTATTTTATATTTTTCATTTGATCTAACAATATTTTATATAAAGATATATTTTATATAAAGATAACATAAAGAGGCAATTATTAGTCACTAACATAAGTTCACTAACTTTAATTTGTTTACGGTTAAAACCTTAAATACTCATATATGAACCAATTAAGAATAATGCTCAATAAAAATCTGGCTCAAAAGTACTTAAAAGTAGGGAATATATATAATAATATGTATATTTTAGACCACATCAAATATCCCCACACTTATCTCTTTTCCATCCCTGAAAAAGTCTAATTGCAATGGGATCAGAATCAGAGAAATGCGATCTTAAAAACATATAGGTTATCTTAAAAATTAGAACAACGCAAAAACTGCGATCACCGATATTGTTATCCACTTATACCCATGCCTTTGTCTTTACCGGGACAAGTAAGATCCAACTATTATTATTATTATTTTTATATATAATCTAGTGGAACCCACAGTCAAGACCTTTTTTTTTTTAGATTTTACCGAATCAAACCACCCCAGCTTGACTTAATCCTCATAATAGCATATTTAAAACATTATTGCACATTTTTCATGAATAGCTAAGACGATCAAGGATATTGTTTATCCACCTAAATTTAAAAATCAAAGTATACCAAGCAGCCATTAGATACGATTAAGGTTCACTTATTCAAATAACTAGCTAGCGTTCCCCACTACATAACATACCCCCGTTATCAAGCAATACCTCGGCCCATTAGCACACGTGATTTTACAAGTTTCCATCTGTCGGTTTACATACGTCGTGTCTGTAGTTGATCCTGTTCTTAATGGTATGGGACGCAAGTAAGAGGACCACATATAACTAACAGCGGGATGATCACTGGACCATCAAGATTTTACTTCACTGTAATTGATGTAAGTGAGTGTAATGATTGCAGTAAACTGCGGGTTTATGCTTAAAAGCTTTTATTTATTTAAATATCCGAAGATACCTAGATGAACAACCGTAAAAAGACCCGTGGTCTCCAAACCCGAGGCATCCCATCAATACAGAAATTAAGGCTATAAAACCATACGCCTATGAAGTGTTAAACACTAAAACTAGAAGTGCAAGTCTTTAAGTTTATATCACCGGCTACATGGTATACTTTAACGTTTAAACCTACCCAAGCATCGTATGATAGCGTATTCAGATTTCTTATAAAATTTATAATTTTCTACAATCGAACTAAAAATGAGGCTTGAGTATGGCCCGACCTTTCATCTCGTATTTTATACAGACTCAACATGTTTCCCACTAAAGATCATATTTTATCGTTAAAAACCAACTATCAAACTACCCTTTCATTCTCAAGGTTGAGCCTACCGACATATCCCAAGTTAAGTGCGTGTTCTTTAATTATATCTTATTATTAGTAGTTTGAAAAACAGATTCCCGATAAGTATCCTCATCTCCCATTTAAACGCAAAAAGAAACAAATTCAAAGGACATTTTTCAAAACTTTTTTAAATAAGACAAAACAAGTTAAAAACATGTGTTCCTATCCCCACATTTAAAATTTGCATTGTCCTCAATGCAGAGATGGAAACACGACTCAAAAATTTAAAACAAAACCTAAAAATACAAAAATAAATAAAAATAAAACAAAGCTCAAAATTAAGAACTAAAAACAAAGTAAAAAGTAAAAGACTTAGCTAGTAAATACCCGTTTTTGTAGCCCAACTTTTAAATACCCGTTTTCCGGTTTACGTTTTCATCAATTGTTTGTTGTGCCTATCATGAAAATCAACAAAAGTGTTGTTAACATGAATGCGTATATAATAGAAATCACTTTCATGTATCCTAAATACCAGCGTGCACATGTTTATATTATTTTATATTTTTCATTTGATCTACAATATTTTATATAAAGATAACATAAAGAGGCAATTATTAGTCATTGACATAAGTTAACTAATTTTAACTTGTTTACGGTTAAAACCTTAAATACTCATATATGAACCGATTAAGAATAATTGTCAATAAAAATCTAGCTCAAAAGTACTTAAAAGCAGGGAATATATATATATATATATATACATATATATATATATATAATAATATGTATGTTTTAGGCCACATCACTAACTTTTATCATATTTGAAATATTTATGTCAGCATTAACTTTTCCTTCAAATGTGATCTGAACGTTTTATGTGAAGCATGTCATGCTAAACTATACTTAAATGAAACAAAATATTCACAAAATTGAATGGGTTAACAAGTCATTTTTTATGTTGCCATTATGACAAAGTCAATAAGCCACCTGAAGCTGATCAAAATCTTTTACACGGTGTAGCTCAAAAAGAGATCGTTCATGAAGAACATCCGTCGTTGCAATTTAATGTTCTCCTTTCCTTCGATGGGTGGTAAATTGATAAATATATCAATAAAGGTAACGCTCCTTCTGTATTTAGGCTGAGTGGTTAGAACTACTATCTTATGAGAGGTCTTATTTCTGAAATTTGTTCATAACCAAAATTCTTTCAATTATGCATATATAACATTGAAAAAATGAAATTTTCAATAGAAAAAAGCATTCTCTGTTACGTTTTTGCACGTAAATTTTTTTTTATTAAGTTAATTTAAAAAATATCAATTTGTGATATAAATAAAATCAATTTATGTACACATAGTATAGATGCAAGCATAAATGTAATGCATCTTTTTATATACGCTATGTAATTATTTGCTCCACTTGTAATTTTGCAATTTGAATTATCACGTGTGTGCCACGAGCTCTAAAACTAGTATATATGGTGCCGCTAAGTCGTCATCCGGTCATTTGGCGGCACCTTACTTGTCCATGGAATTTTGTTTTTTTTTTGTTTTTCGTTTTAGTACCGTAACAAACATAATGGAAGCTGGCCAAATGACAATTTTTTTGTTTGCTTTAATTCCGATATTGTAATGGAAGTGAGGGAAACTGACCGAATTAGCATAAACTTACTGTTTCAACGCCCGGGACCGACAACACTCGGGTTTTACCAACACATGAGTTTACCGACCGACGTCACCCTTTGGTCCACTCAATTTTTATATTGTTCCCTCTTGTAGCTCCGGTACTATAACGAACGTAGCCAAAACTGACCGAATTCGTGTCCAGTTACCATCTCAATGCCCCCGAATGACAACGCTTGGATTTTACCACCGCCCGAGTTTACCGACCAAACAAACGCCGTGTTAAATAATTTATTTTTTTATATTTTAATTTAACGAATTTATTTTTTGGGGTTTAACACTAAGGTTTTACCAATAGTGTCTATACCATAACGAACATAAACGATACCGCCAGAATCTGCGTCGACGTAACGTTCGGGTTTTACCAACATCTAGTTTCAATGATGAGGTCTTAAAATTTTTGTTTCTAATATTGTGAATGTATTTTTTTAGATTTAGTTTATTTATTGTAAAAAGTTAATAATATTCTTTAACATATTTTCATTAATTTATGTTGCGCTATGTTCATTTTATAATGAAACGTTAAATTAATTAACTACTTAATTTTTATATTTATCCGTTTATGTTTATATATTATAATTTGGATATTATTTTGTGAAACTTTTCATTTAAGTTAAACTGAAAAGAAATAAAAATCTCTAATGTAACTAAATCCATATTGAGAAATTAAATTAGGTTTTTGATTACGAGGTTTGTTTTACATTTTACGTTTCTAATATTTATATTTTTTTGTATTTTAATTTTATTTATTGTAAGGAAATTAATAATATATACTTAGAGTTTGATGATGAAAGGGTTTCACAAATAAATGAGATGTTATAACCCGTATAAAGGCTATCTGGGTTTGAAGAGAGCCATGACCCGCTTATTTTTTTTTACTATAAAATTGTTTCATAAAAAAATCAGATATTAATTTTTATTATATCCCTAGTTTATAGAATTTTCATATTAAATATTTGGTGTGATTAATTTAATATAATGAGATATTATAACCCGTTTAATGGCTATCTGGGTTTGGTGACTAATACTCGTGAATTCGGGTCAAATATATGAGAAACCACCATTTACAAATAAAAAAATCTGGTCGTTTGAAAAAAAATAGGGAGGTTATATATATATATATATATATATAGGGGAGATTTCAAATAAGAAACACTTTGAGTTTTAAGAACTCGAAAGAATTCAATGTAAAAAAAATTTTTTGATTTTTTTTACACATGCGTAATATATGTAGGTTACATATACGTAAAAAAATTACATAATATTTTACACAACGAGTCGACTTTTTACACATGTATAACGAACATAAAAATTCGTGTAATCACTTACATCTTTATTCTCTTTCCTACTTTGACTTTTTAGTTAGATATAATCTCAACTACATAATCCAATTCATTTAATTAAATGTGTGGCCAAAAATGGAGTTCTTAAGTTCTTAAAACTCAACATGGTTCTCAAAATATCCCCTATATATATATATATATATATATATATATATATATATATATATAGGGGTAGGATCTAGAGAGAACTCCTCTTAAAAAGAGAACTAGAGAACTAATAAAAACAAATAAAAACTATTTCTAACTTTTTTAAAAAAAATAATTTGCGATTTTTTTTCTTTCCTACTTCTAATAAGATGATATTGTTCCTAAAAAAACGGCGATGTAGTGCATATGTACAAATGTGTATTGCATATATACGATAGTGTTTTATTGCATATAATACAACACAATTGCATTATATAATACACACTATTGAATATATGCAAATACAAACACTAATAATTGTACTCGAAACAAACTATCGCATATACGTAATACAACACTAATGCACATATGCACTATATTGTTTTTTTGGTATTTTTGTATATCATATAACACTATTGCACTAATACAATACAAAAAATTGCATATATGCTATTCAACATTATTGCACATAATAAAATATACACTAGTGCACATATGCAATAAAAAAAGTCGATGTATTGAATATGTGCACTACAACGAGTTTTTTTTTTATTTTTTTTTTATATTTTTCGAGTAAATGGTAACATAATATAAGAATAATGGTAAAAACGGAAATTTAAAAATATTTTTTTAATAAAATTAAAAATATTTCTTTATTAGTTCTCTAGTTCTCTTTTTAAGAAGGAGTTCTCTCTTGATCCTCTCCCTATATATATATATATTCCCTATATATATATATAGGGAATATATTTATAGGGAGAGGATCAAGAAAAAACTCACCTTTAGAGAGAAAACTTAAAAACTCCTAAATAATTATTTTTAATTGAAAATAAAAAAATATTTTCAAATTTATGTTTTTGCTATTATTTTTATATTTTCTTACCCTTTGCTCGAAAAAAGTAAAAAAAAAATAAAACATAAATAATAAATAAAAAAACCCACTGTAATGCACATATGTATTACTGTGCGATACCGTTGTATTACACATGTGTATTACTATGTATTTTTAAGTTTAATAGTGTTTAATTGCATATATTCAATATTTGTGTATTGTATATGTATAGTAGTGTTGTATTATATGGAAAAAAATAATAATAAAATAAAAGTCGATGTAGTGCATATGTGCCTTAACGTTGTATTACACATACGTACTAATGTGTATTCCATGTGCATATTAGTCTTATATTGCATATATACAATAGTGTATATCAAATATGTGCAATAGTGTTGTTTCTATGCAATACAAACACTATTGCATATATGCAATACACACTATTACACATGTACACTACACCGACGAGGTTATCAGCAAGGTTTTTCTTTTTTTCTTTTTTTTTTGAACCAATAACAACATATAAGAATAATGAAAAAAAAAAGAAACTTCAGAAAGAATTTTAAAAAAAAGCTAAAAATAGTTTTTTGAGGGTTTTTAGGAGTTTTTAAGTTTTCTCTTTAATAGAAGTTTTCACTAGATCCCACCCCTATATATATATATACACACACACGATCAGGATCATGTGAGAATTTTTTGAAAATTGAGAACCATGAGAACCGTTTTAGACCACAAAACCTAAAAATAAAAAAGAAATCATAAAACAAAAGAAATCACAAAAATAAAAAAAGTAAAAAAAACCAAATTTTTATTTGTCATCCCGGTTTCGTATAAAAAAACGAAAAAAAAAATCGGTTTGGATAAATTATACATATATGTATAATATGTACATATATGTACACACATGTTTTTATTTTATACACATATGTATAATTTAAGGTAAATGATAATGTATATATGTGTATATTACGTAACTAGAGATTAAATGAAATCATACACATGTGTTTATGTATAATACGAATTACCTTTTCTTTTTCTACTTTTTTTTATTAAACCGGAATGAAATATAAGAATTTTGGTTTTTTTTTTACTTTTTTAAAATTTTCGTCTTTTTGTTTTATAATTTTTTAAATATTTTTTGAAAGGGCTTTTTTAGTGGTCCAAACTGGTTCTCAAAGTTCTCAATTTGCAAAGGGTTCTCTTAGGATCCTTACCTACATATATATAATATATATATATATATATATATATATATATATATATATATATATATATATATATTAATGAGAAAAGGATGCAAGGCTTGAGAATAATATCTTCTATCATGGTATCATTGCATATCAAACCCTAGCCGCCTCACCTTCCTTCCTCCTCACCAGTGGCTACCCTTCCCTCCACCACCGATCCCAAGCTTCCTATAATCTGATCATCCTTATCTTTATATTCTCCTCATGGACTCTATATTATTACCTTTCCCTCAACCACTGATCCCACGCATCCTATAATCTGACCATCCTTTTCTCTATTTTCTCCTCATGGGCTCTAAACAACACCCGGCTGAGACTGTCACCAACTTAAAGAACTTCATTCAATCACCCTCGAATTGATATCCACCCTACACATCATGGTCGAAATTGTTCAAAATCCATTGCAAATTCTTTCTAGTTTATGACCACCTTACCTCTCCCACACCCCCCAACGCAATCTTCCTCCAACCAATCGAAAGATGCTGACCAAAAACACCACCGGCACCGAATCATGACACTTGGGAAGGAAATGATGTGATAGTTCTTCAATGGATTTATGGCACAATATCGTGTACTTTTTTGCAAACTATTTTGAATAAGCTTACAACGGCTTCACGCTTGGACAGCTCAAGCAGATCTCTTCAGTGAAAGCAAAGCAACTCGGGTTGTTTATCTCAAAACCAAGTTCGTTAATACCCGAATGGACAACTTTCGAAACATGCACGCCTATTATCAAGAACTAAAGGTATTGGTGGATCAATTAGCCAATGTCGGTACCCTAGTTACCAATAGTGACTTAGTTATTATGAACAATACAAAGGCATTAGCACCATAATCTAAAACAATGAGCCACTTCCTTCTTTTCATACGACTTGATTGAAGATAACAATGGAAGAACAAAAGAAATCTCATCAAGTCACATCAGCTGCTTCCGCCGCTGGTACCGCTCTCCACGCCACCACCAATAAACCCGATCACTTGTTTCCATCAGAATACCGTTCCAAAAACTCATCTGATAGAGGACGCGGTCGCAGACATTCTTGTGGAAGAGGTCGTGGACGTCATGCATGGGGTATGGGACGTGGAACCGGGTACAATACTCATAACCCCTCTTGTTATGGTAGCACAAATAGTTCAACCTATTATGGCTACCAATACTATTCTGGGCCAGCATATAAGTCAAACCCAAATAATTGGCATCCTCAACTACAACCGTGGATGCATCAAGCCCAAAACTACTCACCATCTTAGCCCAACCCACCCTGCCCCGAACCAACCAACCCGCGACCCAAAACCAACCTAGGAAATGCTAGTATTCTTGGTCCATGACCCACTCTTGTCTACACTGCTGCTTATGCGTCAACTAATATCGAGAAGGCATTATACACCATGTCTCTCAACCCGCCTAATCAGTGGCGCACATGGATAATAGGGCTGCTTCTCACATGACAAACAATATGGGTAATTTGCATTCTCTTTTTAATAATGGTGTTTTACATAATATCTATGGAGAGTTGTTAGCCACATAAGAACATTACTATGGAAACTCTCTTCCTCATAAAGAGCTTCCATTTTTTTTCTTGTTTCCATGTGGGATGCAAATTTTCTTTCTTATTTATACCCATGTAGAATGCTTCCATTTTCTTCCATCTTTTCATGTGGGATGGATTTTCTTACTTCCTTAGCATGAGATGTTTTATTTTTTTTCTTTTCTCCCTTTTTCCAATTACTTGTCTTTGAGATTATTTTTAATCTCTCATATTTCAAAGTTGACATTTTTAATCCAAAATAAATAAGGGTTTTTCCGAGATGTTACATAGATACAATAAGGTCAAGTGTGTATACATCACGTTCCGTCTCCCTATCAAATAGCTTATATCCTCACGAGGGTCTCTCTCGTATTTTGTTTGAAGATTTTAGGTCTAGTACCAGCATTCGGTCACCTTCCGCTTTGACTGAGGGGGTATAATAGATAGATAGATATATATATATATATATATATATATATATATATATATATACATAGGGAGAGGATCAAGAGAAAACTCACCTTTAGAAAGAAAACTTAAAAACTCCTAAAAACTCCTAAAGATTTCCGTTCGTCATCTAACTGTTGATAATTGGATTTCTATCGAATTTGATTTCTTGTGAAGGATTTTAAGACCCAGATCCCTATCCTCCGGTGCAAAAATGGCGGTGATTTATACCCTCTTCTTCCGCCAGAGTTACCCGATACACATCTCCGTCTACTTTTGCATCTATCTCTAATTAGTTATGACATCAACGTCTAGGCCACCCGGACCACCTTTATTACAATTTATAAGACATTCCAATGTTATTTCATTTAATAAGTTGCATAAGACTGTTTGTGAATCTTGTGTTATTGGGAACAGTATTAAATTACCATTTATACTTTCTTCTACTTGCATGTATTTACCTTTTGATATTATTCATAGCAATCTATGGACATCTTCAATTGTCAGTACCGGCGGGGATAAATATTACATACTTTTCTTAGATATTAAAAATAATTTTCTATGGACATACCTCCTAGCCAAAAAGTCACAACTTTACTCCATATTTTTTGCATATTTTCCAAACAAATAGAAACCCAATTTGAACAAATTAAAACGCTTCAATGCGACAATGGTGAATATATCAACTCTTCATTTAAACAATATTATGATTTTAAAGGCATGATACTACGACTATCATGTCCTCACATGTCCTCTCAAAATGGGAAAGCAGAATGCAAAATCCGCTCCATTAATAACATCATTCGCACCCTTCTCTCTCATGCTTCCCTTCCCATATTTTGGCACCATGCCATTGATATGGAAACTTTGTTCTTAGCATTCTTCTTAGTAAAAACAAAAATTTCAAAACCCCCCACTGAGCTCTTATATAACCGACACTCGCCCTATGATCATTTTTGTGTTTTTGGTTATTTATGTTATCCTCTCCATTCATCCACCTTCACTCACAAATTCGCTCAACGATCTCATGCGTGCGTCTTTCTTAGTTACCCCCAAAACCATCGAGGGTATAAATGTATAGAACTTAAAACATATCAAATCACCATCTCACAACATGTGGTATATGACAAGACCATTTTTCCATTCGCCACTAACCCATCTAAACCCATAGCATCTATATCAGAATCCAATAATTTTCTAAATGCCCCACCTCATACCCATTTATGGTCTCAAGCGGAAACATCTTCAAATCCACACCTGGACCATCCCAATTTTACACCAAACCCCCTTCCAAATACCCCTACCACACCCACCACACCTACCATGGCCCACTCTTCCCCTCTAACATAGATTTCAACCCCACCATAACCTTCCCCTTGGCCCACACTTCACTTACGACCCAACATAATCCTCTACCAAATCTCTCATCTCAAACCACCGCTCCCACATCACATTCTGTCTCTTCACCCACTTCCCAGCCACCTCCCAATTCACCCTCCCCACTTTCGAATTCACTTCCACCACGAACCGTCTCCTGTATCATGCGCACTCGTGACATGGACGACATCACTAAACCAAAGAAATTATTCAACTTAGCAACCACCAACATCATTCCTGTTCCTAAAACCCCAGCCTACTCCTTGTCTGTCCGAGAATGGTATAATGCAATGCATGACGAGTATAACTGTGGAAACCTCATAGGAGCCAAGTTCAAGTCACAATTGGATACATCATGATATACAAGACGATAAATAAGATAGATGATAATCAAGATGAAAGATTGTTTCATTGATAACGATAATTGAATGATTACAGATTCATACAGGCATACAAATACACGGTTAAGCTTGATCCGCCTCGATGTGCACCTCTAGGCGGCTTATCATTCTAGAAAGAATCCGACATGGTAACGATATGAACGATGTAAGAATGGAACAGATCTCTAGGTCTATTCTCTAGGATCAGCCTATTTATAGGTCCAACCCCATTCGCTAGACACACATTAGCGAATAGGGCTTCCGATCTAGCGAATGGCCTCCCATTAGCGAATGGGCTCTCTTAAATAACGAATGAGTCACATACGCTACACTCTTAGCGTATGTGCTCCTAGGGTAGCTAATGGGCTGCTATACGCTAACATCCATAGGGTATGACCCTTAGTCTATAGTGAATGCACTCCATTCGCTAAACACACTTAGCAAATGAGCCATATTACATCATAGAAGATTGACTAAACTACCCCTAGCCTATTCGATCAACTACGGACACCAAATCATGCACTAACAATAACACCCTTATTAAAAATGAGGCTTGGGAACTTGTCCCACATCACCCACAAATGAATGTAATACGAAGTACGTGGCTATTTAAACACAATTTCCATTCTAATGGAACCCTTGAAAGATATAAAGCATGCGTGGTTTGTGATGGCGTATCGCAAAAAGTTGGTATAGATTATGGGGAAACCTTTAGTTCAGTTGTAAAACCGGTAACAATCGACAACTATTCACACGGTATTATCAATAGCGTTATCGCGGTCGTGGTTGGTTCATAAATTAGATGTAACCAATGGCTTTTTACATGGAAATCTGAACGAAATAGACTACATGTATCAACCTATGGGGTTTAGTAGCACGAGTCATCTGGATTATGTGTGTCGGGTTAAAAAATCTTTATATAGATTGAAACATGCATCACAAGCATGGTACCAACAATTCACTGACTTTGTTTTGTACTTGGGGTTCACACAAAGTCAGTGTGATAACTCTTTCTTTATTCTACACTCTGGATTGCATACTGCTTATATATTCCTTTATGTAGATGATATTCTTCTAACATCTTCTTCCAAGGTACTACGTCAGCAATTAATATCTAGTTTGGTGAATGAATTTGCCATGAAAGATCTCAGGAAACTAAGTCTTTTTCTCAGGATATCCGTCATCCGGACGGGCGGATAGCAAGTTCTTGTCTCAGGGGTCCTATGCTCAAGACATTATCAAGCGTGCTGGGATACCAACCTACAAGGCAGCGCCAACTCCGGTCGATACTAACATTATGCTAGCGGCTAATTCGAGTGCCCCCTTTGAGGTTCCGACTTTATATCATAGTATGGATGGTGCACTAGAATACCTTACTTTTACTCGACTTGATATTAGCTATGCTGTTCAGCAAGTTTGCATGCATATGCACGCCCCACGGTCTACTCATTGGGATGCACTTAATCGAATTTTGTGTTACATTTAAGGTGTTATAGATTTAGGTCTAACTCTCAATAAATGTGTTGCCCATTTGCTACTTGCTTATACTGACGCAGATTGGGTGGCCTGTCCCGACACTCGTCGGTCTACATCAAGATATTGTGTTTACTGCGGGTCTAATCTCATCTCCTGGTATTCCAAAAGACAACCAACTGTATCCCAATCCAGTGTTGAAGCTGAATACCGGTGGGTTGCCAACGTCGTTACTGAAATTTGTTGGCTTCATAATTTACTTTTGGAACTTCATCGCCCCCAAGCACGTGCAACTCTTGTGTACTATGATAATGTCAGTGTCGTCTATCTTACAGAAAATCCTGTTCATCACCAACGTACGAAACACATAGAATTAAATATTCACTTCGCTCGTAAGCAGATTGTCACACCCCGACTTAGGGCCTAGGTGCAACGCCCGTTAGTTGGTATCTGTTTTGTAAATGTATCAGATTTGCGGGTTTGTTTTAGCGGAAGTCTTTAAAATAATATATTCATTTATAAAATGTCGGGTTAGAATGCCCGTTTTAGTCTTTTGAATAAAATATTATTATACTATAAACTCGGGATTTGAATATCCATTTAATATTTCAAATACCTGTATTTTGAAAACATGATTCTTTATAGAATTCTGAAAATTCTTAGCCAATAGATAACGTCTAATGACTATATCTTCAATCGTCTAGTCTGTCTTGGCTATCAGTTCTATTATTTACTGTTTCCCTAAAATGTGGGTGGAAAATACGTCCACACACATTTTAGGGAAACAGTAAATAATAAAACAGTTTATAATAGTCGTTAGATACAAATATAGTTTTCTGTTTTACAATCTCAGTAGGAACGCCTGTCATTCCTGGGATTTGTACCACTGCCTTACACACACAATTCAAAGGTTCCCCGAGTTACATAACCCCTGTTCGGAGATAGTCTTCCCCTAGGCTATGTGACCCTGTTGGAGAACTGGTTATGACTGACTTGGTTTTGTATGCCAATTATCAGTTATGTATGGATCCAGACACATATGTATTCGGTCTGGGTTTCCTTTTTATTAGCTATTTTGTCTTGTAACGAATTAGAGAAAAATAATCTCATGCAAACATTTACCAGACTCTTTGAAATAAACCTGTCTATTACAAGAGTAAAATCAGTTTAGAAGGTTTAACGTATTCACCTGTTGTTGTCAGTTCGGTGACGCTTGAAAACATTTCCTGTCAGTATGCTATTAATCTATATTTGTAATGGGTTTCCATAAATATTTTGATTAATCAGCAGACCTTGGGTCTGATTTAACTCAGCAGACCTTAAGTCTGGTTTGTTATCTTTAAACCTTGACTGATCATTTATTTAAAGAAATATTTAGACCTGTAGTCTTTCTATTTATTTAGAGATCATGTGTAGAATTCTTCTTTATGAAGAAACGTCTGTAACAGGTTTCTTCTTTAAGAAGAAACATTAATTTGGCTATAATCTTAGTATGTAAAATCTGATGTTTTTTAATAAAGAAACATTAATCTGACTATGTCCCTTGTATATAAATCTGTATGTTTCTTAATCTTGGAGAAACAATATTTTAGCTATGACCTTTGTATAGGAATATTATATTTCTTAATCATAAAGAAATATTATTTTGACTATAAGTTTTGCTTATGAAGAGTTATATTATGCTTATCTGAAATCAAAGTTTGGGCTATACCTTTGACTTATGGTCTAAGCCATTATAATAATAAAATAATAGCTTAATTAGAACTCCTACCTCACACGGGTATTCGGAGTTAAATGCTTAAGACTGATCGAACATCACTTCTACTCTTGATCGAGTTCTAAGGCTTAAACCGTCATAGCTTCGGAGCTTGGCACGTATTACGAGATTGGCATGCTTCCCGAGGTAACATGTGAAAGTGAAGTGGTTTTTGTGTGAGTTGGAAAATGCTGTACACCCCTCTATTTATAGATGATTTCGAACTTCTTCGCGTCGCGCGAACCGACAATATTAAGCTGAGTCATCGGGCGTTATCCCACGTGTCACCACGTGTCACGCATGCAGATTAGGTTACTTCGCGTCGCGCGAAGTAATACTTTGCGTAGCGTGAAGGTGTACTAAGTCGGTTTAACCATTTTGGCTTTCGCGTTGCGCGAAGACTTGAAACCTAATTCTTCGCGTCGCGCGAAGGAAAGAATTTCACATTTTCATTTTTAGTCCTTGTACTATCCAAAAATACTAAAGCGAAGTGCAAAGTGCGCCATAAAAACGCCACATTACGCCCATCACCCGAGCCCGTGCGTGTGCGCGTCGGGTGCTTTGCTCCCTCCGCTAGGACATTACTATGGAAACTCTCTTCCTCATAAAGAGCTTCCATTTTTTTTCTTGTTTCCATGTGGGATGCAAATTTTCTTTCTTATTTATACCCATGTAGAATGCTTCCATTTTCTTCCATCTTTTCATGTGGGATGGATTTTCTTACTTCCTTAGCATGAGATGTTTTATTTTTTTTCTTTTCTCCCTTTTTCCAATTACTTGTCTTTGAGATTATTTTTAATCTCTCATATTTCAAAGTTGACATTTTTAATCCAAAATAAATAAGGGTTTTTCCGAGATGTTACATAGATACAATAAGGTCAAGTGTGTATACATCACGTTCCGTCTCCCTATCAAATAGCTTATATCCTCACGAGGGTCTCTCTCGTATTTTGTTTGAAGATTTTAGGTCTAGTACCAGCATTCGGTCACCTTCCGCTTTGACTGAGGGGGTATAATAGATAGATATATATATATATATATATATATATATATATATATATAGGGAGAGGATCAAGAGAAAACTCACCTTTAGAAAGAAAACTTAAAAACTCCTAAAAACTCCTAAAGAATTATTTTTAATTAAAAATAAAAAAATATTTTTCAAAATTCTGTTTTAGCCATTATTCTTATATTTTCTTATAGTTCACTCGAAAAAAATAAAAAAAATAAAAAAAACCCTGCTGTAATGCACATACGTATTACTGTGCGATACCGTTGTATTACACATGCGTATTACTATGTATTTTTGAGTTTAATAGTGTTTTATTGTATATATTCAATATTTGTGTATTGTATATGTGTAATAGTGTTGTATTATATGGAAAAAATATAATAATAAAATAAAAGTCGATGTGGTGCACTTGTGCGTTAATGTTGTATTACACATACGTACTAATGTGTATTCGATGTGTGTATTAGTCTTATATTGCATATATACAATAGTGTTGTATTCTATGTAATACAAACACTTTTGCATATATGCAATGCACACTATTACACATACGCACTATGCCGACGAGTTTACCGACAAGTTTTTTTTAACCAATAACGACATATAAGAATAATGGAAAAAATGAAACTTCAAAAAAAATTTAAAAAAAAAAAGTTAAAAATAGTTTTTTAGAAGTTTTTAGGAATTTTTAAGTTTTCTCTTTAAAAGAAGTTTTCACTAGATCCCACTCCTATATATATGTGTGTGTGTGTGTGTGTGTGTGTATATAGAGAGAGAGAGAGAGAATAAATTGTATAGATCTTTAGTGTTGATTTATCAAATATTATCTCCTATTATGGAGATCTCGTTGTACATGTATATATATTACTAGTTTTAGAGCCCGTGTCTCACACGGGATAATTCAAATTATAAAATTATAAGTAAAACAAATAATTACATAGCGTATATGAAAAAAATTGTATTACATCTATGCTTGTATTTATACAATGTTTACATAAATTGATTTTATTTATATCACAAAATGATTTTTTTAAATGAATTTAATAAAAAATGCCCGTGCAAAAACGTACCCGAGAATACTTCTTTCTATTGAAAAATTCATTCTCGGTGTCATATATGTATGAAAGAATTTTGGTTATGAACTAATTTCGTAAAGAGAACTTCTCATACGGTAGTAGTTCTAACCATTCAACCTAAATACAAAAGGAGCGTTACCTTTATTGATATATTTATCAATTTACCACCCATCAAAGGAAAGTAGAACATTAAATTAACAATGGATGTTCTTCGAGAACTATGTTTTTCTGAGCTACACCATGAAAAATATTTTGAAAGTTTCAGAGGGCTTCTCGACTTTGTCATAATGACAATATAAAAAACATGTTAACACATTCAATTTTGTGAATATTTTGTTTTATTTGAGCATAGTTTAGCATGTCATGCTTCCCATACGATGTTCTGATCACCATTGAAAGAAAAATTAATGTTAAGATAAATATTTCAAATTTGATAAAAGTTAAGCATTGATAGGCATGGGGTGGCATGTCGAAAGTGTTCGCAATGTTTTCTTAAATTTTAATAGTTGAGGGGAAAATAGTCAGTTTGCCAAATCCCGAACCTTTTGATTATTTCAAAAAATGCCCTTAAAAATAAATTTGAAACCAATATCATGTTTAAAATTTTAACTTTCATACTTTTGACATTTTAAGGTCAACAATTTGAACCCATAACAAATTTTGACGATATATCTATTTTGCATTCTCAAACTTTTAAAAATACTCAAAATTTTCATTTTTGACCCTAACAAATTTTGACCAAAATGTAGTTAACTTGTACCAAACAATTATTTACCAACTTTTGACCCATAAAATCAAATTTAAGTTCCACAAAAAAAAAAACCCGAAACAATTTTCATTTGAGAAACATGATTTGTTGTTGATTTTTGGAATTCACTAAGTATTTTGAATATATAGTAAAATAATATGTTAATAATTATATTTATAAAAATATATAGATATTATATAAATATAGTGTAAAAAAAAATGAGTAATTATTAATTTATTACATATATTAGGGTATATTAGTTTCGAAGTAAAAAAAGTATTAGAATTAATATTTTAGCTACTTAGCTATTGAACTAATTGTAGCTACTTAGCTGAATCCTAAAACTAGAGGTGCACAAATCGGTTTTTTTAAAAAAACCGGTTCGGTTATTAACCGGACCGGTTTTTTTTGCCCGGAAAAAAACCGGTTTGGTTAATAACCGGACCGGTTATTAACCGGTTTTTGTATATGAAAACCCTAACCGGTCTAACCGGTTAGGACCGGTTTAGAAACCGGTTAGAACCGGTTAATAAACCGGTTTTTTTATTAACCGGTTTTCTAATAACCGGTCTAACCGGTTAACCGGTTTTTTTTTTTTTTTTTTTTTTTTTGGGTTTAGGGTTTGGGGTTTAGGGTTTAGGGTTTAGGGTTTAGTTTGGAAGACCGAAGCCATTCTTTGCTTTCGTTGTTAGGGTTCTTTGCTTGGAAGATTAAAAACACATAACTTTCATTTATAGCTTTTACATAAAAAATACAAACATTAAATCGTTATCGCATAGTCGTAACTCAAAAATACAAACATTAAATAATGCTTAGACACGATTACATTAACAACTTGTTGTTTCTTACTCATTATTTGCCTCCATGTTTGCTGTTTCTTTAACTAATTTTCTTCGCTACCCGATCCCGAGCTATTCCTTAGGTAATCGTCGTACGCGGCTTCTTCATCGGTCATTGGTTGAGTGTGTCCTTGATTGACCTCGTCTTCATACAAGCCCGCCTCATAGTCCATTTCCCCCTCGAGTGAGCGTTGATGTTGTGCCCTATCTAAAGAGTCCAAGTAATCCTTGTAGCAAATCGACATCTCTACAGCTGGTGGAGTGAGTCGAGTCCTCCTAATCGATATAACCCTGCCAGAAACAGAAAAAGCAGACTCCGAAGCTACCGTGGAAGCTTGGACCGTTAGTAAATCTTTGGCCATGGCGGCGAGGATCGGAAACTCATCCTCCTTACCTCTCCACCAAGCCAGCAAATCAAGACTTCTAAATTCATCCGGAGTCATGTGTTTCACAAAGTTGGTACCACCATACCTTCCAAGTTCACTGCTTGGGGTGTTTACCTTTTGACGTTTACCGGCGTCTTCCCAAATCATGTAGTACATCCCCATTTCAAGGTCGGTTTGGGATTGGGATTGGGCAACAGCTCTTAACGAGTCATGAATTTGGGAAGACGACCCGTATTTTGTAAGGTAAACATCATACATGTTTGACAAGGTGGTGTTGAAAGCATTCTTTAAAGTTTGGTTATAATAGGGGTTTTGATCGTCGTTTAACTCTAGCTCATCACAAATTTTTTCTATTAAAGCTTCAACACCACCAACATTGATGCAAGGGTTTAACGCAGCAGCACATGTCAAAACAGCGGGTAGTTGTTGAAAATATTTTCTAAATTTTTCTTTCATTTTTACACCCATGTCAAAATAAGGTGCACCCCTACAATGAAGTTCACTCAACTTTGTGCACATGACAGCAATTTTTGGTAAAGCAATGGGGCTTGTTGGATAGTAAACCCCGGATAAACTAGTTGTGCAAGATTTAAAAATTTGAAGGACCTCCGTAACGATCTCAATCAATAACCAGTTTCTAGGATCGTACGGTGCACATTTACCCCTATTTGACAAAATTTGATGAAACGCAATTAATGATTCTTTTTGTTGGATGGCTTTCTCAAACATATCACAAGTCGAGTTCCATCTTGTTGGACAATCCCAATTTGGCCCCAACCATTGACAATTAGCTTCTACACAAAATTTTTTGTATCTTGAAAATGTTGTATTGTTGCTAAAAACATCTCGTAACATTCTTTTAAAATTGTTTCTTTGCGTTTCGATCACGTTTAACCCATCTTGCACGGCCAAGTTGATAATATGTGCAATGCATCGGCTATGAAAAAACGCTACATCACAAATAGGTTTATACTTTAATTTTAAATGGCAAACCGCGGCCGTATTGTTGGACGCGTTATCAAACGAAATTGAAAAGATTTTATGTTCAATCTTGTATTGTCGAATGACTTTATCCAAGAGTTTAAAAATATTTCTACCCGTGTGCGGGTAATCAAACAATTGAAACGCAACGGTTCGTTTCATCATTTGCCACGACTCGGGGTCAACCCAATGAGCCGTCACACAAATGTATGAGTCGGGCGAACCATTAGGTACCGACCACACATCCGTTGTTAAGTTTACACCAGTTTGTAAGTTTGAAAAGTATGAAATTAGTTCGGATTTAGCGTTTTTCCATGCTTTAAGACAATCTCTTCTAAGGGTCGAACGACTTACGTGTTGGTAGCGTGGTTGAACATACTTTTGCATCATCTCCGTGAATTGAGGGTTGTCGAAGTGGTTGAAAGGAAGTGTTTGTTGAATCACAAAGTTTGAAAACTGTTGACGTACCGCTTCAAGGTCGTACGTAAACACCGTTCCTTGATTCGTCATCTCCAGCTGCGAACTACTTCCCGATTCGTCCTTCAAGGCCTTGCAAAAGGGCCTTTGCACATGCGCTTTTAAAGTGGAGTTTGCATCTTTGCCATAAAACTTCAAACAATGTTTGCATCGAGCTTTTTGGCTACCGTTAGACATTTCGCATAGGTCGAAATGTTGCCAATCATCATGGTTTCGTTTCGTGGGGATGACCCGAACGACCGTTTCTCCCGTGTTCGAGGCACCCATGTTGACGGATGAAGCAGCACTTTGGGAGGCCATGATAATCGACTACGAAATAAGAGCGTATGGAGTGGTAATGTGGTATAATTGAGCGTGAGATAACAAAATAATCGCGTATGAAATAAACGTTTAGAGCGTTTGGAGTTGTATAATCGAGTGTGATCTAACCAATACCCAACCTAAGCTATATATAGATGTTTGTGGGGGTAAAATGGGGAAAAAAAACGGTCATAAAATAAAAAAACGGCTATATAGCCGTTATTCAACGGGAAAAAAACAGGGTTTTTAACCGGTTAACCGGTTATAAAAAAACCGGTTAACCGGTTTTTTTATAACGGTCAAAAACCGGTTTATAAAAAAACCGGTTAACCGGTTTTTTAATAACCGGTTATTAAAAAAACCGGTTTTTTTTATAACCGGTTATAAAACCGGTTTTGGCTCCAAATTGTGTAACCGATATACAAACCGCCGGTTTGTAAACCGGTCAAACCGGTTACAAAAAACCGGTTTTCTTAAAAACCGGTTTCCGGTTTAAACCGGCAAACCGGTTCGAGGACCGGTTTTTTTGACCACCTCTACCTAAAACGCCTATTTATCCAAAATTTTAGTGAATATGACTCACCATGAGTACACCTTTGATGTGCTCATAAGTGAGTTCTACTGAACAATCTGAATCTTTTTTGAGTTTAAGCAAGATATCAACCATATCTTCTTGCATGTTGTTTGGTTCATTTAAATTTTCATGTTCGTCAATGAGTTGTTGATAGAACTCATCCATGTCTTTAAAAATCTTTTCAAGTTTAGCAACACTTCCATTAACTATATCAAGCCATCCCATTAAAGGAATAAGATCCCTATAAAAGAACTTGGCAAACATCTTTTGACACCGCAATATAAGCTCGCTGAATCGCGTCACTTCTTGCTTCTCATCATCATACTCAGCCGTTCTCTTCCCAAAAGCCACTCTGGAAATAATATTACTCGTGAGAACCAACAAGGTTTCACTCAAATTCACCAAATTATTCTTTCGAACTCGAGCTTTTAACGTTTCGATCATGTCAAACACCTCTTCTTCACGAACGGGAAGAAACGAGTTCACTTGTTTCACTGAAAGTAAATGAAGGGTGCAAGTCTTTCTCATCTGCCTCCAATTTTCATTGTAGGGTGCAAAAGCTATGTCTTTATTATAGTAAGACAACTTCTGCTGGCCGGTTAACACCGGCCTGTTGCAAAAGATCAAATCATTTGTTTTCAAAACTTCTTTCGCCATTTCGGCTGATGAAACGACGACGGTTTGGACAAGACCGAGTCGTAAGGACATTAACGATCCATAACGTTTCGAAAGACGCCAAAGGTGATCTGGAAGATCGGAGGTGTCAAGCTCATGTAGGTTTCCGATCACCGGAAGTCCCGGAGGTCCCGGCGGTCGACGGAGGAGGGTTTTTGACGGTAGGGTTTTATACTTTAAATGGAGGAAGAAGAAGAACACAAAGATGGCTAAGAGACTGAAGATGATATAGGAAACCATTGCTAATTTTGCAGAGTTTGAAGATGTATTATGAAACAATTGATCATGAATATACTGAAACGTACGTCATGAATTATTGATAAGAATGACGGCTAAAAGAGTCGGTTGGTGGCTCCTGCCATCACTGCCACGTGTGAACCAGTTAAGTATCTTGCAGATTACGACGTGTTGAACTTGAGGGCTTAACTAGGGTGGGTTATATACGAGTCGAATGTTCAGCAAACTGTTTATAGCTAGTTAAGAAGTCCATTTGCGTTTATTTATTTAATAGGGTGACGAACATGAACAGAGTTATTTTGCATTTAATTAAATGAGCGTACATGAACTCATATGTTGTTCGTTCATTTACATTCGTGAATATTTGTTTAACTCATTAAATAAGTATGTAATTTTCGAAAATTCAGATGTGTTTTTTTGGATGGATCATGAACTTAATGAATTTTTTTGTTCATTTGTGTTCATCTAAATATACTCATTAAGAATCGTTTATGTTCGTTTACGTTGCTCATATATGTTTGGTTATGTTTGTCCATTCATGTCTGCTTACCTTCGTGAAGAGTTCGCTTAGATTTTAACGAACGTACATAAAAGAATACGAACATGTTCATTAATTAAACGAACTTACATAAACAAAAGTATTAGTTCGATTAACTATTCATGTTCATGTTTGGTTAAAGTTAATTGAACGAACGCGAAGATGTCCTTTTCATGTACGTTCGGTTCGTTTTCAAGCCTTTATTGAGCTATGTTTGGAAGCTTCGATATAGCATTACACAATTCGAGGTAATATGTCGTTTTCTTGTTATGTAAGATCCATGATCGAGTTCTTGAAAGGGCAAATACATAAATGATAACTCTCACAAATGAAATGGCCAATCGTATATTCGTTTGAACCGCCAGTTTGTGACTGACAGAACGAAGAAAATGCTCCACGTCTTTAAACCAATAAAATAAAAAAAATTATCAAATAGCGTTTCAATCCAAACAAGTGAGTTTGAAATATCAGAAAGAACATGCAATGTACAAAATATTATAAGATATACCTTTTTGATAGAATATATTATTCGCAAGCCTTGCATCTTATTATCTTATTGTCATTCGTATCTACCTTTTTTAATAAAGTAAAATAAATGTGTTTCTTCGTTTTGTCAGTCGCAAACTGACGGTTCAAACGAATATAAGATTGGCCATTTCATTTGTGAGAGTTATCATTTCTGTATTTGCCCTTTCAAGAACTCGATCATGGATCTTACATAACAAGAAAACGACATATTACCTCGAATTGTGTAATGCTATATCGAAGCTTCCAAACATAGCTCAATAAAGGCTTGAAAACGAACCGAACGTACATGAAAAGGACATCTTCGCGTTCGTTCAATTAACTTTAACCAAACATGAACATGAATAGTTAATCGAACTAATACTTTTGTTTATGTAAGTTCGTTTAATTAATGAACATGTTCGTATTCTTTTATGTACGTTCGTTAAAATCTAAGCGAACTCTTCACGAAGGTAAGCAGACATGAATGGACAAACTTAACCAAACATATATGAGCAAACGTAAACGAACATAAACGATTCTTAATGAGTATATTTAGATGAACACAAATGAACAAAAAAATTCATTAAGTTCATGATCCATCCAAAAAAACACATCTGAATTTTCGAAAATTACATACTTATTTAATGAGTTAAACAAATATTCACGAATGTAAATGAACGAACAAGATATGAGTTCATGTACGCTCATTTAATTAAATGCAAAATAACTCTGTTCATGTTCGTCACCCTATTAAATAAATAAACGCAAATGGACTTCTTAACTAGCTATAAACAGTTTGCTGAACATTCGACTCGTATATAACCCACCCTAGTTAAGCCCTCAAGTTCAACACGTCGTAATCTGCAAGATACTTAACTGGTTCACACGTGGCAGTGATGGCAGGAGCCACCAACCGACTCTTTTAGCCGTCATTCTTATCAATAATTCATGACGTACGTTTCAGTGTACTATATATTCATGATCAATTGTTTCATAATACATCTTCAAACTCTGCAAAATTAGCAATGGTTTCCTATATCATCTTCAGTCTCTTAGCCATCTTTGTGTTCTTCTTCTTCCTCCATTTAAAGTATAAAACCCTACCGTCAAAAACCCTCCTCCGTCGACCGCCGGGACCTCCGGGACTTCCGGTGATCGGAAACCTACATGAGCTTGACACCTCCGATCTTCCAGATCACCTTTGGCGTCTTTCGAAACGTTATGGATCGTTAATGTCCTTACGACTCGGTCTTGTCCAAACCGTCGTCGTTTCATCAGCCGAAATGGCGAAAGAAGTTTTGAAAACAAATGATTTGATCTTTTGCAACAGGCCGGTGTTAACCGGCCAGCAGAAGTTGTCTTACTATAATAAAGACATAGCATTTGCACCCTACAATGAAAATTGGAGGCAGATGAGAAAGACTTGCACCCTTCATTTACTTTCAGTGAAACAAGTGAACTCGTTTCTTCCCGTTCGTGAAGAAGAGGTGTTTGACATGATAGAAACGTTAAAAGCTCGAGTTCGAAAGAATAATTTGGTGAATTTGAGTGAAACCTTGTTGGTTCTCACGAGTAATATTATTTCCAGAGTGGCTTTTGGGAAGAGAACGGCTGAGTATGATGATGAGAAGCAAGAAGTGACGCGATTCAGCGAGCTTATATTGCGGTGTCAAAAGATGTTTGCCAAGTTCTTTTATAGGGATCTTATTCCTTTAATGGGATGGCTTGATATAGTTAATGGAAGTGTTGCTAAACTTGAAAAGATTTTTAAAGACATGGATGAGTTCTATCAACAACTCATTGACGAACATGAAAATTTAAATGAACCAAACAACATGCAAGAAGATATGGTTGATATCTTGCTTAAACTCAAAAAAGATTCAGATTGTTCAGTAGAACTCACTTATGAGCACATCAAAGGTGTACTCATGGTGAGTCATATTCACTAAAATTTTGGATAAATAGGCGTTTTAGGATTCAGCTAAGTAGCTACAATTAGTTCAATAGTTACACCTTGAGGAAGGTGTAATGAGCTTACGAAAGTTAATTAAGACAATGTTTTTGAAGTTTGCTAACCCTGCAGCCAAACTCGACAGTTCATTTTGGTGACTAGAAGTCTCCATATAGTTTTTTCATCAGATTTATGGAAATTGCTTGTCATACAACTTTCTAGTGTAGAATTACAATAAAATTTTAAGACGGTCTAAAAGTATTTAGGTGAATTATACTAATATTCCAAAATGTTAAGCACTCATTCTCACTTCAGTCGGAATGAAATCTTTAGCTGATTCCAAAATGTTAGGGACTCATTTTCACTTCAAGATTTGGAATGAAATCTTTAGCTGTTAACTAGATGTATTTATATTTGTGTTGGAATATTGCAGAATATCATGTTGGGGGGAACAGAAACAAGTGCAACAACAGTGGTGTGGGCGATGACTATGCTGATGATGAACCCTGAATCTTTTAAGAAACTTCAACATGAAGTGCGAACTGTTATCGGAAAAAAAGGAAAAGTAGACGAACATGATCTATACAAGCTCGACTATCTAAAAGCAGTAATCAAAGAAACATATAGATTGTACCCAACTGCACCCCTTTTAGTCCCACGTGAATCGAGAGATCGATGTGTTATTAATGGATTCGAAATACCAAAGAAGACTCTACTATACGTGAACGTATGGGCGGTAGGTCGTGATCCTAATTGTTGGGAAAGACCTGAAGTGTTTGATCCTGAGAGGTTCGTGGGTAGTAGTATAGACTACAAAGGGACTGATTTTGAGTTAATCCCATTTGGGTCGGGTCGGAGAGGGTGTCCGGGGATGTCGTTAGGAGCTACAACGGTTGAGCTGACTCTTGCGAACCTTGTTTACTCGTTTGATTGGGAAATGCCTGTAGGGACGAGTGAGATCGATACTTTGACGACACCAGGGACGGTCGCACGTAAGAAGAATGATCTTTCACTTGTAGCTAAAGTTTATGATCATGGTTACAAGAGTTGATTAGGTTTGGATTGTTTTGTTGATGTGATAAGTTAAAAGTGTGCTAAAAAAATAAATAAATAAGTTGAAACGTCTTTTTGGTTGTTTCCTTAACCCTACGAAATTACAATCACCTATAATTAGGAGATCAATATAACTCATAAATCTCTTATAATCAAATTATCAGTTTGAATAATATAATCGGTTATCAATTTGAACTATTGGTGTTTATGGTTCGGTTCGAAACCGTCCAAACCAGTTATCGGTTTGATTTCATGGTTGGTTTTTAATCCTAACTTTTGGTCGATCGGTTTTAAAAAATTCAAACCGTAATGAACAGTTTGTTTTGCGGTTTATACCGAAAACCAACCGTATAAAACCGGACCGGACCATGTGATTTACTTATGTAAATATTTTATATTATATATGCACAGGTATATTGCTATTCATAATTAAATCATAGTTGTTAAGTGTTAAAATTATAGTAATAGTTAAGAAGAAATGGGCTAAGCCCCAAATCCCAATCATACACACTTGTGTTTTGTTCATTTTTAGACAGTTTTGTACTTTGCATATCTCAGATAAGCTGAACAAGTTGTGTATAAGCTTATCAAAATCTGCAAATTATTTACAACTTTACTATAACTATATCAATCTTTATCTTTGACATCTTGTATAAAAGCCCAACAATCCTAACCCGTGAAACCAAACCATTACTAGCGGTTCGGTTTGATTCGGTTTATAAGTTATACAGTTTGGTTTCGGTTTACACAACAGTTTGGTCCAAGGTCCGACCCAAAAACCACGAAAATTGGACCGTAAACACCCTAATTTGAACAATTTCAAAACACTTTTTGATGCATTTTATATGACTGAATCCTATTATAAAGCAATAGGTCTATTTTTCACGCAGGATAATTGTTAATTTTCAGTTAAATATTCTTTTGCAATTTTTAAATTCAATATTTCATCAACATTAATCTTCAAAACTGTTACATGTTATATTGTTACTAATAAGTTTAATTAAATTCTAATTTAGGTGCAAGCTTAAAACCCAACTAAGGTCAGTCTTAGGACCCTTCGCTATGGGGCGCTCATGGGGACGGCCTTGGGTGCACACACCGCCGAGGGGTGCTGTAGGTGGGGGCGCAGATGGAACAACCAGTGCGGAAATGGTGCGTCCTAGTCTCTCTCTCTCATACACACACATACGCACATGCATATATATTTACATATATATAATGGGGCATACAAAGGGCTTTAAACAATAGCGGGGCGTTATGGAGAAGGGCTTCGAAGCCCCCCAATGCCCACGTGGTGCTGACATGACACTTTGGAGGGGCTTCGATGCCCCGTCATAAAGAACAGCCTAATTGATTTCAAAGTATTTCAACTGCATGCAAAACATAAAGCTTTTCCAACATATATAGTGGAACCAGCATCACCTCCTCTTCCTTACAACGGTTTCTCACCTCCTCCTCTTTATTGGACATTACGTTTTATCAGTATGAGCCCATATGCTTAGTTAGGCTTCTAAGTTCTAAGGTTCATTTGAGATAGCAGAGTATTCGTTTGAGGACTTGCTTGTGTGGTTCACAAGGAGAGTGCAAAAATAGGTATACTTTTTTGAACCGCATTTGAAATGCCTGGTTGGGTAAATGTGAGGTACCGAAGAGCACCCGCTAGGCTTCGATATAAAGAATCGTCTGGTAATGGTTCACCGAGTATAGCACCAAGTTTGGATCTAATGTCAGCAGTGGTGGAAATGGGCTTGCAAGCAGCCACTTGTGCACGAGATAGAATCCGTGATGCATATTGGATTTTGATAGAAAAAGTCCCCCGTGCTTTCGTTTGACATTTATCCCAAGAAAATGGAGCTCCCCGAGATCCGTCATTGCAGACTCATTAGATACGGTGGTAATAATGTGAAGGAGAAGTGTAGTATCTGATGCAATATTGCAATCACGTTGGACCAAACGACCGAAAAGAACAAGCAGGAGAATTTTATTGATAAACTTCAAAATTCCAATCTCCCTTTCAATGAAAACAAAACATGAATTTATAGCCTAGAACCAATCAAGACTTTAGGCAATAACTAGAAAATAGGAAACTCAATCAAACAATTATAGGTAAATAATTAAAAGGAAATAACTGGCCAAAATTAACTCCTGCAGCTTATTCTCCAAGTTAGGGCCAGGAGGCCTAACTGCTGTCGCTGGTTCCACTGGGCCAAACAGCCTGCGGGCTGTTTTTATTTGGGCTGCTACTTGGGCCGTCATGTGGGCTGGGCCTAATTGCATCATTCTCCCCCTCTTCAAAAGGACTCGTCCTCGAGTCAAGGGGATCATCCAACGCTGCCACAAAAGGTGAAAGGTCAGCCACATTGAAAGTGGCAGACACATTGTAGTGACCCGGTAAATCGATCTTGTAGGCGTTGTCATTAATGTGTTCCATCACCTTGAAAGGTCCATCCGCTCGAGGCTGTAATTTGCTTGCTTTTCTCCCCGGGAAACGGTCTTTGCTAAGGTGTACCCACACGAGATCTCCTTCTTGAAAGACCACTTTTTTTCGCTTGACATTTAACTCTTCGTTGGTAGACAATGTTGTTATTGACAATCTGGTCACGTACCTGTGCATGAATGAGTTTAATTTGGATTGCCCTCTCATCACCTTGGCTGCTGTAGTGTTCAACAGCAGGTAGCGGTGCAAGATCCAAAGGTGTGAACGGATTCCGGCCGTACACGACAAGAAAAGGACTCATACCCGTCGAACGGTGTGAGGACCTGTTGTAAGCAAACTCGGCCTGTGGTAGAATGAGATCCCACTGCTTAGGATGATTACCAACTAGGCTGCGCAGCAAGTTTCCCAAGCTCCTGTTAGTGACCTCGGTTTGTCCATCACTTTGGGGGTGGTGAGCACTACTAAAATTAAGGCGGGACCCCAACTGCCTCCACAACGTCAGCCAAAAATGACCAACAAATTTGAAATCCCGATCTGATGTCAAAGACTTCGGGATACCGTGTAGGCGCACAATTTCTTCAAAATAGAGACGGGCGATTTGACTCGCGTCGTAGGTCTTAGCACATGCGACAAAATGGGCCATCTTAGAAAATCGATCGACTACAACCATGATAGAGTCTTTCTTGCGTTGCGTTAACGGAAGACCGACAACGAAATCGAGGCTAATGTCTTCCCATGGACCATCAGGGACCGGTAATGGAGTATAGAGACCCGCGTTTGAGCGATGTGTTTTGGCGATGTGGCACGTACGACACCGATCCACAATGCGAGTAACATCACTGCTCATCTTTGGCCAAAAAAAACGCTCCTTAATTAACTTGAGAGCTTTATCTCTCCCAAAGTGTCCGGCTAACGCGCCTTGGTGCCCCTCAAGAATGATTGCCTCCCGAAAGGAACACTTGGGCACACACAACCGAGTTCCTTTGAACAAGAAGCCATTCTGCAGTGAATGCCCATTGGCTCGACCGTCACGGCAGGCTTCCCATAAGGTGGAAAAATCCGGATCATCCGGGTATAAGTTGCAGAAAGTATCGAACCACTCCACCCGAACTCGAAGTGAAGTAAGAAGGGCATGTCTTCTGCTCAATGCATCGGTGACAGTATTAGTAGCTCCGGATTTGTGCCGAATGATAAATGAATACTCCTGTAAAAACTCGACCCATTTGGCGTGTCGAGGATTGAGCTTAAGCTGCCCCTGAATGAACCGAAGAGCTTGATGGTCCGAAAAAAGAATAAATTCCGAATGAAGAAGATAATGACGCCAATACTCCAAGCTTCGTATGATGGCATAAAATTCCTTGTCATAAGTGCTAAATTTTTGTTTAGCCTCGCTAAGTTTCTCGCTGAAAAAAGCTTTAGGGCGACCTTGTTGGCTAAGGACCCCTCCAATCCCAAAGCCCGATGCATCGCACTCTACTTGGAAAGTATCCTGAAAGTTGGGTAATGCTAAAACCGGTGCTTGTGTCACGCAACGCTTAAGTTCTGCAAATGCTTTCTCAGCCGCGGGAGACCAATGAAAGGATTTTCCTTTCAAGCAATCGGTAATAGGGGCTACAATGGCGCTAAAGTTTCGAATGAAGCGCCGGTAAAATGAGGCCAAACCATGAAAACTTCGTACCTCATGCAGTGTCGTGGGGGTGGGCCACGTAAGGATTGCTTCAATCTTCGATTCGTCCATCCTAATGCCATTACCTGAAATAAGATAACCCAAAAACAACACCTCGGGGGACAAGAAACAACATTTTTCACTATTAGCATAAAGTTTCTGTTCGCGTAGAATCTCGAAAACCTGCCGAAGATGGTTGAGGTGTTGGTGCAAAGTGGAGCTAAAGACCAGAATGTCGTCAAAGTAGACAACCACACATTGCCCAATTAGTGGCTTGAAAATATGGTTCATAAGTCGCATGAACGTGCTTGGTGCATTCGAGAGGCCGAAAGGCATCACCATCCACTCATACAATCCGTCTCGAGTCTTAAAGGCGGTCTTCCATTCATCCCCGGGTCTCATCCGTATTTGATGATACCCGCTACGTAAATCAATTTTCGAGAACACCGTAGACTCGTGTAACTGGTCAAGAAGATCCTCGAACCGGGGTATTGGAAACCTGTACTTAATGGTTATTTTGTTAACTGCGCGGCTATCGACACGCATTCGGTACGTCCCGTTAGCTTTAGGGACGAGTAGAGCCGGGACGGCACATGGGCTCATACTTTCACGAATTAGCCCTTTATTAAGAAGTTCACTAACCTGCCGATGCAGTTCCTCGTACTCTTTCGAACTCATGCGGTAGGCGGGTTTGTTGGGTATGACCGAACCGGGTATCAGGTCAACACAATGCTGAATATCTCGTATTAGCGGCAGACCAACGGGTATCTCAGCCGGAAATATCTCACTGAATTCAGAGAGAAGTGGCTGTAACTCAGCCGGCGGGTCGGGGACTGGTGGATTTGATTCGGCGATGACCACTGCAAACATTATCGGTGTACCTGTGCTTCGAGTGAAATCTAGGAAGGCTGATTTGTTAAGGAGTACAGCTTCTGTTCCTGTTTCCCGAGTATCGAGGGGGGCGAGAGTTATCTTCACTCCGTCTTTCTTGAAGGAATAAGTGTTGTGAAACCCATCATGTCGCGTGCGTCTATCATATTGCCACGGTCGGCCCAACAGAATGTGGCAGGCGTCCATGGGAATTACTTCACACCACACCTCATCGGAATAGCGAGTACCGATGCTAAATTGGACCAGGCAACGTTGGGTGACCTTCACGATGTTTCCCTTCTTGAGCCACGTCAATTGATAGGGATCCGGGTGGGGTTCGGGTGTTAACCCAAGTTTTTCAACCATGGCTGTGGCAACCATATTTTTGCAGCTGCCACCATCAATAAGGACAGTGCATATTTTCCCTTTTGCCGTGCACGCGGAAAATATTATTGCGAAGCCATAGGGTATCATCAATAGAACGGGTTGGAGCTACACTTAGTACACGCTGGACCACGAGGGCTACACCCTTATTTGGGTAAACAACTTCAGCTTGCTCCTCAACTGTATGATCATCTTCCGTGTCGTGTTCGGGGGCTAGATCTTCGGTGAGTGCGACTAGTTGGGTGTTGGCGCAATCCCGTGCGAAGTGGCCAAGTCCTCCACGTTTAAAACATCGAGGAGCGCGGGAGACTCCAGGGGTGGCAGCTGAGGAAGCCTCGGTTTTTGCTGGACCTGGGCGGTTGCTGATGGGATTGTGGGAGGCTGTTCGAGTGGCCTCGGTTCGGACAGGGGTTCGCCCGGAGTCGGGTTTCTGCTGGAGAGGGCGGCTGCTAGTAGGAAGCTTCCCTTTGGTTTTAAGTTGTTTCTCGACTTTTAACGACAATTGGCAAACGTCGTCAAACGTCCAATATGGCTGTAACTGAACAACATCAGCAATTTCGGGTTGTAAGGCTCCAAAGAAACGAGCAATAACCTGTTCCTCTTCTTCTTCGGCGCCAAAATGCATCCGCAACCTGTCAAAATCAGCAATTAATTCCTCAACGGTGGATGACCGTTGGGAGATGTTGTGATATTCCAAGAAGGCTTCTTGGCGATAGTTAGGGGGTAAAAAAAATTTTTGTAACAGCTTCTTCATCTTTTCCCACGATTCCACCCTAGACCGCCCCTCTTGAGCCCGTTTTTTTTTACGTGCTCCCACCACAAGGAGGCATACTTAGGCAGTTTTATAGCCACAATTTTAACTTTGTACCTGTCGGGAATGTCGCGAAGATCAAAAACCCGTTCAACCGTATGAATCCAGTCAAGAAATTCATCAGGTTGACTTCTCCCCTCAAATTCAGGGATCTCGATCTTGATCCCCAGGTTGCGAAGGGGATCCGGTTGGAGTTGGTGTTCCCGTCTTTCGAACGGGTGGCCTCTGTGTCGGCCGAATGGGTTGTGGAAACTCAATCAAACAATTATAGGTAAATAATTAAACGTTACTTCTTTGTCTTTATTAATTGTTCCCTGCAGGAACTTCGCCACACCACCCCTCCACCGGTGACAACTGATTCTAGGATAACTCCTCTCTCTCTCTCTCTCTCTCTCTCTCTCTCTCTCTCTATCAAGCCTATTCTACGAACCACAGTAAACGCCGCTCGCTGTCGTGACTTAACTCTGCATGCCGCCGGCTATCTTCCTCAACGACCTCCTACCCTTCAATCGAGCAAAAACAATCACGTAATCCATGTTATTGTAGCTGGAATCGATGAAAACTTAGATACGTGGTAACGGTTACCACAAGATTATCAAATCTCGAATCATACCTACAACCTTTAACCTAATCTTTGTTTCTTTATCTAAGAATGGGGTAGCATGATCTAGGGTTTCAGTAGATAGTGAGGGAGCTCTTGTAGCCACATGTATGGATGGTGGCCATGAAACAGTTAATGGTGGTGGTGGTTGGTCGCCGACACAGACTTTCAAATGTTGTTTGCGGAAATGGAGACGGGCGATTAGGTGGTGGTACATGAGTTGTGTTGGTGGCTGTGCCAGGGAAAAGAGAAAGAGATGGTAAGTGGGAGAAGCGGTGGTGGTGGTAGACGTGACAGAAGACTTTCATTTATATTTTTTATATTTAATTTAATGATAAAAGTTGTAGTGATAGTCAAATCAAATAGCTGGTGATGTATGGATCTTTAAACTTAAAAGAGAGAGAAATATGGAAAATATTTTCTTTCATGGACAATGATTCATGTATCGATAATAGAAAATTTGATCAAAGTATGAATAGGGAGTAATCATGCCTTTGTTAATAAAATTTTATGAAAAATATATTAATGTTTGTAACATAAATGTGGCATCCTACTACCTCTACAAACAGGATTAACAAATGAGATGATCAAGAGGCTTTTTTTTTAAATGCTATATTATATATCAAAAACACTTTGAAAGATAACTTGCTTCCATCGGTCAATTCACAATAACAATAGGAGTTTGCGACTTGCTTCTGCTGGTCGCTTTACAATAACAATAGGAGTTAGCACGAGTTTTGTTTTTCGTTTTTAACACCTTAATTTGCATCCCCCGCAACGCGGGGGTCATAAAACTAGTTGATAAATAAAGAGGGAGGTGTCACACACAATGCTAGGAAAACCACACTTTGTAATGAAAATGGAAAAATTGTGATACCGTGCGCATGGTACTTTTTTTAAGCTCATAAAGTGATTTCTATAATAGACACAAAGTTTGGGTTGGTTTTATCGTAATTCCGGGAGGTTGAAACATGTATACGGGTCAGGATTTAGAAACTGCAATACTTATGGCCGTTTGTATAATTGTTGGTAAACAATGGAGTTAAAAGGTATCGACACAATCGATTCCCACTCGTTGATTGTTTCCGTTCACGACAAGACTGGCATTCGTTGATTTTCAAACTCGAAACCCAACCCGTTTTAAATTTTTGGATTTCCATGAAAGATTATTATTCATGTTCATTTACAGTATTTGTTCTTAATTTATATTCATTTATGTAATATACTCGATTATAAACGCCATTTCACTTATTTTATATTTTAAATGCATTTAATCAAAGTTCTGGGTTAAAACTATCAAAATGCTTAACTTTCTGTAAATTTGGGAATTTTTAAGCATGAAAGTTATTTTAGTCATTTTGTAATCGCTTTATCAAATTTAACAAAGTTTTCATTCATCATCTACATAATTATTGAATAATAAATTATCTATTTCAAATTATTAACATTATTTTTCTATGTGCAAGTACGTGATTCTATATCATTTCATTGTTTACATGTGTAATTGTAGATATGGCATGTTGAACCAGAGATACCTGGATAAATATTTTTTAATCATGTAACATATTTAATTATGTCACACTATTTGTTTTATCATAAATAATTAAAATGGCTTCTTTTATAATAAATTGGCATCTAGTATTCAGTTTTTCAACTTTACCTACAAGAATTACCATCAATAAGGTTTTTGTTCTTCTCCAAAGCATTCCTAATTTACACCATAACCTATACATAGAGCATTTCTTCTCAATATTTATCACACCAATCATCTCATTTGTTATACCTCGTAAGCCATTCTAGTAAGCTTTAATACTTTCTTTGATTTTTATTTTGTTCTTTCTGTTCTTATTGTTATTAAGTTTTCTCTTGAATATCATAGTTGTTTATATACTTTCTTCATGATCATAATGTTTTTAATGTCTTGAATCAAAATCAAAGTTTTGCATAAAGAAATATGAATGTTCTTATGATCCATTCTTCATAATCTTAAGAAACTCATAATCCTTTGAATGTTAACATAATTAAGTTGAAGATCATAATATTTTCATATGTGTCCTTATATTTTCCAAGTTGTTCATACCACACTCTAAACTATACTATATTTACATTACAAACCTCATATTTTCATAAGTGTCACTAATCACCGTAAACTACATTTATTACATTTTATACCTTGTACTCTCATATTTATCAAATCATTCTACAGCATTTCGAGTTAGTATACAAATAGAGTTATAAACCAGGTATGTATGTATTTAACAAGAAAATCGTTCTATCGAATACAAGAGTGACATAAAGATTCCCATTGAGCCTGTGACTCTTACTTAGGAATCAACTTGCTGAAGGTCATGCTCTTGGCTTTAAACATTCTAGTATGCGACACTCTAACTAATTAAAAATCATAACTTAATCTAGGGTATTCCGTTGTCGGTTCAACAACCTCTTGCTCGTGTTCGTGTGCAATCAATCATTAATGCGAGTTTATCATTACCCCTTTTTCATGTTGTCATTATTTTTAGGGTGTGGTATTTTACAAACTACCATATATGTATTTTATGTTTTACAATTCATGTTAATGTCATGGTGTGTTTTCTTGTCATAGATTGTCATGCTCTTTATGCTAATTGTTACATGTTTGCTTGTTTAATTTTTTGGTGGTTGATGGTGGAAAGTCTAACGCAAACATAAATGCAAAACCTTAGTATTTTGGCTTTCTGCTAAATAGAACGGGACTAGTCTATCATTCTATTTCAGTTACTCTATATATATATATATATATATATATATATATAGAGAGAGAGAGAGAGAGTTAGGTTCAAATAAGAAGTTTGATTTTCATAAGAAGGCTAGGAAGGAGGGTATTTTAGTCAACACTTAATATCAAAACCCACTTACTTTAATCGCAAAACTCACTTACATTCATTTCAAAAACCCACTTACATAAAACCCACTTACATCTTCACTTATATCCTACAACCACAACCACCCCACCGCCCACCGCCACCACAACCGTCACTCACCGCCACCACCTCGCCGGAAAAGTCCGAAAAAACACAATGGAAAACACAATGTAAAAAACACAATGGAAAAAAACACTATGAAAAAAAACACAATAATAAAAACACAATTGTATGACACAATGTAAAAATACCATGGAAAAAACACAATAAAAAAAATACAATGAAAATACTATTGTATAACACAATTTTGTAAAACACAATTTGGTAAAAGTGTAAAACACAATTTGTAAATAACCCACTAATTTTTTTTAATTTTTATATTACAATATGGTACTCATATAAAAGATAAAAAGACACTCGTTATAATGGTGAATTTGTTTTTCAATAAAAACATCGTAAAAAGAAGTTATTGACGTTTTAAAATGATGGAGGAATTTGGCATGTGCCTTGCATGTGGAGAGAAAAAGGCAATATATATATATATGTGGTTAGGTTATAATAGGAAGTATAGTTTTTGTAGGAAGGATAAGAAGTAATCTTGTCCATTGATTTTGAATATGAATGGTTGAGATTAGTTTATGTGGAAATCAAGTATGAACATAAAGGAAAGGACATAAAAGGAATAACACATTTGTTGACTTTCTCTCTCCACATGTAAGACACATGCCAAATTCTCCCATCATTTTAAAACGTCCATAACTTTTTTTTATGACGTTTTTATTGAAAAACAAATTCACCATAATAACGAGTATCTTTTTATCTTTCATATGAGTATCATATTGTAATATAAAGTTTTAAAAAAAATTTGTGGGTTTTTTACAAATTGTGTTTTACAAAATTGTGTTTTACAAAATTGTGTTATACAATAGTATTTTTCATTGTGTTTTTTCCATTGTATTTTTTACATTGTGTCATACAATTGTGTTTTTTACATTGTGTTTTTCATAGTGTTTTCCATTGTGTTTTTCCGGACTTTTCCGGCGAGGTGGTGGCGGTGGGTGACGGTTGTGGTGGCGGTGGGCGGTGGAGTGGTGGTGGTTGTATAGAGTAAATATATAATTGGTTCAAGTAAGTTATTATCCATGAAATTTAAGATTATATCTAAGTTTAAGAAACTTATGAATTTTATAAACCACATATTATAACAAATATTTAATAAGTATGCAAAATTTAAACACATAGGGATTATTTTTAAGTGTAATTTTAAAATTATTAAGGCAAGTATTTATATCTCTGTTTCAAATTAATTATGAGAATTTTCCTTATAAGACCCAAGAGATTCAAATATTTAAAAGTATTTTAAAATTAAAAAGAACAAGGGTCCAACATGCTTCCGTACCTTTTTCCCGTTTTGACCAAGATATCGCCGGGTTACACCAGGAGTCTTTTTACTAGGTTATTCCAGACCAAACCTAAGTAGCCTTAGGTAACTCCTCTCTGGCTCCTTCAGCAATATTCAGCTCAACCAGGTTTCGTTTCCTACTTCCGGTGTATGGTAAAAAGGAACAGTTCGTAGTTGGAGATTTCCTCTTTTTAAAAGAGAAATACTTCTAAATAGGAAGAACACTCAAAGGTATTATAAGGAAAGTGAAAGTTTTTATTTCATGATGGGTATTTTACAATGAAGATGTGAAAGAAAGTACATAAGTAAATACAAACACTCTTATTTTTAATACATGAAAGCTTAAACACTCTTTTTTGAAATTTTGTTCCAGGCCCGATGCCCTTCTTCTTCCTTCTTTTTCTTCTTATATAGGCCCCTTATCCCTTTAGATAGACTTCACCACTTTGTCATCTATATCTTGTTTCCATGTGATATTCTTTTTCTTGAAATTCTCCATTGTCAAATCATTGAATTTGGTGTTGAGATTCCTCATGGAAACTTGAACTTTGGCTTTTCTTTTCTCTTGCATCCATGTTCCCTATGGGAACTCTAACATTTGTATTTATATGATCCATGCATTCCAACTTTTGTATGTATCTCATGAGAGTTTATCCATTATTTATTAAATCATTAATTTATGAAATCTTATTTTTATAAGATTAATTAAAATCTTAATCTTCAGATGATGTTTGACTCTCTTTAGGAGAATCAATAATCATATTGTCCTTTTTCTTAGAACAAGCCGGACAAACATTGTGTTGATGTTTTCTGGTTAAGCACAGTTTATATTGAGCTTGAGGACTTGATGCTATAACACCAGTATCCAAAAATCTGATTTTATCCTCTATATATTTTTTAGCTGCTGGAGGAGTTCTCCTTGCTGGAGCTATCATAACAGAGGAATGCATCTTACTTCCTCCATAAGTTCTAAATTCTCTTTTAAAAATATTTTCTAAAGTACAAAGAACTATCTTCATACCAAGTGCTCTTCTGTTATGAATATCATTTTCATTAAAACTTTGAAAAGTTTTTAATCTTTCTGTCTCTATATTGTAAGAAAGAGATGCATGAACTTTTTCTATTATAATCAGATGATATGCAGGGTAATTATTGTTTTTATAAAAATCAGGCCCTGCAGAAAATAGTTTTAACACCATAACATCACTTGGAGTAATAGTAGAGTTATATAGATAACTGTCCCTTACTCCGTCCCTAACCCATTTTGGTAAAAAGGAAATTTCTGGGAAATTTGGTGATGTAAGATATATTGAATTTATTGATCCAAAATCATACCAGTATCTTATTTCTTCAGGGGAATTACCTTGTAAGTAATTAATTCTGGGGTAAACCCCAGTACAATCAACATATCTTATATCTGTATTTTTAAGGTTATATAAATCTCTCATTTTAAACCACTGTTGCTCAACAAGATCTTGTTGAGTTGGTATCCTTTGGAAAGTATTATCAAAATTTGAAGTCTGCCCAGAATGTGGTTTAAAATTAAAATGTTTTTCTTTAGGTTCATCTTGATCAGAAGTAAGATCTATTGTTTGAACTCCCTTTGAAGATGACGGGATATCTCTTTTTTCTATTTTCACCTCCTTATATATAGGAGATAAATCCACTCTTTCTTTTATTTGGTGCTTTACCAAAGATTTCAATATCATGCTATCATATTCATAAAAGACTATTTTTGAGTCTATAAGAAGACAATTTCTTGTGATCAAATCTTTTAGGTCTGAGACCTGTTCAGGGAGAGTGCTAAAATAACTTAGCATCTCTTTCATATCTTTCATTATTTCTTTTATAGACACCACCTGCCTATCCATGTCTTCAATATGCTTATCCATTTTTTGGGCTATCTCATGATCTTCCATCTCTGGTTAAAAAATCTGCTAATACATTTTTATCAGATTTAATTATTTCTATATCAAAATTATATTCGGATATTAAAGTTTGCCATCTAATTAACCTTTTATACTCAGGTTTAGAGGGCAAATTGTTTTTTATAAAAGCTTTTACTTGTGTATTATCAGTTCTTAGTAAAAATCTAACTGGTAATAGAAAATAATAAAGCTTTTGACAACTTTTTACAACTGCTAAAAGCTCTTTTTCGTTAATATGATATCTTGTTTCAGTGTCACTAAAAGTGCCTGAACAGTATCTACAAATGCTTTCACCAACTTTTTTATTTTCGGAGTCATAGTCTATTTTTTTAAGTATCCCACTCCAATAATATTCTGAAGCATCTGTTTCTAATATCAAATCATCGTTTTCTTTAGGTAATTGTAATTTTGGTAAGTTCCTACAATATTCTTTTATATTTTTCACTTGGTCTTCTAAGCTTTTATCAAAACTAAATATCTTATCTTTCTTTAATAGGTTTTGAAAAGGCTTTCTTATATCTACGAGATTTTTAATAAAATCTGAAGCATAATTCAATATACCAAGAAAACTTTGTACTTGCTTTTTATCTGTTAATTTATTAGGAAAGGATATAATTTTTTCAAGAATATGGCTCTGGAGTTCTATTCCTTTACCATCTATTTTCATACCTAAAAAATCAATATTATCTTTTAGTAAGCTAGTTTTTCGTTCAGATAGGGCTAAACCATGTTTTATACATAAATCTATAAATATATCAAGATATTTTAAATGATTATTGATATTATCAGATAATATTAAAATGTCATCAATATAAACAAAAATAAAATCGTAATTTTTGAATATAGTATCCATTTTTCTTTGAAAAATATGTGGTGCATTTTTTAATCCAAAAGGCATCACAAGCCATTCATACTGACCTTGAGGGGTGGAGAATGCAGTATAACTAATACTATCAGGATGCATTTTTATTTGCCAAAATCCACTTTTACAATCAAACTTAGAAAATATCTTTTTATTTCTAGTCCAGTTATTAAACTTTCTTTATGAGGTAAGAAATATCCATCAAAAACAGTATTATCATTTAATTTTTTATAGTTTATTACCATTCTAGGTTTTCCCCTTATTATTTCTGCATGTTTTCTTACCAGGAATGCAGGAGAACTATGTGGGCTGTGGCTAGCTCTAATTAATCTCAAATCTAAAAGTTCTCTTAATTGGGTGCTAAATTCTTTTTGGTCTTCTGGATTATCTCATGGGCTTTATTCTTATTTCCTTATCTTTATCTTTCATTTCTAATTTTGCTGTTATATGATTTTTATTCCAAAATTGTAATGGATTATCTGTATAACATTGTTTAAGCTTATGCTTTATATTTTCAATATGGATATCTAAATTTCTTAGATTTACTTGATAGTCTAATGGTTTTTCTGGGTAACATTGTAAAATCGGGATTCCTTTTTCAAGTTTTGGGTTTGGTTTGTAGCCTATATCACCACGCTTGCTGACGCGTTTTGTAAAATTAATTGGAAATTTTCTTCCGTATGCATTTTTTATTCTTTTAACAACTATTAAGTGGTGGCATGGTGTTTTTAATATTATTTGATATGCTATTATATCAAAAGTTATCTTATTAAATCTTTCTAAAAAATCACTTCCTAATAATACGTCTGATCCTGAATCATAAAAGTAGAATGAAGAACATTTAACTAGATATGATCCTAACAATATTATTGGATTTCTTATTCCTCTTTTTAAAGAGACTATATCCTTAGAAAAACTAATACCATTACAAGGTGTTAAATCCTCATGGTATTCTTCTGGAAAGCATTCTGATTTACAAATACTTAATCCTGAACCACTATCTATGTAAGCTGCAAAATACTCGGCTTTATAATCTTTATAAGTGATTCCTATTGGAATATAAATACTTCTAGGGCTTGTCATTTTGGTATATATATTAGTTTATCATATTGTGTTATTTTTAACCCGTATGAGGTTATCTGATATGGATTGACATTTTCTGATACCAATTTCAGAAAATCAAACCAATAGGAATCACTTATAAAGATTATAAAGCCGAGTATTTTGCAGCTTACATAGATAGTGGTTCAGGATTAAGTATTTGTAAATCAGAATGCTTTCCAGAAGAATACCATGAGGATTTAACACCTTGTAATGGTATTAGTTTTTCTAAGGATATAGTCTCTTTAAGAAGAGGAATAAGAAATCCAATAATATTGTTAGGATCATATCTAGTTAAATGTCCTTCATTCTACTTTTTTGATTCAGGATCAGACGTATATATATTTCTTACCTCATAAAGAAAGTTTAATAAACTGGACTAGAAATAAAAAGATATTTTCTAAGTTTGATTGTAAAAGTGGATTTTGGCAAATAAAAATGCATCCTGATAGTATTAGTTATACTGCATTCTCCACCCGTAGGAGGTTTTATGTAAGTGGGTTTTTGAAATTAATGTAAGTGGGTTTTTGAAATTAAATTAAGTGGGTTTTGATATTTAAATGTTAGACTAAAATACCCTCCTTCCTAACCTTCTTAGGAAAATCAAACTTCTTATTTGAACATAACCCTATATATAATAAAGGGTTAAAATTAAAATAAAAACAAAAAGTTTATTAAAAATGGTAAGAAAGGCATAAAATTTGAAGTTAAGAAACTATGTAGCTTAGAAACTATTTGCTATTTTGAAAAATATTAATCTCAACCACTATATCCTAGATCCAAGCGTCTAGATTTATTTTTACTCTTTCTATAAAACTATCTATTTTTACTTTAACTCACCCGATATATATATATATATATGTATATATATATATATGTATATATACATATATGTATATATACATATATGTATATATACATATATGTATATATACATATATATATATATATACATATATATATATATATATGATCAGGATCGTATGAGAACTTTTTGGGAATTGAGAGCTATAAGAACCATTTTGGACCACAAAAAACCCAAAAATAAAAAAAAATCATAAAACAAAAAAAACACAAAGATAAAAAAAGTAAAAAAACCACAGTTCTTATTTATCATCCCGGTTTCTAAAAAAAACATAAAAAAAATTCTTGGTTTAGCTAAATGATACATATATGTTAATATGTACATATATGTACACACATGTTTTTTTCATATACACATATTTATAATTTAAGGTAAATGATACATGTGTGTACATTACGTAACTAGAGATTAAATGAAAGTATATATATGTGTATAGGTATAATACGAATTAAAAAGAAAAAAATCGGGTTTTTTTTATTATACATATATGTATAATATGTACACACATGTTTTTTCCTATACACATATATATAATTTAAGGTAAATGATAATGTACATATGTGTACATTACATAACTAGAGATTAAATAAAAGTATACATATATATATATGGGTGGGATTAGGGGTGGGTTAAAATAAAAAGTGATAGTTTTTTAGGAAGAGTAAGAATAGATCTAGGCCTTTGAATCTAGTATATAGTGGTTGAGATTAGTAGATTTTTAAAATACCAAATAGTTTCCTAAGATCTAGGATTTAGTCTATATTAGAGGTGGGTAAATAAACCGGTTAACTGAACCGAACCGAAACCGAACCAGTTTGAAACCGATTATGTAGAAACCGGTTTGGAACCTATTGAAATCGTAGGTTCGGAACTAGTCTGTATTTTTCTCCATCAAAACCGGTTCCAAACCGGTTAACCGAACTGAAATCGGCCAAAACCGGGCAAAAACTAACCAAAGCCGGGTAAAAACCCAAACCAAAACCGATCGTAACAAGGTAAGAAACCGGTTTCAACTCGAACCGTAACCGATCATAAACTGGTTTGACTTTTGTTGACCAAACTGAACCGGTTTTCACCCAAACCGGTTTTGAGTTTTAAACCGGTTCGTGCACCTCTAGTCTATATAGTGTTCTAGATAGGCTCATAGTTTCTTAACTTCAAATTTTATGTCTTTCTTACCATTCATAGGAAATTATTTATTTTTATTTGAACCCTCCTAGGTGGAATCAAGTACATACATACATACATATATATATATATATATATATATAGGATTGAGATCGTTTGAGAACCATTTGGAAATTGAAAACTTTGACAACCAATTTGAATCACAAAAGACCCTTCAAGAAAAAATAAAAAAATATAAACCAAAAAAAATGCGAAATAAAAAAGTAAAAAAATCAAAACGTTTATATAGCATCCTGGAATCATAAAAAAATTCTCAATGTGTAGGGAACATTGATATAGGGTGTAGTATATTTTATGTTATATGTAGGTGTTAATTTTATTATATATTATGTTATGTGTAGGGTGTGTAGTATATATTATGTTATGTGTAGTTTTGTAGGTTATGTAATTCTTGTAAGGTTAAAGGATAATAGATTATTCTTCCAATAAAAAGAAAACGTTGATTGAAATGGGAGTGAAATGGAGAGAAATGTTGCATCAATGATTTTGTGTGTGTGTGTGTGTGTGGAAGTAGGCATGGAAAGAACTCTAGCTAATAAGATGCTACTACTGAGGTCGACAAAGAATTGGTAAGTTTCTTCTATTTAGAGATGTTAAATCTCTTTTCTTTATATTCTTTTTGGGTTTCTTGAAAGTGCCACATTTTGTTTTGAATCTTATTTTATCTGTAGTTTTTGTACATTAATGAGATTTTTTTCTTGAAATCAATAACTAGAATCCGTTTTCAAGATTTTGGTTTCATTCTTAAGCTTTATATTAAATGTTGGTTGTGTAGGTGTTCTGTTTGTTTTTGTATAAGTTGACTTGCTAATGCATGCATTGATCTGTTTGTGTATATTACAATTTTTGTATCTGTAGATATGTTCGTGTATGCCATAGTTATGTATATACTTGATGTGTAGATATATTATGGTTGTGTAGGTGCTGCAAATATGTGTAGGTATATTGTTGTGTGTATGTGTAGGTATATTAGAGTTTTATATATAACCGCTAATGAACTATTGGTTGTGTATGATGCTATGTATAGAGATTGGGATTGCGGATTTGCTAAAGACTTAACAAAAGAAAGAGCAATAGTTGTTTAGTGTAAGAAAAAATATATTTAATGAATTCTTCTTTCAAGTATAAACACGTAAAGATCAAATATTTTGAAGGTTCTCATTTCGGAATGACCATATCTTTTGTGAAGATATGGTTTTGACGTATTTCTTAGAGGCACATGAGAAAAAAAAAGCACGGGATTGGAAGAATTGAAGTTTTTTACCAAAGCATGTTGATACGTTAGTTCTGACCCCAAACAGTTTAGCAGCAATTGTTTATTCATTGTTAGCAAATAATTTGATAGTAATTGTTTAGAAAACTTGATATGTATTGGTATTAATTTGTTAGCATTGGTTTATTCATTCATATAATTTTTTTACCAGGTTAGGTTCAATTTAGATTTATTATTGTATCAATTTATTTTTTATATTTGTTTTTATGTAATCAGTTGATTATATAATTAGGAATGATCTTGGTAAACCCATGGGTATAAATCCAGTATATATTTTTACCTTTGGTTTTTGCAGCTTACTAGCATTGTTTATCTATGCTAAACAGGACAAAATTTATGGAATTACAATAAAAGCATGTTAACCGAGTCATCATTATAGAATTGAAATAAACAATTTCAAAAGGGTAAAAATATAGTGCATAAAAATAAAATGACTTAAAAAATTATTTAGTTGAAATAAACTATTTCAAATGAGCAAAAGTATAGTGCAAGAAAATGAATGGCTCAAAATGATTGAATTATAATGAAACATGCCAAAGAGTATACCTACAGAAGTCACTAATAACGACTATAAAAAGTATACCTGCACGACCGAATAATAACAGTTATAAAAGACTAACTACACAGGTCACTAATAACAACTATATGAAAATCAACTAATTGAACCATACAAAATAATATAATAAAAATTCAGTAGCCTTGTAATTGTTTGTCTTCTGTTAGGTCTGTTGGCTAATGGTTTTGTTGTTGTATTGAGTTTTGTGAGTTGAGATCACCTGTGTTGCATATGTTGCTACAAAAAGACCTGATGCTTTTCGTTTTTGACTTTATTATATGTAGTGAAGCCTTTATCCAATGAAACCATATGTCCAACATCTTGCACCTAATACTTTCCTCATTGATTCCATCTTTTAACAACTCTTCGATTCTGAACATGTTTTAACAATATTGTCTCCTAACTCATAAACCTGTAGCAAAACACAAAATTATATGAATTCAGATGAATATCATTATGAATTATGGTTATAGCCTTGTACCATATTTGAGTGCATGCGAATATGTCATGACCACTAGCAAACTAATACAAGTAACAAAATGATGTCCATTTAAGTTCACTATAATAATAATAATAATAATATTATTATTATTACAATTATTATTTTGCAAAATCTCTTAAAAAATTATATTACAAAAGTAGGAAATCATAATGTAATTAACCTGAATGCCCCATTGTGACCAAATCTCAAGGCTCGAGCATCAAAATCACATGACTTCACTAACTAATTTATTTAATGAAATGTTATGCATAGTTAGATGAGAAGACCGATGCGTCTATTTTTGCAATTAGAGTAGAAGCACTCATTAAGAAACACTCATTACAAATTCTTATTAAACACTTTTGTTGCATTACAAAAGTGATGCATAAAATACAAACATGATCAAATTAAAAGGTAATAGTGACTACAGTAATTATTCGATTCTACATACCTATAAGGTTTTAGGACATACACAAAAAAGTGTATGTACTATAAGTTTTGTGATAAAGTTAACACTATTCAAAAATAGTACAAAAACTAGGATTTAGAAGCTCTGTTTTAATAGGTAAAACAGAAGAAAGCTATCATCTTTGATTAACCTATAAAAGTAAAATAGGGAGAAATGCTTTAAACTTAAAAGATCCAACTTCAACAAACACAACTCAGATGGACTGAGTAGCACCTCCAGCAATGTAATTACATACTTTCCAACCAATAAACACGGTGTGATTCAATAGAACTTTTAGTTTCAAGTGTTTCTTTAACATCGAATTCTTTGTGGAATTTGATCTAGCACCTTGCAGGCAATAATTAACTACCAACAAATTGGATATTTAGTGCTCGGTTTTAGTGACAAAGATGAAAAGTAATAAACAAAAACAAAGGCACTAAAGAATTAGGCAATGAGAAATAAAAGTAGGTGCAATTGAACTTAAGAGTTTGTTACTTGGAAATAAAAAGGAGGCTCAGATATCATCATAGCCTTAACTTTCATCATCAACATAAAAAGATAACAATGTAGAGGTTCAGATGAGACCAAGCTCATCATCATAACCTTTATCATCAACGTCACAGTCACATACTCGGCAACATACAACATCATAATATTCAATCAGATGAAGGAGTGAGAATATTTCTACAGTAGTCGTCCACCGTCGTTGCTATAGACAACCAAAAGTTGCCTATCTCCGCCACTGCCTAGGGTTACAAACCGAACCCGGCAATAGCCACAGCGTCGCCTCACCTAGGGTTTCCAAAATGGAACCCAGCAAACACGAATTGGAGTGAGGCAATATACAATATCGGAGGCAAACAATAGAGAGAAACCAGTGAATGATAAAGATGTATGGAGATAGAGAAGAGAGCTTTTTTAACCACACAGTCTGTTTTGATCGTAACCGGTCAAAAAACGGCTTTTTTTGACCCCAACGGTCAAAAAACGGTCAAAAAAAACGGTTAGGAACCGGTTCCGGTTCCAGAACGGTTTCGGTTCGGTTCCGGTTCCTACCCGCCCCCACTCAGAAATGCAAGAACCGGTCACGGATCATTGGGTTGAATCAGATAGGGTCCGGTTCCTACAAAAAACGGGTAGGAACCGGTTCGGTTCCAGGAACCGGTTTTTTTGATCATCTCTATAAATAGAGATGAAGCACGTGTAATTCAGCCAGATACACGTGTAACACGACCAAGTGATTTGAGATTGTACAACAATCATAGCTAACTTTACAACACTATGAAGCATAAATTCAAAGGAATAGTGATATAGTGAGTGAACACATACTTGTAAAATAATATATATAATAATTAGGGCTTGTAAGAACCTAATTAGCATTTTACTTAAAAAGCTATGGATCAAACCTGTAGGAATAGTGATATATTTTTTTACTGTAAAATTGTTTATTAATTATAAATAATATCTTTTTCTTTTTAAATTGGATATTAAATTTTAGTATATCCATATTTTATAGGATTTTCATATAAAATAATTGGTAAGATTAATTTTTAATTTAATGAGATGTTATAACCCGTTTAAGAGCCATCTGGTTTTGGTAAGACCCATACCCATGAATTTAGGTTAAATGAATGAGAGACCTCCATTTATAAATCAAGCAATCTGGGGGCTACCATAAAAAAGGGGAGCGACCAAATCGCGACACATAGGATTTTAGGGTCTTTGTTTATATATATTATAGATGTGAATTGTAAAGTTACCATAACCAGGATTAGTTAACAAAAATAAAACTCAAAAGATTTTACTAATTTACCTTCATAATTAAATAAGACAAAAAAGAAAAAGCATGATTGGTTAAAATTTATTCTCACATTAAGAACACTTCGGAAATAACCTAAACCATATATATAGGGAAAGGATCATGCGAGAAGTGATATGATAGCGAGAAGTGCGACAAATGAATCTAAACCATTGATTGTGTTTAATCAGTGGTCTATATTATAAATGGAAAATTTGTAATTAAAAACACATATTTATTACATATAATTTAATAAAAAGGTTAGATACGTCTTTTGTGGTATATGCCTCATTAAACCAGATTTTAATGCTTTAAGTGGCTAGTTTTTTGTGGCCATTTAATGCACATTAGAAGTTTAATACTGTTTAATATTTTTCATTAAAATCATGATCTTTTTTTATGGTTGTGTAAGTTGTTTATTTGTTTTTAGAATTTGTTTATAAAACACATAAATTTTGCAACATTACGTTGTATATTACGGATTTATTTATATAGTACATATAATATATTGAAGTAAGCCTATTTTTATTTGTTTTGCCAACACATTATTATTATATAAACAAACAGATTCCTACACATCATTAGTTTTGCCTACACTATATTAGATATTACATTAGTTATAACTACACAACATTCGAAAGTGTTAATACACTACATTATTTTTACCTACGCTACATTAGATATGTCTATAGTACGCTAGTTATGACTAAACAACCATTTGAAAGTGTACCTACACAACATTAGTTTTGTCTACACTAAATTAGATATGTCTATCCAACATTATTTTTGCCTACACTATGTTAGTTTTACCTACACAAAATAGTTTTGTCTACACTACATTAGATATGCCTACACCACATTAGATATGTCAACGCTACATTAATTATAACTACCCAACATTAAAAGTGTGTCTACACTACATTAGATATGTCTACACTACACTAATTGTAACTACACAATATTTTAAAGTGTGCTTACACCACATTACGTAACTACATCTACATTACATTAGATCAAATAATAATAATAATAATAATAATAATAATAATTAGCCGTTTATAGAATAAAATGATTTTAGATCAAATAGATTCCAATAGTTCAAATTTTACATGAAATAAAAAATAATAATAATAGTTTACAACTTACCATTTGCTAGTAACTTATCATTAATTATAAAACCATTAATGAGAATGAGTTACAAAATAAAATACTTTATATTTCACTAATATGCCATTGCATATAAATAATTAGAAAATAAAAAAGAAATTATGTGATTGGTTAGAATCTCTCTTCTCGCACTTCTCGTAATAAGAAACACTTCTGAATAAACCTAATCCTATATATATATATATATGTATGTATGTATGTATGTATGTATGTATGTATAGAATGAAAACAAATTTGAGTTAAGAAAACCTGTGAAAACATATGTAACGTCATTTTATTTGTTTTTTTACATATATAATTATGTTGTTACATTTAATATTAAACATCAAAAAATAAAAAAAAAATTATTTCGTATCTTTTTTACAATTTTTTTTTAACTTTTAAACATATTTTTCATGAGAGAGAAAATGTAACTTTACTTTTATATTTTTTATTATATTAATTTTAATTATGAACCACTAGATTCAAATTTTAATTAAAATATGTGGTTAAGAATGAGTACGAAGTGAAAAATTTGGAATATTTTGGCAGTGGCATTTTAGTAAATGACAACAAATCTCTTCTTCCTCATGAATCAGTTTTTCACCTGTTTCAATTACTTCACGTCTTCACTACTTCTCCAAATCGATTGAAGCCTCCCATTTCATTAAAGGAACCCAATTTAAAACGATTAAATCGACATTACAAATAGATAGTTCCAATTAAATGGAGAATGAAGGTAAGTTTATCTTTCTTCGCACTTAATTTCATTTTTTCTTTTTTTGAAATATATTGTGATTACTCATAAATATAGGGTTTTCGAATGAATGGAAATTGAGTTTATAAATGTTTAATATTGAATGTATTTTCTACAAATACAGATGTGACAAGAATAGAAACTACAAATTTAAGTATTACAAGAGAATGAAGAAGCAAGTAGTACAATGATAGACCATCAACTGCAAACACAATTGGGTATTATTCTGATACACATATTGATAGGGTAATTACTCTAAATAAGTAATGTAATTTGCATATACATAGTGTAACTTTATTCATACGTGTTGAAATTATAACTACTTTGTAGTGCAACTATATTGTATAACTATGTAGTGTAATGAGTTGTTATAACTAGAGTAATTACTACATATATTTGTTTTGTAACTATGTTTGTTGGTTGTAGTGTAATTATTCGTTTTATATGTAGTGTACCAAGTAGTTGTTTTGTATGTAGTGTAATTTGTCTGATTAACTAGAGTAATTTGGTATATAACTACGGTAAATACTGTATAGTGTAATTAGTCTTTATAACTAGAGTAATTACGTATATAAGTTTTGTAACTATGTTTGTTGGTTGTAGTATAATTACTATTTGTTTTATATGTAAGTAATTACTGGTTATTTTGTATGTAGTGTAATTTGTTTGTATAACAAAATACATGTCTAATTATTTGTTTGTAATGTTAATTTTATAGTGAGGAGGAGAAGTGAAGGGACAACAATAAAAAGAGCATGTAGATACTCAAATGATCATCATCACCTATTGTAAGTGAAGCAAGAAGATATGAAGCCAAGGATCGGGGGAAATGATAAAATGGCTAAGAATTTTCTAAAAGGGGATAAAAGAGAGGCAAATTATGTTTGTTTAGTAGTTTGTATGAACTTGAACAATACTGTTGTTTTGTTTCTTTTATTATGTTCGTGGACATATCCTTATGTTTAATTAAGGATGCTATGATAGTTTTGTAAAGCATGCAGAATTACTTTAGTTATATGCTTGTGTTGGAATTGAAAATTTGATCATGTTGAATGTCAACTATGCAGATTACAATTGTTTATTTCAAAAGGGTTGTGTAGCGACATTAATGATTGGATTTGATATTCAAACTATTGTTCACTTAGTTTAGAAAGTGTTCGACTGATAGTTAACTTTTAGTACAATGTTTATCATTGTTTGACCCAAAGTTTACAAAGGGTTCAATTAAAAGTCAAAATTCAGTTAGTATAATGCCAAATTTGTCTACAACTGTTGATTAAGTCATTATCTAGTTGTATTTATATGTTATTTCACTTATGAACCTGGATAAGCGAATTAAGTTATACAAATTGCAGATGCAACATTTGGCAGCCAGGGGCATTCTTTTAATTATGATTGTTATAAGAGCAATTACTCCAATTTTAAAAATCAACTTATAGTGTAATAATAATTATAGTCTAGTTATAACAATTGCTTCGGTTTATATTGGCAGTTTTCTAAAGCATGTTCAATTACAAATAACTAAAACTTTATTACGCTAACTATAACAATAATTACTCTAATTATAAAAATTAAGTTATAATGTAAACATAATGCGTTAATTCTATTATTTACTTTATGCAATTACTCTACTTATAAAAAACAGTTACACTGTTTATGAATAAGTAGAGTAATTATTGAAACACAATTACTCTAGTTATAGGTTCAATTCATCCAGCCGCATGATTAAGAACATGTTGTTTTGTAATTAAGAAGAGTAATTAATGTGTATAAGTAGAGTATTTATTGAAACAAAATTGTTTGCATCATTTGAAAGCCTTTGCAAACGCACACTCTTTTCGGTTTTCTATTATTAATAGAAATCTCAATTTGCAAGTTCATCAATCAATTAGACTTGCAAGATTTAATTGATTAGTTTGTCCAATTTGCCTTCAGGATCAGCCGAATTCACAAGTTTCAATTAGCCCAATTGATCAATTAGGTGTTGTTCAATTACAAATAGTTTGATATGCAAATAGTCTATGTAACATTCGTTACTTTTAAAACCCGAAAACCTGACCCATTTCGAATTTTCAGTTTTGGTTTATAAGAATATATATATATAATGTTATTAATTAATTTTTGTTGTGTTTATTTCATGCGTCGTTTTTTTTAGTTGTATTTGGATTTGCATTCGCGTCCGTTAAATCAACTCGTTTCATCGTTTCATTTTATTACGTGCTTAACAAGTATTATTAATAATAATATTCACGAGGATTCACGTTTATAGGTCGTTCGTTTTTTTTTCTATTCGTTTGTTCAATTAACAAAACTCCAAGTTATCAACGTTTAATCTGTAGGGGTATGGTACTAAACCCGGCTTACGACTTTAATTTATTATGTCTGGCTTATTTTATTATATGGACTAATACAATATTATTGGGCTGAGGGGGTTTTGTGGAGGTAACCCTAACTGGGCTAGGCCCATTAGGGTACCATGATGGTGGCCATGAGACTCCCTATATAAGGAGGTCTCCACCTCCTTATTAAGGGTTGGTAGTTCTCAATAAGAGCCACCACCATAACCATTTTTGTGTCTATAAACAAGAGATCCTTGAGATTTCTTAGCAGTCACCTCCACACCCCCAAAAACCATTGCAGATCTTAAGCTACCGGAGAAGAAGATCGAGTCGTGGTTCGTTCATCTCGAAGACCGGGAAACATCGTCATGGATCAGGTCAGATTCATTTCATGTTTCTACATTTGGCGCCATCCGTGGGACCGGCAACGAACCACGTCTTGTTTTTCGTCTCGGTCCTCCGATCTGTTCATCAAATACTCTAGGTTCTACGATTTCTTCTTTCAGATCTGTTCTATGGAAGTCCAAAAATCCGTAGATCTGAAAATATTTCTAGATCCGGAAATATACAAGAAGAAATACCACCAAACTTTGGGGAAAACCCTTAGATCTGTGTGTTTTATAAGTGAAATATACCAGATCTAGTTATGATTTTTTCAGATCTGGGTTCGTTCGAGCAATAATCACCTTTCATATTCATAAATCTATAAATCCTTTCAGATCTATTGGTTTTTACATAAAACCTACCTGATGTGGATATTCAGATCTGTTCCACGCGCGCTCAACCCTTCGCCATGCATGCGCGCTCAACCCCGCCATGCATGCGCGCTCAACTCCCCGCCATGCATGCGCGCTCAACCCAGCCATGCATGCGCGCTCAACTCCCCGCCATGCATGCGCGCTCAACTCCCCGCCATGCATGCGCGCTCAACACCGCCATGCATGCGCGCTCAACCCTCCGCAATGCATGCGCGCTCAACCCTCCGCCATGCATGCGCGCTCATCTCCCGCCATGCATGCGCGCTCAACCCCGCCATGCATGCGCGCTCAACCCCGCCATGCATGCGCGCTCAACCCTCCGCCATGCATGCGCGCTCAACCTCCGCCATGCATGCGCGCTCAACCCCGCCATGCATGCGCGCTCAACCCGTCACCATGCATGCGCGCTCAACTCCCCGCCATGCATGCGCGCTCAACCCTTCGCCATGAATGCGCGCTCAACCCTTCACCATACATGCACCGAAAGCTCTCGCATAACGTATGTTAGCCTAATAATATCCCAAACGGCCACGCGCCAAACATAAAGGTCGGGAGCCTAATAATATCCCAAACGGCCACGCGCCAAACATAAAGGTCGGGAGCCTAATAATATCCCAAACGGCCACGCGCCAAACATAAAGGTCGGGAGCCTAATAATATCCCAAACGGCCACACGCCAAACATAACGGTCGGGAGCCTAATAATATCCCAAACGGCCACGCGCCAAACATAACGGTCGGGAGCCTAATAATATCCCAAACGGCCACGCGCCAAAATAAAGGTCGGGAGCCTAATAATATCCCAAACGGCCACGCGCCAAACATAAAGGTCGAGAGCCCAATAATATCCCACATGGCCACGTGCCAAACATAAAGGTCGGGAGCCTAATAATATCCCACATGGCCACGCGCCAAACATAAAGGTCGGGAGCCTAATAATATCCCACATGGCCACGCGCCAAACATAAAGGTCGGGAGCCTAATAATATCCCACATGGCCACGCGCCAAACATAAAGGTCGGGAACCTAATAATATCCCACATGGCCACGCGCCAAACATAAAGGTCGGGAGCCTAATAATATCCCACATGGCCACGCGCCAAACATAAAGGTCGGGAGCCTAATAATATCCCACATGGCCACGCGCCAAACATAAAGGTCGGGAGCCTAACAATATCCCACAAGGCCACGCGCCAAACATAAAGGTCGGGAGCCTAATAATATCCCAAACGGCCACGCGCCAACGTAGGTTGGGCACACCTCATAATTTGCCCGAGGATGGGAACCTTGTAATACATCCACTTTTAGTTTATATGTTTTTGCAGGTTCGGCTACGAGTCGCACAAGCACATATGACATTATTATTATTATTATCTGGCCGTTTGTGCCTCCATTATTATTTTGAAGACAAGCCGGGATAGTCATCCTGCGTAGAAGAGGCCCTTGTGGGCCAGTCATTATCATCATATTATAGCTCATAAGCCGCAACTCGCGCATGCTTCGTTATTTTATAGCTCGTAAGTCGCCTCGCGCACAAGCTTCATTATTTTTATAGCTCGTAAGCTGCCTCGCGCGCAAGTTGCATTACATTATTATCGAGATGCGCACTCTATCTTTTATCAGGCCCCGCGCCACTACTGTTATGATGCGTGCTATATCTTATTCATGCCAGTGCACCATTATTATCATAAGGATCACAACATGTCACCATCATGGAGGAAACCTCTCAAAACTCAAAGACAATAAAGACAAGGCCGAAGAAAGAGGAAAAAACCGCCTCATATCCTAACACACCATATGAAGTCCAGCGCTCCACCTAAACGCTTGCACGCCTAGGAGCACCACTGGACTTGGGGGGCTTGTAGGGGTATGGTACTAAACCCGGCTTACGACCTTAATTTATTATGTCTGGCTTATTTTATTATATGGACTAATACAATATTATTGGGCTGAGGGGGTTTTGTGGAGGTAACCCTAACTGGGCTAGGCCCATTAGGGTACCATGATGGTGGCCATGAGACTCCCTATATAAGGAGGTCTCCACCTCCTTATTAAGGGTTGGTTGTTCTCAATAAGAGCCACCACCATAACCATTTTTGTGTCTGTAAACAAGAGATTCTTGAGATTTCTTAGCAGTCACCTCCACACCCCCAAAAACCATTGCAGATCTTAAGCTACCGGAGAAGAAGATCGAGTCGTGGTTCGTTTATCTCGAAGACCGGGGAACATCGTCATGGATCAGGTCAGACATCTCTGGTATCAACACATTGTTTATAAAGAAACATTACAAACTAATTTACATTATATTACATTTCTTCATTCTATTATTGTTTTACAGTCTAGGTGGTACAAAAAAAACTAGTCCGTTAACTAAACGTTCTTACTACTAACATCCTTGCCTCTATTCACATAACATCAACCGCACACCTTGGGCAAATAACAGATCACAAAATCATTCCAATTTAGGTACACCTGAAAAGCAGTTTAAAACGGGTCAACTACTAGAGTTGGTGAGTTTCACGAGTTTCAAGAAATCAGTAATGAGTATTCACAAGTCAACAGTTGTAATCATGAAATAAGTATGTATGTAAATGATGTATGTAATGTAATTATGCTAAGCTACAGTGAAGCCTGGACTGTTCGTGCTGCGTGCCTCCATTTCCCACGCTCAATCAACCAATGTGGCCCCTTTTCGCCCACAACATGCCCCGGTAGCTATGTCTAACACTACATAGCCTGTTTGTATAAATATGGTCATGTGCAAACGGCGCTATGTGACACGGCAACCAGGCCGATTCCGTTTGGGTTTGTCAAACCAATAGTACTATTCACAAGCCACCGGCTTGAAGTTAATCACTGTGATCGTGGGGACTTTCGTGTGTTAGCACTTAGATAATTTACATCAGTACATGTTTCAGATATGTATATGTAATCAAACATGCTTTTCACCCCAAAAGTTCGTAACACAGTTTAAAAGTGGGGTCATGAAACTCACGGTTTAGTAGATATTCAGTACTGTATCAGCTCGTGGTTTGTTCGGTCCGCTATCAGTAGTTCCTATAATCAATATTATAATAATATTAATATTTTAATATTATTATAATCTCAATACTAAACTGGGCTGTATAACTAATCTGGGTGTAGCTGGAACGCCCAGAAAGCGGCAATAGGCTTAGGTTGTGATGTTGTTCAATGTCTAATACTTAAAACCGAACTTGGCTCAGACTCCCGTTTTCTCAGCTGGGCCAAGTTGCTCGTTTACGCGTTCAGAAAACACTTATGGGAAAATAAGCTTGAGTAAATGTATTGGTTAATAAAATGATTAAGTTATAAAGAAGGATCACCTATTAGGGTCCCGGATTAGCCACGGGGCCCGTTTCCGTTTATACAGTTTGATTTGAGAAGAAATGCGCACGATCCACCCGGATTGTCCAGGTTTCTCATAGAAAAGTTCATTTTTACTTAATTAGTCCAAAAATATGATTTTTGATCACTCTTGGTGTTTTGATATTCCCGCAGATTCACTAGTCGCGAACTTGCCGGTTTTTATAAAAACTGAATTTGTTTAATATTCAAATTAGCATATTTAATTAACTGTTAATCATTAAATTATGAAAATTTAAACACTTATCAATTAAAATATGTAAATATTTATAAAAATATTTCTGGAAATTATTTACTGATTTATTAATTTATAAAAATTCATTTTATCAGCTATATTTCGCCTGAAAATCGTCCGTTTACCCCAAACAATTTCCAAAAATTCCACAAAAATTCCTGAATGCTCAATTCATGTCCCAATTCAATCTGTATCAATTCCAGAATGTAAAAAGCTCGTGCGATATTCTTTTCGGCCCAAATTCGGCTATAAAAATTCACACGAACGCAAATAAACAAAACACATTTAAACTTATTCAAATGATCCCAAAATTCATATGTGATAAAAATACATCAAATCTGAGTTCCCAGAAAAATTTCCTAATTTTGAAGTATTTTAGCTATTTTTCCCAAATAAACGTCCCAATTCGGTAATAAATTCGCCAAATACTCTCGGATGGTCGAAAAATTACCAAATTTGAACAGGGACTCTTTGACATGGTCTCTAATGTCCCTGCAAAATTTCAAGTCTTAAAAATATGCACATCACAACCTTAACCTAAATAGCCCGTAAGCGAGTGTTTCGGCATTACCTTAGCGGGTTTGGCTCGTTTCCGACCTTTTAATCAAGTTTTCAGGTTCTTGTGCTTTTAAGAAAGCTAGGTACAAGTCCTATGTCACAAACCAAGCAATATTTCATCAACATAACAGCCCTTAAGTTAGGGTTTCGGCTAGTGCACAAAAACGAACTTTTGAACCGTAAAAACGTCGTTTCAACCCTTTAATCCGTGTTTATGGCCAAAAAAAACTATCAAAACAGGTTCCTTACCATGTGTATGATCAAAACATCTTTATGGACCATTTTTAGGATTTTTACACGGTTAGGAATGATTTTTAGTAACCAAGACATGTTTTTATGGTATTAAACAAGTTTAAACAAGTAAAAAAGCTACTTATTTAAGCTCCTTACCTTAGGTTTTCTTGCTGTTTTTGGCTGGAGAAGAAGTTGTGTCCAGAATTTTCAAGGAAATGATGTTAAAAATGGCTTGAATCTAGTTTAAATGTGAAAGAATAACAAGGGGGGGGGGGGGTGGCAGCTGCGGCCGGGATTCCTTATGGGCCCCCTTTTGGGCTCTTTTGGCCCAATGATCTAGTTTCTCCAGCCCAAATACGAAAAGCCCGGTCCAAATTTAGTTCGGGTTCGGTTTTTTGGCGCGAAAAACTTATCGGGTGCGTTAAACAGCGCGAAAACGAGTGTTTTTCGGCTAGTTTTGTGTAAAATTATAAAAACATACTATATATTTGTAAAAATCAAAAATATTTTCACGGATCGCTTAAAACATTTCAAATAAGTGTTTGGTAAGTTTTTTTTCGGCTTATCGGATGATACAATGCTTGGTTTGTAACTATCTTTCGCGTTTAAATCTATAGCGGGTAGTTAAACGAGCATGTTTTCGTTTAACTTGTTTGCTATCAAACTAAGATCATATTTCTAATATTTTAGCTTGTATAGATCGTATATCGCTTATAGATGCCCCCCCCCCCCCCCGAGATATTTGGGTCATAACCCGACCCGTTCGGTTAATCGTTCGTTTGTTATGCAAAAGGCGTTTATTTGCTTAATCGGTAAATACATGCTGAGGTGTACCTTGTTTTGGCTCAAATGTCACAATTAACATATCGAATCCTTTATATATATATATATGTAGGGGAAAGTTCAAGTGCATTTTAGTCTTAACATGAGAACGTAAGAAACAATACCAACTATAATAGCAATCTATATAAACAATTATTTATAATAACAAAGAAAAAAAACCTAAAAATTACAACAAAAGAATCAAAATCAAGAACAAAATAATAACAACACATACCAGCAAATACTTCTATCAGCAAAAGAAAAAATCTGTTAATAACAACAAAATATAAATAAGCAAATACTTATAACGTTTCATAATTGAAAATTAGCAAATACGAACAAAAAATAACAACAAACATTTATAAAAATGTAACGCCCCGCTAATTTTTCGGTTTAAGGATTTTCAGCATGTTGAGTATGTATGTTTCTCGGGAGTTATCCGGCATCTCTCGTTGACCCGACCATCTCCCCGGTACGTTAAGTCATCTAATATTTCCTCTCAAGTTACCATATCCCTTAAGCTAGAAGGGCTAGTGTGTAACATATTTGTTTATAACATAAAAAAAATAATAAAAACCTAACCCTAGCCCCATTCTGTCCGATCAGCAGCTTCTCTGCCCCCCCCCCTGCAATTTTTTTCATTTTCCGGCCAAGTCGTGAGCGTAAAACATCAATTAAAGGTTAGTCTAACGTCCATACAAGTCTTTTTCACCATTTAAACCCGTTATTGAACACGTTAGGGTTGAGTTTTGATGATAACAGTTTGCTAACAGATTCGTATACATTTATTGTAGGGTCTGTAAAGCGATGATAATCCATTGTTTTTGATCGATTCTTCTTTCCATGATGTTCTACTTTGAGTCTAGTTTCCAGAAAGGTATAACATGTAATTTTTGGATGAGATTTGAATAGTTTTTATGAATTTATAAAAATGAGTGTCAAAGCTGATACGGGATGACGAACTCTGGTCTGTCTTCCCGACATCATAACTCTTTTTCAACAAGTCCAAATTAGTTGGTTCCACTTTTGAAACTTAATATTTTGAGTTAAGAATCAAACCTAATTGGAATCGTTTAATTTGGTTCGGTAATGAATTTTATAAAAATAAAACCATTTTGTTGCGCACTGAAATAGCTGCACGTATCTTTCTGTGTTCGAGGAATTTTTATAATTTTTGTGTCCACTATAAAAATATAATAAAAATATTTTTATAAACCTAAGACATTTATTAAAGTCTGATAAAAAATTAATAATTTATTTCAAAGGTTATCCGATGTAATTAAATGCATCTTCGCATGCTAAATCTGCTTGTTTTACTTGTTATTGATCGATAGGTTCGTTTTAGGCTTAACCGGTGGATATTCAATTGTGTTCTTGTCGGGGCTGTTTGAAGTGAGTTTTTATACCACAATCTTCCTAGGTATGTCCCGTATATCATACTTAAAGATCATGTTCATAGGTGTTCGTTAAGTTGATCAACTAGTTGTAGATTGATTGTTATGTTCGGTTGACTAGAATTGTAGTTTGGCGCGAGGGATTAACGACCAATTCAGCTCGGGGA